>NC_088350.1:17532500-17901250 GCF_036884655.1 Musa acuminata AAA Group
GAAGACATCAATAGAAGTATTATTTTATTTGTAGGATTGAAATATATATTTTTTTATATGAGGTGCACATAAAATATTATCAAATTTAAAAATTTTCATATGTGAATTAAGTCTCATGTAACCAATATGAGTGATAAAAATATTATTATTATCACTAATGATGATATCTTTACTGTCACCATAATCAAAGTAGCTGAATAGATTCTATAAGTCGAAAATAATGTGATGTGAAATACCAAAGTTGATAATTCAATTACTTATACGCCAATCGAACTGGTCATGACACTTGCTTAAGTCCAATTGGGTGATATATTAGGCCTTGGTTGAGATTGATATACTTTTGTTATATGATCCACTTTATCACAAGGTTGGTAGATAATGTTTTTGCTAATTATTGATGTTGTTTAGACGTAAGAACTCTTCATAGTTGTCATGATTGATAGGGTTGAAGTTGTTTCTTGAATTATGTAAGTTAGAATTGGCACCACAATTGGACAATTGATAATAGAGGGTGGTTTTATGGATTAACCATGTATTAAGAAGGCATCTTATTTAGCCCTTAAATGAAGTTCTTATTCCTTAAGTTACTTTTTCCTTCAGACTTTTGATTGAACTAAGATATAATTGTTGGTTGAGTCTTCCTTTCTTCTCATCTTAAATATATTTCAAAATTGAATAATTTATCATATAGTTCTTTAAATGATATTGGTGTATCATATCACTAACATTATATATTCATCTCCTAAATCAATAAGAGTATGAATGATAACTTCTTTAGTGCTTAAAAGAATGATATATCTAAGTCAACTTTTAGATTTTTACATATAATCAATATAGTCAATGATTGTACTTTCGTGTTGGCCTATTTTTATTAAAGTAGATAAAAAAAATTTAACATTTAAGTGTTGTAGAGATGGGCGAAAGTAGTCTATAACTTTTCGCTATAGTGTTGTAGCATAAAGAAATTAGTGGTGCTCTAGTGCTAATGACCTTAGGCTTAAATATCTTATAGAATAAGATGATTGACGTAGCTATAATTTATGATCAAGAATTATTATTAGGGTTAGTTCCCTTGCTATTTATATTCTTTCTTATAAAGAATAGAGAGAGCCATAGCATAGCTCAATCGATTATATTGAAAGAGGTTGATAGCTTTCAAAATTTTGAAGGGGGGTTATAGTGATAGTATTGATGGATATAAATTATTATTGATGGACAAAACAGTGGAGCTTCGATCAATCGTTCACCTTGTGATCAGATATCAGCTGCCCACCCTATGATAAAGGATCTTATGATTAAATCTAATCATATCTAAAATAGACCAAATCTGATAGACGATCACTACCATGCACTCGCAAAGGTGCAGAATTGCTAGCGATGGCCTAAAATATTGATCTAGATCAAATCAGTTCTTCTCGAGAGTCTTCTTGTTTGTAATAAGGTGCCTTACTGAAGTTAGAATATATATTGTGTCGATACGGTGTTGTCTTAAAAATAATGAGAAATTAGATTTATTCAGAATATATATTGTGTCATTACAGTAATGTCTTAAAAATAATGAGAAATCAGATTTGGAATTGAGAAAGCCAACTGAAGTTAGAAAAGAGTCAAGTTTAGTGTACTAAGCTCTTGGAGCCTGACAAAGTCCATAAATAGCTTTTCGAAGTTTAATTGGATACTGAGGATGAGTGAAATCAACTTCAGGTCGTTGATGAAACCCTTTGGCGACGAGGTGTGCCTTATATCGAGCAATAGAGCCATCGGGGTTCTGCTTAACTCGAAAAACTCACTTACACCTGATGATGTTTTGTGTATGATGAAAGGGTATTAGTGTTGGGAAATCATGGGGGGCGACATCATATGCGCAGCGGAAGAACAAGAAAACAAAAATCCCCGATTCCCAAAAAGATGTTCGTCGTCGTGCGAAGATTGGTGCGCAAAATCCGCAAAACACAAAACTGCGTATAGAGATTGTGTTACCTAGGGAGATCGTATATCCCTGTTTCCCTGCAGATCCTCAGGAGAGGGTGAAGGAGGTCAAGCGTCCTCCTCTCTAGCGGTGATCCACACAGCAGGGTTGCGACGACGCTCCTCAAAACTCCAGGCCTACTCTGAGGTGGAGAGGGAGAGGAGAATAGGAAGGGCAAGCAAAGACTCTAGCCTATGAGGCTGTGAATCCCTCCTATTTATAGAGATCCCGTGTCAAAACCCTAATGGGTCCTTTCCCTAGTGGGTATTGGATCTGCATCCAATAAGACAAGGGCTCCGTCGGATATCTCATATCCGAACCTCTACTCATCGCAATGCCTACCATATGTGTGTGACCCTCTAGGCCCAATATCGAGCTGGCCGTGAGTCATACCTGTCAGAACTCCTTCTAACTCAGTGAATTATTATCTCTGTAATAATTCACTCGACTCATCGACTACGGACGTACTAGGCCACTATGCCGTAGTCCCCAGACGATACAGGGGAATCCAATCCATTGGACCTGTCTGTCCTCAGTTACCATGTACCTATAGTCCCTCATCCATCTAATATCCCAGAGACCGTATATCGAGCATGGTGCTGTCAGACCCATACGGTTTCTACTTGAGTCTCGCTCTAATCGGATTCTCCCGGAGAACTCTTTCTCTCTCAACCCGAATGACCCTGGCCAGGGATTTGTCTGAGCAAGAACACATGGGATATTCCTCTCATGATACCGAGAGTGGATGATCCTCTATCGACACTCAATAGCCCTCGTAAGGTCGACTACCACTCCCAATGACCAGCTGTACTAGATCTGGGAACAGCCAAACCTATAAGTCTGGTATCAAAGAGTGGAGCACTCATACAGGACATCCTTGGTGTCTCAAGTCTAAGAACCAGATACACCACTAGGACTACGGAATCGTTGTCTGACAATAAGGCATCATCAACCATCCAGCATTCCGTAAGCGGATCAATCAGTGAACTCATTCTCCAATGAGCACCTGTACTGTATCCCTAGTGTCCCTACACGAGCAGCTATGAGACCAGCTGCATCCATCATATGGACGGGTATACAGCACACCAGTCTATCCGGTTATCACGATGTCCCTCTCGAGTAACCTATGACCGGGATTATTTAGGATATGTGTTTAAAGGTGAATCGATCTCATTATCGTGATCTCATCACGATCCGATTCCCATTGCACAAATCCAAGGACATCACAATACATATGCATTTATGCAATAGTTATAAAGTGATATACGCCAAAAATATAATAAGCAAAAAGATTCTGTATCAAGTCACACGTGCCATCACTCACGTGATTGGCTTGCTAGGCACTTATGACTAGCAATCTCTCACTTGACCTAAAGCCAATCACCTATGTGTCTGATCCCCATCAGACCCCTGTGACGCTCAAAGACAATCTGAGACAATGGCTTTGTTAGTGGATCTGCAATGTTATCTTCGGATGGAACTCTTTCCACTGCTACATCTCCTCGGGTCACGATCTCTCTGATAAGGTGGAACCTCCTCAGAACATGCTTAGATTTCTGATGAGACCTAGGTTCCTTCGCTTGAGCAATTGCCCCGTTGTTGTCGCAATATAGAGAAATCGGCTCCTCACTATCCGGCACGACTCCCAAATCTGTGATGAACTTCTTCAACCAGACTCCCTCCTTTGCTGCATCTGATGCAGCAATGTACTCCGCCTCTGTGGTCGAGTCAGCAGTGGTATCTTGCTTGGAACTCTTCCAGCACACTGCTCCTCCATTCAAGGTGTACACATACCCTGAATTTGACTTGCTATCATCGACATCAGACTGAAAACTTGAGTCAGTGTAGCCTTCAACCTTAAGGCTATTACCTCCATATACTAGTAAAAGATCCTTAGTCCTTCTCAAGTACTTAAGGATACACTTTACTGCTTTCTAGTGCTCCAAGCCTGGATCCGCCTGATACCTGCTCGTGACACTCAGAGCATGCGCTATATCAGGCCTAGTACATAGCATGGCATACATGATAGACCCTATTGCTGAGGCATAAGGTATCATATCCATGTTCGCCCTTTCTTCTGGAGTCTTTGGGGACATACTCGTAGAAAGCGATATCCCATGTCTCATCGGTATGAGACCTCTTTTGGAATTTTCCATGCCAAACCTTTTGACAATAGTTTCTATGTACCTGGACTGGGACAAGCCAAGCATCCTTTTGGATCTATCTCTATAGATTCTAATCCCCAAGATATAAGATGCTTCTCCTAAGTCCTTCATGGAGAAGTGTCTAGATAACCAAGCCTTTATTGTGGATAGCATTCCTATGTCATTCCCAATGATGAGGATGTCATCCACATATAACACCAAAAAGCTAATAGCGCTCCCACTTACCTTTCTGTATACACAAGGCTCATCTTCGTTCTTAACGAAATCATAAGATCTGATTGCCTCATCAAATCTTATGTTCCAACTTCGGGAAGCTTGCTTTAGTCCATAAATGGATCTAAGCAACCTACACACCTTATCTGGGCAGTTCTTGGACACGAATCCCTCAGGTTGCATCATATACACCTCCTCCTCCAGGTTCCCGTTGAGGAATACGGTTTTCACATCCATCTGCCAGATCTCATAATCATAGTGTGCTGCAATAGCCAATAGAATTCTGATGGATTTTAGCATTGCTACGGGTGAGAAAGTTTCGTCGTAGTCAACACCTTGCCTTTGACGATACCCCTTAGCCACTAGCCTTGCTTTATAGGTCTCTACCTTTCCATCTACTCCGATCTTTTTCTTAAAGATCCACTTGCAACCGATGGGTACAATACCTTCGGGTGCATCAACTAGGTTCCAAACCTTATTGGAGTACATAGAATCCATCTCAGAATTCATGGCTTTTTTCCACTTCCCGGAGTCTATACTCATAATAGCCTCCTCGTAGGTCTGAGGATCAATATCCTCTACATCCTCTGCTCTAATATGTCCCACATATCTCTCAGGAGGATGGGATACTCTATCAGACCTGCGTAAAGTTGAAACTTGTGTATTAGATACCTGAACAGACTCGGGCTGTAGAGTGGTGCTTGAGCTTGGTTCTCCAACCTCGCTCAATTCTATCATTCTCCCACTGTCTCCGTCAAGAATGTGTTCCTTCTCAAGGAACACTGCTCTCTTAGCTACAAAGACCTTTTGGTCCTCGAGATGATAGAAGTAATACCCACAAGTTTCCTTGGGGTATCCCACAAATTTACATCGCCCTGTCCTTGATTCTAACTTATCGGGGTTGTGTCTTTTAACATGGGCAGAGCAGCCCCAAATCTTAACTACTTTAAGATCAGGCTTCTTCCCTTTCCATATCTCATATGGTGTAGACACCACCGACTTAGTTGGAACTCTGTTCAGAAGGTAAGCTGCGGTTTCTAGGGCATATCCCCAGAATGAGATGGGTAGGTCAGCGAAACTCATCATGGACCGTACCATATCTAATAATGTACGATTTCTCCTTTCAGAGACACCATTGAGCTGAGGTGTATAAGGAGGTGTCCATTGGGATAATATCCCATGGTCCTTGAGGAAGTGAGTAAACTCTGTACTTAAGTACTCACCTCCTCGATCTGATCGAAGAGTTTTGATACTCTTTCCAGTCTAGTTCTCCACCTCATTCTTATACTCTCTGAATTTCTCAAAAGCCTCGGACTTGTACTTCATTAAGTACACATATCCATACCTTGAGAAATCATCAGTAAATGTAATGAAGTAGGAGTAACCTCCAATGGCATGAGTTGACATGGGTCCACATACATCACTATGTATGAGTTCCAACAACTCAGTGGCTCTCTCTCCAGTTCCACTAAATGGAGAGTTGGTCAGTTTTCCACGAATGCAAGGCTCACAAGTTGCATATGACACATAGTCGAATGGATCTAGATATCCATCATTTAGCAACTTTTGAATCCTTCTTTCATGGATGTGACCTAGCCTACAATGCCACAGGTATGCACTGTTCAACTCATCTCGTTTCCTTTTGGACATATTTATATTCATGATATGTGGAGTGGTGTCTAACATAAATAAACCATTATGCAATGTTCCTTTCGTGATGATCTTATCATCTAATAATATCGAACAACCATTGTTCTCAAAAACAAATTTATATCCACTAACTGTTAAACATGAAATGGAGATAATGTTTTTGATAATAGAAGGAACAAAATAACATGCATCTAATGCAATAAAAGCTCCACTAGGCAGATGTAGGGCGACCTCGCCAACAGCTAAAACAACAACTTTTGCTCCATTACCCATCTTGAGGTCCATCTCGCCTCTCTCTAGTCTCCTAGGCCTTGCCAGAACCTGCAACGAATTACATATATGATAATCACTACCGGTATCTAATACCCATGTGTTATCATAAGAGTCTGACAAATGGAGACCGATCATGAATGTACCTGAAGCTTCATCAAGCTTTTGTTTCGCCCTTTCTGCAAGGTACTCTTTGCAGTTTCTCTTCCAGTGCCCATCTTTACCACAGTGGAAGCACTGGCCTTTGTCCTTTGTTGGGTCTTTCTTAGCAACCTTTGCTTTACCTTGTTTGCCCTTGCCCTTTCCCTTCTTAAGGGACCTTTCTGCTTTCCTTTTCTTTCTGGTCTCACCAGTGTAGAGAACTGGCTTCTCTTTCTTAATAGTACTCTCTGCCTCCCTCAACATATTGAGGAGCTCTGGGAGAGTCACCTCAAGCTTGTTCATATTAAAGTTCATTATGAACTGTGAAAAGGAATCTGGTAGGGACTGAAGCACAATGTCCACACACAAGTTATCCTCTAGGACCATTCCTAGACCTGTGAGTTTCTCTATCCACTCAATCATCTTTAGGACATGGTTCTGAACCGGTGTCCCCTCAGTCATCCTAGCGCGGAAAAAGGCTCTTGGATATCTCATATCGTTGAGTCCTTCCCTGTTCCTCAAACAATTTACGGACATGTAGGAGAATGGATCTGGCATCCATCTTTTCATGTTGTCTCTGTAACTCTGGAGTCATAGAGCCCAACATATAGCACTGAGCAAGAGTGGAGTCATCAATGTACTTCACGTAGCGAGCGATCTCATCCTCGCTTGCCCCTTCTTCGGGCGTAGGCATCACTGTATCAAGGACGTACACGATTTTCTCCGCTGTGAGAACAATTCTCAAGTTACGGAGCCAATCCGTATAATTTGGACCAGTGAGGCGGTTGACATCAAGTATGCCACGTAAGGGATTTGAAAGCGACATTTTCTGAAAATAAAGATGTAGCAAAAATGAATAACATGCAGATTTTGCAAGAAATAATCTATCAAGATATGGACTTCTATCTTAATATGCTCCCACTATTTTACTAACGAGTCACGCGACACCCTCAGCACGTGAAACGGAAGTCTCCGGCAGACTTCTAGTGGGGATCAGGATCCAATCAGCGTCTTAGTGTAACCTCGAGGGACTCGACCAATCACACTAAGCCTAAAAGGTAGACAACTCTTGCCGATCACAACTCCTTGTGATTCCCGTCCTGTTCGGCCTCCGAATCACCATGGCCTCGAGGGACTCGACCAACCATGATGCTCGGTTAAGTCAACACCTTCGTTACAAGATGAGTCTGATTTGATGATATACCCTCGAGGGACTCGACCAAGCATATCATGCCCTCAGGTCACCGGTGACATCTCTATGTCGTAAGCAAGATAGCGAATCGCGATATAGGTGAGTCTCGAGGGACTCGACCAACTCAACCTACACCGGGATTCGGTTCCTACTCATAACGATGGAAGGCCACGTGGGTCAATCTAATTGCCTCACGTTTACCGACTTAATATTATCGAGAGATGTTTCTATGATTTGGTCTCCTATTATGACATGTCACACATGTACATATTTAATATATATCTACATCGCATGCAAATATATATACATATCTAGTATGTGTATAAGCAATCACACCAGATGATCATGGACCACAACCTAATATGATTAGGCCCGAGCCAGTAGGCCTAATCACTCACATCAAGATCTATGTGTGCAACGGTGCATCTCCATGCCTTGTGATCGTCCATCTCGTCCTCGTTGGTTCCGTCGACATCTTGATGCATCTTCATGCATCACGATCGTCCGTCTCGTGGGTCCCGCTATGGCTTCCACGCTCCCGCTGCGCCTCCTCATGTGATTACAACTTAATCATAGGCATGCAGGCCCGACAATAAACGAGAAATATAATGGAGGTTCGCAGACCTCAATAATAATAATCACAAGTACACACATCACACGGTCCATGATCATCCGTCCACTCATCATACATCACATGTATAAATAATCGTCATTATGTAGGACTACTAGATAATAAAAATAATAATCAACTAAACCTTTTAATTAATTAATATTTTCTGAAATCAGGGATATATAGGGAATTTCTCAATTCCTAAGGGTATTTTCGTAATTTGGACAAAAGACAGAAACTGGAATTTCTCAAATTCCGAGGGGCAAAACTGTCTTTTACACAGAAAACCCTAATACCCTTTCCCCTTTTCGCTGCTGCGCCGTCGCCGCCGCCACCCTGCTGGCGGCGGCCTGTGCGGCGAGGGCGAGGGCACTGCCCTCGCCTGCAGGTGGCACGCCCGCTGGGGTCGCTGCCGCTGCAGGTGGGTGCCCCCGCGGGCGCCGTCGCCTTCGCGGGCGGTTCTGCTCGCGAGTCAGCGCCCGCAGGTGGTGCTGTCTCGCTGGCGGCCGCCCCTGTGGGGTTTTTGCCCGTGGGAGCAGCGGCCACAGGCGCCGCTGCCCTGCGGTGCCTCAGCCCGCGCTGCTGCCCCGCGGCGCCTCTACCCGCGGGCTGCCAGCCCCGCCGGCCGCAAGCCTGCTGCAAGCAGATCGCCGGCCGGCTACTGCAGGCACAGCGCTTGCGTATGCGCCGGCGCTGTGCTGCCTGGCTGCGGCTGCGGCTGGCTGCGGCTGCGGCTGGCTGCAGGCATGCAGATCGAGGGCAGCAACTGTTGCTGCCCTTCCTTGCTTTTGCGTCAACCATTTTGACGTCAATATTCTTCCTAAACACAACACACGCAGTTCAAAAACTAATCATTCGCACGAACAACCTGGCTCTGATACCACTGTTGGGATATCATGGGGGGCGACATCATATGCGCAGCGGAAGAACAAGAAAACAAAAATCCCCGATTCCCAAAAAGATGTTCGTCGTCGTGCGAAGATTGGTGCGCAAAATCCGCAAAACACAAAACTGCGTATAGAGATTGTGTTACCTAGGGAGATCGTATATCCCTGTTTCCCTACAGATCCTCAGGAGAGGGTGAAGGAGGTCAAGCGTCCTCCTCTCTAGCGGTGATCCACACAGCAGGGTTGCGACGACGCTCCTCAAAACTCCAGGCCTACTCTGAGGTGGAGAGGGAGAGGAGAATAGGAAGGGCAAGCAAAGACTCTAGCCTATGAGGCTGTGAATCCCTCCTATTTATAGAGATCCCGTGTCAAAACCCTAATGGGTCCTTTCCCTAGTGGGTATTGGATCTGCATCCAATAAGACAAGGGCTCCGTCGGATATCTCATATCCGAACCTCTACTCATCGCAATGCCTACCATATGTGTGTGACCCTCTAGGCCCAATATCGAGCTGGCCGTGAGTCATACCTGTCAGAACTCCTTCTAACTCAGTGAATTATTATCTCTGTAATAATTCACTCGACTCATCGACTACGGACGTACTAGGCCACTATGCCGTAGTCCCCAGACGATACAGGGGAATCCAATCCATTGGACCTGTCTGTCCTCAGTTACCATGTACCTATAGTCCCTCATCCATCTAATATCCCAGAGACCGTATATCGAGCATGGTGCTGTCAGACCCATACGGTTTCTACTTGAGTCTCGCTCTAATCGGATTCTCCCGGAGAACTCTTTCTCTCTCAACCCGAATGACCCTGGCCAGGGATTTGTCTGAGCAAGAACACATGGGATATTCCTCTCATGATACCGAGAGTGGATGATCCTCTATCGACACTCAATAGCCCTCGTAAGGTCGACTACCACTCCCAATGACCAGCTGTACTAGATCTGGGAACAGCCAAACCTATAAGTCTGGTATCAAAGAGTGGAGCACTCATACAGGACATCCTTGGTGTCTCAAGTCTAAGAACCAGATACACCACTAGGACTACGGAATCGTTGTCTGACAATAAGGCATCATCAACCATCCAGCATTCCGTAAGCGGATCAATCAGTGAACTCATTCTCCAATGAGCACCTGTACTGTATCCCTAGTGTCCCTACACGAGCAGCTATGAGACCAGCTGCATCCATCATATGGACGGGTATACAGCACACCAGTCTATCCGGTTATCACGATGTCCCTCTCGAGTAACCTATGACCGGGATTATTTAGGATATGTGTTTAAAGGTGAATCGATCTCATTATCGTGATCTCATCACGATCCGATTCCCATTGCACAAATCCAAGGACATCACAATACATATGCATTTATGCAATAGTTATAAAGTGATATACGCCAAAAATATAATAAGCAAAAAGATTCTGTATCAAGTCACACGTGCCATCACTCACGTGATTGGCTTGCTGGGCACTTATGACTAGCAATTAGATCCCATGTTGACTTATGAATGAGGGCATTATATTTCTCACACATGATGGTATGCCAATGCGAAGATTTTTGGGCTTGAGTAAATATGGTGAGTTCAACGGTAGTGGATGAGGAATCTACGATAGCATGAAGATCAAGGACTTGACGTAGTTTGAAAATACCACTCATAGAGTATGTGTTCATAGGATGGTTAGAGACTACGAGACCGTAAGGCTGTGTTGTTGGAAGAAGTAGTTGAGAGTCATTGACACAGGCCAAATCAAGTGGAGGTACGTCAGGGTCACTTGGTTGAGAAGGAGGTAAAGATAACAATTGTGATCCTGAACCAAGTACCCCAATAGTCGAAGAAGAGAGAAGTGGAGTAGGAATAGGCAAATGCTGAATAAGAGGAATAGAATAGTGTGGAACTCGGCGATGTCATGGGAGGTTCGTTCAGTTGGATCGTAGGTATACCCCAATAAGAAATGGTTAATAAAATGGTCTGCATGGTAGGAGAGGTATAGTTGTAAAAAGAAAAGACAGACTCAACAAAAATAACGTGACGGGATATAAAAATTTTGTGAGTGTGGAGATTATAGCAGCGGAAAGCATTATGTTCAAGAGAATAACCTATAAAAATGCAAGAATTAGATCGTGATGTTAACTTGTGAGAGGCATAGGGACACAACCATAGATAACATAGACAATCAAATACTCTGAGTTTACAAAGGTTTGTGGGCTTGTGAAATAGTGAGTCAATGGGGTATTGGTATTGTAGGACTAGCGTAGGTATTCTATTAAAAAGGTAGATGATAGTTTGAAAGGCTGCCGTATAAAAGTTTTGAAGGCATGGAAGCCTGATGGAGAAGTTTGAGCCTAGTTTCTACTATATGCCGATGTTTACGTTCGACGAAGCTAACAAGTTGAGGAGTATGCAGGGGGAAACTTAATGTGTTGGATACTACAAACTAAGAGATAGGACGCTAGAGCTTGATATTCACTACCACCATCAGAGTAAACCGTTTTGATGGTAGACCAAAAGTAGTTTTCGACCAACTTTCGAAAAGTGGGAAAGATAGTCGAAACATCAGATTTATGGTAAAGAGGATATAATCATGTGTACTTAGTGAAGTGATATATAAAACTGACATAAAATCTGAATTTATCAAAAGATATGATTAGGGTAGGGCCCCAAACATCTGTATAAATAATTTCAAATTGTTTTGAGGTGGAAATGAAAGATAGGCCAAATGGCTGCCGATGACTTTTATTACTAAGACATGCATCACAATGCATTATAGAAGTATACGATTTAGAAATAGAAAGAGAGAAACTAGAAAGTAATTTGTACCGAATAAGGGACGAGGGATGACCAAGACAACGATGCCACATATCAATTGGAGCCGCAACGGATGAATGAATAGTGGGTTGGGTTACTTGTAGAGCTGACGGTCATTCATAAATGTTTCCTCTATTCGGGCCATGGATCAAGGATGCCTTTGGTGATGTTCGGAGGGTACCGAGTGTTCTTCCTCTTAGATTTATAATTGACTTGAGCTGTGATAAATGGTTTGGGCAGTTTGTCTACATTCTTCAAATACATCTTATAGTCAGTCAACTTGTCATAGAGTTCCTCAAAGGAGACTAGCGAGTCGTGTGCCCGAATTGCAGTCGCCAACTCCTTGTAGTTGTCTCTAAGACCATTTAAGGTATGGATGATGATCTCCTCATCACATAGGGAATGACCTATCAAAGCAAAGTCATCGATGATAACTTTGATATTTTGTAGAAAATCAGTTATAGTACTTCCCTCTTGTTTGGTCACCATCAACTTGGATAGAAGACTGAGCTTGCGAGTACACGAATGATTCACCAAGGTTGTTTGCAGTTTAGACCATGCATCGGTAGCAGTCACATATGCAAAAATCAATGGAGTGACGGATCCAACAACTGAGGCTTGAATAGCTTGGAGGATGAGACGATCTTGACGCAATCATAGTTTCTGAAGCACTGTAGTAAAAAAAAAAAAGAAAAGGAGGCTGGGATGTCTTGGTTATCTTCTTATGATATTCTAGTTCCTATTTCTGTAGGGACTCACAGTTCTTCTCCTACAAGACTTATTTTCATCAATACAGCCACACTAATCCCTTTCAAGTTATCAAAGGATGGTAACTATGCATCCTGGCGGGCTCAATTTTTCAATCTCTTATTTGGATACGACTTGCTAGGTTACATTGATGACTCATTCAATTGTTTGTTAGCTATGCTCAACATCATCCCCAGAGAACCTAGTCCAGTACCTAATCATACTATGTTAGAAAAGAGATAGAAAAGAAATTATTGAAGAAGCTTGATTGTATTCACATATCCCTCTCCTATTTATACAAATTAGGAAGGAGAATTTCCCTCAACAGAGTAGAGAGATATCCTCATGTAGTTAAGAAAATTTTATTTGCTATCAGTATCCACACAAAAGAAAAGGAGAGGAAAAATAATTTTCCTGAAGTAAAAAAATTTTAATATCACGAAAAATTATGGTGTAAAAAATATTTATTGTAAGATGAATGGTGTTGTATATTTATATAAATTGAGAAAAGTTTGGTTATCCTCTAATTATGATCATGAATCTGAGTGATTATCTTTGAAATATGGGATGACGAAGGATTGTGATATGATAGAGATACACAATAAGTATATCAAGATTACGTTTTATTAATCATTTGATGCATAATATGTTACCGTAGATGATTCTATATCAAACACCTCTTCTATCTCTATCTCTAGCTATGTATTAACCTTAAATTGCTTATAATTTAAGGTCTTTAGCTATGTATAACTTAGCTTTTATTAGGATCTTAAATTCAAATCGAAGCTTATGCTTCTAAGAGTGATCAGGCATCCTTATCCATAGTAGAAAATCTGTAGCATTTTATGTTGCCTAGCTTTGCTTTCTGGCACAGATATTGCCACTACTGAACCTTGTTTCAGCTCAAGCAAGTTGACAACAAATGTTTGTTTGGCTTAATGTAAACTATGTCGGCTTGCATAATGCTTTCCAAGTATACTACTCTACAGGGTTTTGTTGCGTCACAGTTGATTCAAAGATCATGAATAGGGCTATTCAATGGATCCTAGTAGAAAAAAAAGAGGTAATTAAATACTAGGAAAGAGGACAAACAAGAAAGAGAGGACAAGACACTTGCTTATTTAATTATAATAAAAATAATGTAATTGGTTTGATAATTTATTAGATCCTCTTACTGGATGTTTATATTTTAAAATCTTATCTTATGAATTTTATATTTAAAATATTAATTTAGTGTTTGTGTATCAAAGTTGTTATACTTTGAAGATTTTAGTGATTGTGTATCTTCAAAATTTGAAAAAGAATTATCGAAAGTAGTATGATGAGACTTAATATAAATATCTCTAAAAATTAATTTGGTTTAATGCTTGAAAGATTAACCATATAAGCTATTTATTTATTAAGATAATTAATAAAAAAAATATAGAGAGAAAAAAAATTTACATATGTTTTTATTGATTTAGAAAAAACCTAAAATTTGGTTCCTAAAGATTTATTATGGTGGACTTTAGAAGAAAAAAAAGGTATATCTATTAATTTTATTGATATTATTAAAGATATGTATAATAATATATTTACTAATATTAATACTATAATGAGAATATCTAATGAGTTTTCTATTAGTCTACGATCACATTAATGATTCATATTAAGTCTTTATTTTTTTCACCTTGATAATGGATAAATTTACTAGTCACTTACATGACAAAATTCCTTAGTGTATGTTATTTACTAATGATATTATCTTAGTTGATGAGATTCTAAGTGGAATTAATTATAAACTTGAGCTATAGAGGCTAAGCCTTGAAAATAAAAAATTTAGATTTAACAAAATTAAAATTAAATATATAAAATATAATCTTAATTATTATATAATAAATAGAAGAATATAGTTAAACTAGATGGATAAAAAATCTCTTTAAGTAAAAGTTTTAGATATCTTGGATCAATTATTCAATAAAATAAAGAGATCAATGGAGAAATTATTCATAGATTAAAAATAGGATAGTTAAGATGATGAGGGACATTAGAAGTTTTGTGTAATCATCATATACATTTAAAATTAAAAAAAATTTATAATATAGTTATGAGACAAATAATATTTTATGATTTGAGTATTGGACAATTAAGAAATTATATATATATATATATATATATATATATATATATATATATATATATATATATAATTTGTGTTGTTGAGATAAGAATATTAGTATCGATATGTAGAGTTATTAGGAAAAAAAGATATGATAGATGATAAGATAAAATAAAATTATTTAAAATGGCATAACTATGGGCTTATGATACCTTCAAATGTGATAGTTAATGGTATAAGAAAAGATAAAAAAGATCTAAAAAGATTTTAATAGAAACTATAAAATAAAAATGTAAATCCTCTAAACCTAACTAAATATATAACGTTTTATAGATCTCAATAACGATAAAAGATTGACATAGTTGACGTAAAATAATTAATATATATATTATTATTATTGATAAATTTTTATATTTAAAATATTAATCTTATGGTATTAGTGTATCAAATTTACTTACAAGATATTATTGGTTAAAGATATGATTTTTTTTTTAGAATGTAAACTAAGAACAAGATTTGAGGAAGCAAATTCTTTTCTCGTCATTTTTTAATATATATTATATATATAATCTAATAAATACATAACATTTTTATTGTCCTTACGCCATCCCTCCGCGCACCCCTCTCTCTCTCTCTCTCTCTCTCTCTCTCTTTCTATATATATATATATATATATATATATATATATATATATATATATATATATATATATATATATATATATATATATATATATATATATATATATCTTTCTCTCTCTCTCTCTCTCTCCACGAAAAGCCAAATGGAAGCGAAGCACGATTCCGTCCTAGTCTTCTCCGAAGCAGCTTCCTCCTAAATGTCCGCTTTGCTCTTCCGCCATTTGGTATTACCTGCTTCCTCCCTCGGACTCACCGTCACTCCATTCGTCTCCTTCCTTTGTTTCTTTGTTCGCTCGCTCTCACATCTCCTATTTATCACATCGTTCCTCGCCTCCATAATTTCAAGTGCTTCCACCGCCTGTTTGATGCTCCGCGATGGAGGACGCCACGAACGCGATCCACGACGACGGCGTCAGCGCCGACACCATGATCGACAAGCTCCACGCCTCGCGCTCCGGCCTCGACTCGGTCCTCCGCTCCTCCTCCGAGCTTGACGTGGCCATCTCCGGCTTCGACGGTCGCCTCTCAGTCCGACTCGCCGCCATCTCCGCCATCTATGACGCGGTGGCGCCACTTCACTCCCAAGCCGTCGCAGCCCAGGCCCTCCGCACCCGAATCGACCGCGCCGTCTCCCCCGCCCTCGCCCTTCTCCGCGGCTTCTCTCTCGTCCGGTCCCTCCAGCGCCGGCTCCTCCGGCTCTCCCCCTCCGCGGCCGACCCCCGCCGCCTCGTCGCCTACGTCGATTGCGTCGACAGCCTCCACGACGCGGTCGCAGGCGTCGCCGCTGAGTGCGAGCCAGCGGTGCACCGCCTTCAGGAGGCGGTCGAGTTCCTGAGCCGGACCAAGGCCACGGACCGCCTCCGCCTCCACCGCCTCAGTGAGGCCCTCGCCGCCCTCCAGGCCCTCTACGAGGACGAGGTCGACGCTATGCGGTACGAAGGCCTCTTGGACGAAGCCCTTCTCCTGCTGCAGCACGAGTGCGAGTCTCTCCTTCTCCAGCTCAAGCATCACGCCTTTGGCGAATCTGATGGCCTTGATCTGATCCCGGAAGCGACCGACGGCTCTGATCTCCCCCGTCTCGGCTCGTCTCTCCAGATTGAGGCCCTCCGGCGGATCGCCCAAACGCTCGCCGCCAACGATTGCCTCGACATCACGATCGATATCTTCGTTACGGTAAGTATCCATGTCGATTCGAGATCGTTGAATGGGGAATGCCGTGTGGCCGGCGGATTAAGGGTGTGGGTGATCGCAGGTGAGGTACCGAAGGGCGGCGCAGGCGCTGATGAGGTTGAAACCAGAGTACCTGAGGACGTCCGCGCCGGAGGACATGGACGCGATGGAGTGGGAGGATGTGGAAGCGGCGATCACGCTCTGGATCCGGCACCTCGAGTTGGCGGTGCGGATGCTGTTCGCCGCGGAGAAGCGGCTCTGCCACGACGTGCTAGGCGGATTGATGGGCGGCGCTGTGTGGCCTGAATGCCTCGCAAAGATCGCCGACCGGATTATGGCCGTCTTCTTCTGCTTCGGTGAGGGCGTCGCCCGGAGCTCGAAGCAGCCGCAGAAGCTGTTCAAGCTCCTCGACATGTTCGACGCGTTGGACGGGATGTGGCCCGATCTGGCGGCCGTCTTCGACGGCGAGGCGGGCGGCCAAGTCCGAGCGCGGTTCCGCGAGCTCCAGAAGCTCGTCGTCCACGCGGCGGCGACGGCATTCTGGGAATTTGGCCTCCGGATTGAGGGACTGCAGGACGGCGCACCGCCGCCGGCGGATGGGTCAGTGCCGAAGGTCGTCCGATACGCCGTCCATTACCTCAAATGTCTCGCGACGGCCGCGTACGCCGGACCGATGGGTCGAGTGCTACGAACAGAGCGCACCTGGAGACCGGAGCTGCCTTCGCGACCTCCTGAGGCGGACGGCGACGATGAGGGGCTCCTCGGTGACGCAGTGCGCGGTATTCTGGAGGCGTTGCAGCGGAACGTAGAGGCGCAGCGGTCGAGGTACGGGAAGAAGGACCGAGTACTGCCCCACGTGATGGCCACCAACGCGTACTGGTACATGTACATGAGGACGAGGGGGACGGAGGTGGCGAAGCTGGTGGGGGAGGACACGATGAAAGCGAGGTACAAGACCGCGGCGGAGCAGGCGGCGTTCGCGTACCAGGAGGCAGCATGGGGGCCTCTGGTGAGGCTGCTGGAGAGGAACGAGGCGGCGGGGACGGCGAGAGCGACGACGGAGGAATTCATGAGGGGATTCGACGACAATCTGAGGAAGCACAAGAGCCTCTACTGCATTCGGGACGCCGACCTGAGGGAGCAGATAGGGGAGGCGGTGGCGAAGACGGTGGTGCCGTCGTACACGGCATTCCTTCACGCCAACGCCGGGGCGACGGACGGGAGGGCGTTCCCACCACCTGACTCGATAAGGGAACTGATACTGCAGCTGTTCGATGCCGGAGGGGAGGAAAGGAGGAGGGAGGCGGAGGGGGAGAGGAGCTCCAAGGGAGAGCGAGTGAGCCATCGGAGGCGGGCAGAGGGACCGTGGAGTTCGGAGGCTCCTTCGCGTCGCAAGTCGCAACAGAACAAGTGATAAATATATTTGGTTACCTTAAATTTGTGAAGTTATATTAAACTCTAATATCTTCTCTCAAACGCCACGTGTGAAATTATTAAAAATTAATTAAATATATTAAAATAAACTATCCTGCTAAATATGATATTATGATAAATATGTCTTTAAAAATCAAACACTTGCAAAGTGTCCAATTTATGTTAAGGCTTATTTGATAAGTCTAATGATGTGATCCAATGAAATAATTAGTTTATTAAATCTTTAAATATAACCTATTGATTTAAAATACTCAGGTCCAAATAAATAATAATGTATCTATTACAACTCAATTTTTCATACATTCCAGCTATTAAAATGCCTTCTTTATATAATTATATATAAAAAGTGAATGGTATGTCTTATATAAATATGTCAGTATGCTTTTAGATGGAATGATATATAAATAATTTAACGTGGTATCATAGTAATTATATATATGGTAACGGTAAATTTGAGATTCTAAGATATATTAAACTCTATATATTATCATATATAGAGATATATGGTAACTGTACAATTAGTAAAATTTAATTAATAATAAAATAAAGAGGGGTTTCTTATTAATAATCGTAACGATTGATATGGGTTTCTGTTAAGGCATAGTCGAAAGAGGAGCTACTGGAGAGATTGTTGGGAGCGGTGAGTATAGCACAGTAGGAGAAGAGTTTAGCCACCTATGTGGATATCAGAGCTAAAGCGATAGAGTCCACTAAAGACGATGATTTCCGGGATTTGTCCAAGGTCAATCATTGCACTAAGAAGTAAGTTCAGAAAAATACAATGAGCCACGAAGACGAAGGTTTAAGAATTTCTCCTTTCATCTTTGTAAAAAAGATACGATTTTTAAATGTTTTGTAAATAGAATCTAAATGAGAATTGCATATAAAATTGGTGGAAATAAAGGATATAATACGAAAAAACTTTTATGCCAAGATTGAAATCAAATAAATTAGATCTGACAATATTACAATATGTACCTTTTTTGTTGTTTAAAAAAATAAATCTTATATGATGGATTAGGGGAAGGGGAGAAGGAGATTGAGAGAAAAACCTTAATCTCTCAATTACTGAGATGCTACTCGGATGCGCACTTAACCCCTAGAGGTCCTGTCTATCAGATGCACTCTTAGCCCCTAGAGGTCCTGTCTATTTATAGGCGAGAGCAAAAGGTGATAAGTTATTAGGAGAGTTCCTCCCATCAAGGTTATCTTCTAAGGAATCCTACTTTAATATGGACTTTTTTTTTCTATTGGCCAATAACCATAATCAAAATCCAATCATATCTATAATATATCTTACCTAATTAAATAAGGCCACATAATATAATATTCTCCCACTTGGTCCAATAATTGGTAAGATATAAAAAGATTTAAAATTAAAAATAAATAAACAAAATTTATTTAAAAATAATTTGACTGAATTGGATTATGAAATTTTGGAAAAACTATACACACGCGCGTCAATTTTAGAAAATAGGCCAATAAGTCAAATAATAATAATAATACTATATTAAGTCTGAGTAATAATATGAGTCATAGCGGTTGTATGCCATCAGTGTCACACTTCCTTCTATGTACCACAATACTGTTAGCCTTTCCTAATGCAGTCCAAAATGATCATTATAATTTGTCTTGTCAAGACAATCCTATCATCACATTTAATTATAATATGTACATACATAATTGTGAATAGGATAACAGAAACAAATAACTTTAAGTACGTAAGTAAGAATGTCAATTATAGTATCCACTCAAACATACATCATCATATCCTTTATGGGTTGCTCACAAACCCAATCATAAGAACATGTTCTTTCAAAATACTATAGATTGTAAATCCTAAGTGAATGAATCAGCAATCAATACAGTGGAACTCAAGTAATTAATTAACATTATATGTTTCTGGACTCATCTTCTCTGACCATCAAGTACTTTATACCATAATACATATAGATGCAATAGTAATTATCATTCATAGAGAAAAAAACTACTGCAATATCGTAAAATATCTTCAATAACTTGGTAATTGAGTCTTACTACACCAAGTCCTAAGATAAAAATTTTGCAGTCAAAAATTTGATTAGTGACCTCAAAGCATGCCACAAAATCAACTTCTATTATTAATAATAATAAATTACCCCTCTAATTGACATAGATATTAACCGTAAGGTGGACTTCCTATTATCGAGGCAATTTATATAATCAGCATCTGAAAAATACCATTATTTGAAGTTGATATAATTTCATACATGTAAGCATATAATCCTTTGTCCCTTCCGGATATCTTATTACTTTTTCTATAGTCCTTTAAGGTTTTTACTTTTGAGTAACTCCAATATATACCCAATATTTTAATTGTAAAAACTAACATCTTTTCTAATACAGGCTTGAGCATAGACTAACTCCAATATATACCCAATATTTTCTTCTTTATCTGATTTTTTTCAAGTCATTTTCAATCATTTTTAAGTATTTATTATTGACTAAAACTTTGTTTTTATGATTAACTGAACAAAGCTGTATATTGAATCTTTTCAAGACTCGGTTGATATATCGACAATCTTCATAATCATTGAGATCTATCCTTAAATTACTCAATGTTAATAATATAAGATGTTTTATTCATATCAACCACCTTAAAACTCTTAGTAACAAATTTCTTGATTTAGTATAATAAATCAAGATCACTATTGGTAAGGCAAAATATTATCCATATATAAGATCAATATAATAAACTTGCTCCCATTGATATAAATAATGATTAATAGTATTTACCTTAAATATGAAATAATGATATCAAGAAACTTTATATATCATTATCTTGAAGCTTATTTAAGGTCATAAATGGATTCCTGAAATTGCATACCAAACTTTATGTTTCTATCATTTTCTTTGTAAATCATTTAAAGTAACCCATATAAAGCTAGATTTTTTAAAAATATTTTCATATCATTATGATATAACTTAAATTCATAATGAATCACTAATGTCATGATGATTCTTAATGAGTTCATTAAAAATCTCGTTATGACCGATACATTCTTTATGAGTAAAACTTTTAACCACAAATCTGACCATTATTTCATTCGACAATATCCTTTGAGTCACATTTATATAATAGACTCTTGTACTATTATTGGACAATTCGTTAAATTTATCAGACACTGGTTATTAATTTTAACTCTTCTTTTATTGTATCATATTACTTTTCAAAATCATTACTTTTCATGACCCATGACAAAAATAAGAGATCCATTCTGATTCCTATATCATATAATTCTTATAGATATACAACATAATAACCATAAATGACATGATTCCTTCCCCTTTGAGATATTCTCAAAGTTATCAATTATGATTGTTCTACAAGACCATTAATAATGATATCAATATAATGTGAGAGTTTAGTAATGTTATTTTGTTGTTTACTTTTATCAAATCATTTAATGATTTGAGTAACAACAATCTCTCGAATAATAAAGGAGTATTAACTTGTATCTCCTTTATATCAAAATTAAATTTCAAGAATTTCACTCCCACTAATTTGCTATTTTATAAGAATCTTATGTCATCAGATTTAATTATCCTCGTACTATGATTAAAACAATAAGATATGTACCCCTTTAAACTTTTCTGAATAGATAATAAAATATTCAGAAATAATTATTAAATCTAATTTTCTTTTATGTGAGTTGTAGATCCTTATCTCCATAGGGCAATCTCAAATATGTAAATATCTTAAGTCAGGTTTCCTATCATTTCATAACTTAAAAAAAAATCATGTAATTTACTTACTAGGAATACCATTCAAGATATACATAGTTGTCCTTGGAGCTTCTTCTCACATTGATTTGGGTACAAAAGAATAACTTATCATTGCTCTTAACCATATTTATAAGGTACGATGATATCTTTCAACAATCATATTCTGTTGCAACACATCTAGTAAATCATATACCTTATTTTTTCAAGAATCTAGAAAAAGAATTATAATTGGGTTCATCATAAATATCATAAAATTTATCACCCTTGTTAGATATGATGTGTTACAACAGAATTAGATACACTTTTCTATCTTGACTTTTCTATCATAAAATTTATCATCTTGACTTTTCTATCTAAGTATCTATCAACTTCATTTATATACACTTCAAGAGTGTAAACGGTCATACACTTTACATGAATTAGATATATATAATCATATCTCAACAGATTATTTATATGATGATAAAATGTCTCTCTTTAATGAGATAAAAACATATAGTGATAAACATAATCTTAAAGAGTTTATAAAACTACATTTCACTTCAATATTTAGTTGTAGGATCATTGTAAACTTATGATTCATATTAATTATGTATAGACTATTATATAGAATTCAAATGTTAATTTTATTGAATCACAGTAAGTTTACAACTACTAAAAGAGAAATAATATTTTAATAATTCTAGGTAAAAAATTCAGAATTATAAGAACACAACATAGATTCTCAAGATTTATCAAATTGAATCATCTTTAGATATAAGCGATAAATACAAACTAATATCGCTTTCACTTTAAGATGATTCCCTATAATGATAAATATCTCATTCTCTTTTGGTTTTATCCCTCTTCATTTTTTTTTTTATTTTAATGAATATCTATTATTAGTAACATATGATGAAGCATCAAATTAATCCATCAATAATATTTATAATATTTGATTTGAACCATATAAAGGTTATATTTATACCTTTTTCATTTCAAATCAAATCTTATAGTATATTTCTTCTTCACATAACTTTATTTGCTACAAAAGTAACACTTTATTGTGAAGATATTCTTTTATGAGTTTATATAATAATTATAAACTTAGGTGGACTTACACTTCATCCTTATTTTAGTGTTACTTACTCCTTCAATGATACTCAAAATATTATGAGTCTTGAGCTTATAGCTTTATCATTTATTTTTGAGGATATAATCTTAAATTCCTCAAATACTATCATAATAAAGTGTCAACTAATGACTTATCAGATAATTTAAATTCATCCTTAGATATTCTCATGCGCTAGTTATAAACTGTACTGAAGTCTAAGTATCATAAAATTGAGTCTTTCATACCTTTTGATTAATCACCTTAATTATTTATTTCACAAAACTTTCAGTAATTAAGATTATGTTCTGTTCAATTAATATGATCAAGGTTTTACTCACTCAATATAACTTATATATGCTCAAGCCATTTATTTCAGAAAGTATAGGGACATTTACAGAAATATAATAAAGGAAGTACCACTATAATAATATAATATTAATGCTTTGAGTTTCCAAAATATGATGAACTATTGATATCATTTATATTTTACCTTTGGATGAAATATTGACATATCTAGTGTTCACTCAAGATTACTTATGGAGGATTGATACCATCCTTATGGAATAGTATTATTACCTTTGGGTATACAACCCTAAATTGTAAAAATATCTAAAATAGTATCATCCTACCCCATCATATAATTATTTAAAATAGATTCTCCTTTGGGATTATCTAAATCTCATAATTATATGTGTCATCGTGAATATTATTTTATTTAATGTCATTTAGGATGAATTCCATAATGTATTTTATAGATTATTAGTCTAGGTCACTTTGGTGGCTGCAAGACTAATACAAAAAGATAAAATATAATCTAAAATATCTCATGAATGACATGAACTTTATTGTAATTCATATTGCATAAGCTTATTATCCCAAGCTACTTTGGTAGCTACCGGTCAGGTAAAACTTAGGAAGATAAATTACAAATAATATTCACTAAATTTTTTTATCCTGATTCATACTGCCATTGTGAATATTATTTTTATTTAATATCATTTAGGACTAATTCCATAATGTATTTTATAAATTATCGGTCCAGGTCACTTTAGTGGCTGCAGGACCAATACAAAAATATAAAATATAATCTAAAATATCCTATAAATGATAAGACCTTTATTGTAATTCATATCACAAAAGTTTATTATCCAAGGCCACTTTGGCAGCTACAAGTCAGATAAAACTTAAGAAAATAAATTACAAATAATATTTATCAAATTTCTTTAATTTATGCTAAACAGTTCAATAATAGAACAACAACCATAATAATTATTGAACATTAATGCTGAGCAGTTCAATAATAGAATAACAACCACAATAATTATTGAACAATAATGCTAAGCAGTTCAATAATAGAATAACCATAACAATTATTGAATATTAATGCTAAGCAGTTCAATAATAAATAACTATAATAATTATTAAACTTTAATCAGCAAAAAAAAACTCATATGATAATCATGATAACATATAAATCATGCCTTCATGTGAAAGATAAATATTATTTCATAATTTCAAATATATGTATGTGAATAACTAAATAAATATCCAAGAACAATAATTGGATTTTATTTATCACATGTATAATCAGTAATTCATATGAGAAAACTATAAAGTAAACCATAATTTATATTTTTTTTAATAAAAAAATAAATCCAATCAAATAACCAAAATATAATCATGTTTAAATTCAATCATAATTATAATAAATCATATTTATCAATTTTATAATTGAGAATATAAACCAAATTTCTCAATTTCATAATGATAAAACTGTAAATATTTGATAGGATATAAATTAAAATTAAGAAATTCATAAAAGGTAGAACTATAATTTGGCAAAAATAGACTCGAGGGTAAAACTGTAAATATGTTGACAGATGGAATTATGAAATTTGCAAAGGGCAGATTTGTAATTTTATAAAACCCTAGCCTCGAGGTCAAAATCGTAATTATGCCAAAACTCTAATCTGCCTTGCTGTCGTCGCCTGCGCGTGTGGCGTTGTCGCTGCTCGCACGCGGCCGCTGCGGCCTTTCCTGCCTACGGACAGCGCGCATGGTTGGCCACAACTGTTGCCAGCGCGCGGCCGCTACGGCAGTTTCTGCCCACGCGTGGCTACTGCCAACGCGCGGCCGCTGCCGGTGCGTGGTTGCCATGCCACGACGCTACCAGTGCCGCCCGTGCTCGCTGCCACTACCTGTGCACGGTTGCCACGGTTCCTGCCCGCGCTTGGCCGCCGCTCCTACTTGCGCTTGGTTGCCGCCTTGGCGCGGCCGCTGCCGCTGCCGCCATCTGCGGCCACCGCCCTTCCGCAAGCACCGCGTTCACAAGTGGTGTAGGATGACCGTGGTGCCACCACCGCTCGCAAACGAACCTCTGCCCGCGCATGACCATGAAGCACGACTACGGGGTGATACACGGCCCTTCGTCGACAACGATCAACAGAGATGATCGTCTCAATAACATCGATGATAGTAAACAGTAAATTCATCGATGAAACATAAAATTATACATTGCTCATAAATAGTAATAAAGCAAATCATATAGAAAAAAAAAACAGATCAATAACATCCGATAAATCATTCAGGCATCGTAAACAAAAATAATAGATCTAATATATTTGATCTTAAGAATTTGGCTTTGATACCAATTGTTTGCATAAAATCTGTAATCATGCTATCTGTAATGCGAAAACACTTTTATGCATTGAAATCAAATAAATTAGATCTGATAATATTACGATGCCTACCTTTCTTGTTGTTCAGAAAAATAAACCTTGTCTGATGGATTAGGAAAAAGGGAGAGGGAGATTGAGAGAAAAACCTTAATCTCTCAATTGCTGAGATGCACACTTAACCCTTAGAGATCTAGTCTATCAGATGCACTCTTAGCCCCTAGAGGTCTTGTCTATTTATAGGCGAGAGTAGAGGGTCTAGGATAAGTTATTAGGAGAGTTCATCCCATCAAGGTTATCTCCTGAAGAATCCTATTTTAATATGGACTTATTTTCTATTGGCCAATAACCATAATCAGAATCCAATCATATCTATAATATATTTTACCTAATTAAATAGGATCACATAATCTAACATATAATGCTACTTCATTTACATTTGTTATTAGAATTACTTCTCCTTTCGATAATGGGATTGGGAAATCTATGGTTCTTTAGTCATTAAACAATAGATACAACAGTATTTTCCTCATGGTTCCTTCGGCAACATCCACCTGTAATACTTCGTTTGCATTTGTTATTGTAATTGCTTTCTCGTTCAAAGATAGGATAGGGAAATCCATGGTTCTTTAGTCAGTAGTAAACAATAGATGTTTTCCTCCTCATGGTTCTTTCTGAAACATCTGCTGGTGATTCTTCTTTGGTTGGTGGTGTTGTCATAACTTTGGTGTGTGATTTACTTCATTTGCATTTGTTCTTGCAATTGTTTTGTCCTTCAATCAATCATAGGACAGGGAAAGCTATGGTTCTTTCTTTGCTCATTAAACAATAGAGATACAACAGTGTTTTCCTCATGCTTCTTTTGTTGTTGGTGTTGCCATGACTTTGGGGTTGACTTCTTTTGTGTTCAAGCCCACCAAGAGAAGAGGCATGGGAGGAGGATTGGTTTTAGGTCCATGCATTTTTCTAACTCTTCTTGTTCCTTTATTATAGTAATTTAATATTTCTATGTTTAAAAGTTATGAAACATTGTTTGGATTAACTATAAATTTTACTAAAATTTTATATGCTCATTTGAAATTTATAAATTTAAATATTCTCTCAAAATATATAATAAAATCAATAAACTATCATCACACCATAAGACATTAACAAGACCTCTAGTCATAAACTTATAAAGTATACTATAATAATTTTAAATTTACAAAAATTATTATAATAAAGATTTAAAATATGTAAAACTTTTAAGAATATATATATATGTATATATACACACACACACACTCGGAATTCAATTTCAAAACTATTTATCATGAATTAAAAATATTAATAAACAAATATTTTTAAATTAAGAATGAAAAATCATGAATAATTCAAATAAAACTTTATGAAATAATTGTATGTCAGATCTGTTACAGAATAAGATCATAATTTTAAACTAAAACTAGGTTTTTAAATATAATTAAAGGCTAGAGATCATGTATTTAAATCTAAAATTTTAGAAATATTTACAACTAATCTAAACTAGATTTCATAAACCTATATGCTAAAAATATAAAATTACTATAATTAAGAAAAAAAAGAGGTGAGTTGAAGAATCTTAGATTGCACTTACGCTCTTGTGGCATTGAATCAATCTATTTATCACTATCATCCTTGAATATGGCTTAACCACTATCATCAAATAGTGTAAAGTGTATCGAATAGAATAAATAATGAAGAAGATATTTTTATGTTTAAAATGTGCTCCCTATTTATACATGTTAGGAGGGAGGATTTCTCTTAACAAAGCAGCGAGATTTCCTCGTGCAATTGGGGAAATCTTAGCTGACATTATCTACTTCTCTTACATCTATAAGTTCAAAAAATTACTAACATAAACTTTCATCCTTTCATATTGTTTTCTAGTTCGTTTATAATTTATAGGAGTCGATGGAGATAGTAATATCGAATGTTCTTTTGAATGATAGGTTTGGATAATCTCTAACTATAGAATGAGATCATCACAATACTCCTCAACTTATTATTTTACATATGTCAAGTTAACTAGAATAAATTTTCTTGAAACCACAATCCACTTAAAATTTTTTTCAAAAAAAATAAAGTCTCTTGATTATAATTTTTTCAATGATGGGATTATAAAGTTTGCAAACTTTTGAATTTTTAAGTGAATTATAGAAGTAAAAGAATTTGTTCCAATTGACTTAATAAAGATATAAATAGTAAGCTAAGGAACCTAATGTATTAAAAGGCACTCTTCTCCTATTAAACTTCTACAAGCCCCCCCCCCTCCCCCCCCCAACCAACATTGCAACCAACATCAGCTCCTATAACTTTTAGGATGGATGAAAATTTACATTGTAATGTTTGTGAATTTGTAGATGTAGAAGAAGTGGATTATATTTGGTATACTTTATTGTATTTATTGATGGTGATAAAATCATTTTTGAGGAGGCATCACATGATAATAAATGGCGAAAAGTAATAATACAAGAGGAGATTGTATCTATAGGACAAAATTGAATCAAAATGTTAGTGTAACTTATAGGACAAAATTGAATCAAAATGAAAGTATTGAAAAATACAATGTCCAGCTAGTTGTAAAAATCTACAAGTAGAAGAATAGAATAAATTAAGCGTTGAAATTGAACAATAAGGTGCAGAAAATTTTTATTTTACAAAAATAAGTTCAAGGAGATTTTTAAGAAGTTTAAAATAGATAAAAACAAGTATGTTAGCACTCTTATTGAACCAAATCTAAAGCTCAACAATGCTGGCATTACTTTCTGCTGATAGAATATCAAGCTTGGAGTCAGCTTGATATATAGATATATGAAAAATATAATACAAATTCATCTTTTAGAATAGTAAATAGAATATTATGTTATTATTATTTTTTGTGCTAGAGAAACTTCTTATTCACAATGATTATATAGGTGATGTTGCACATCTGATTATATCTTCATCTTGTATCCTAAAGCAATGTATCAATGTCAACTATAGGAGTAAACTACATTGCAACATTAGTAGATTCATTTTAAGTTTTATTTGATTCATAAATGTATTATAACAATTAGGATTCAAACAATTTGCAACTACAATAATTTTTCCTGATAATTCTTTAGCTCTACAATTGTCCAAAAAATCCAATCAAAAGCAAGCGAGTACATTCAAACGAAATATCACTTCTGAAACAACAAGTAATGAATGAAGTGAAGTGAAGAACAAGTTGCAAATATCTTTAGGAAACCTATAAAGACGGAAGCTTTTGTATATCTATGTAGATTATTTGAAATTTCAAAAAAAATTAAATTAAAGGAGGAAATTTTTACAAATAAATAAAATTCTATCGCAATTGTGCGTCTTAAATAAAGAGAGATTTTTTAAAATAGTTGGAGATTATATAGGATTTTTTGTTTTAGTTAACCTAAGACTCTTGGTTTGACCCCCATCTATAAATAAAACATAATATTTTGCATTGTGAAAGAATATTCCTCTCCTCTCTTTTCTTATTTTGTTTAGGTTACGACGAGTAGTTTCAGTTTCTTTTCCGACACTTTTGTACTCGTTATAAAAAAAAAAAAGAGCAGCACTATTTCTTTAAGTCAATGGATTTGAAGATCACTTAGCTTTTTGTAATACAAAAGACCGAGATGACCATATGAAAAATCTTCATATGTTTCCAAGACGAATGATAATATTACCAACCATGTCCTTTCTAGTAGCATTCAATATGAGACCTAGTTCTTCGGTGTAACCCTCTTATTAGAAGCCATTAGGATTACCATAGGAAAACTATAGTTGAGTTCTTTAAATCACATATTTCAAGACCAAAGAGTCAATTCCTTTAAACCCTATCGATACATTCAAGAGAAAACAAACCTCTACCTATCAATTGGGGTAGGGTTCCTATGGTCTACAACTTGATGGGTTTTGAGCATGTTGCCTTGATATGTGACAAGAATATTCATTATAATATTTGTCTTTGCTCATGAAATTTTCTATATCTTTTGAATGAAAATATCACATGATTATCCTTAAACTAGACTTAGAAAATACTTACAATAGATCAACCTATATAATTAACTTAGACACCACCACTAGAATGATTAAATAGGGCATCAAATGGATCTACCTCTAGATGCTTCTAAAACTACACAGGTAACTTTTTTTCGCGGTATATCCAATAAGAAAATCAAACCTTCTAACCCTAGGAGTACTAAGATATCTCATCCGATAATTTCCTAATCACTATTAAGCACAATGATTCATCTTGTTTGCAGTTTAATAGCAATCTAAACCTATTTAGGAAGCTATCGGGCTAAGAATTAACAAAGTTAAATCTGAAATTTATTTCCCTAAAAACTAAAACCCAAACATCAACCACCAAATATGTGACATGTTGGGCTTCAAAGAAGGGAAAAAGAAGGGAAATGACCTCTTCCTTGTCTAGGAGCTTTCATCACTCATATCATATTACCTATTTGATACTCGGAGCTATGAAGTCTTAAACAGAGTTCATGGGGAGGAACAACTAGTTGATTTCCCAAGTTGGCAAGTCAATGCTTATCAGCTCTATAATGAAAGCCATACCATTGCTAGTAGTTGCATGCATGAAAAAGTCATCAATAAAGTTTCTAGGATGACAGTGTTATTTTTGAGGTGGTAGAAACAACTCAAACTTATCAGCCAGAATAACATCACTTATCCCAAAAAAACTATTGAGGTGCTGGCATAAGAAAATGTTGTAGGTGTCAAGAAAATTCTACTATTCTTTACAAAGAAATTAAAACTTTGGGTCGATACCTTTCTTGAACCTTTGGAATATGAAATAAAAGCCATGGATCCAACACTCAGAAGAGGTTTTGTGATGTGATTCAGCAGTCTAAAGCTGGCTTTAGGGAACTTGTGGCAACAGGTACCAGCATCAACATTTGGGAAGATCCCTTGTTAGTATCCGCTTGTTAAAACCAAGATGCTTACAAGATGTCTACAACCATCATAGCTAACTGATGCATTTGCCAATCTGGAGTGCCTGACACATTCATTGTCATTCTTGAGAATGACAATCCATTCTGCGTCTCTTATATTTGTTCCTCCTTTGATCAGCTACAATTACATTTCCTCTGTCATTCTCAAAGAGATTACAAGACATAAAGAAACTAAAATTACTAAAAGTAGCAACAAAGGTTTGCATGGTGCGTCACACTGTCACGACCTTAGCTGGAATTGCCTAAGGCGTGACGCACCCTTGCGGCCAAAGACGCGAACTTAGCTTGCGTTGCCTAAGTCGCGCTTCGCCCTTGCGATCTTGCTCCGCAAGGATCAGCCACTTTGTAACCTCTCGTAGGTCCCGAAGGACCTGTAAAAGAGAAAGAAAGTTAGATCGAAAGAACGAGCAACGGACAAGTCCCGAAGTCTCGCGAAAAGGGAAGCTTTACAAGCAATTCGTCGAACACCTTGTGTGCACAAGAGAAAAGAGGGAGAGGGAGGAAAACAAGGCTTTCAAGGATGAACGAACAGCTGCAAGCCCACAAACAGCCGCTCACCTGGTCCCGGGCGCAAAACCAAGTTCCCGTAAAGGTCACGTACGAACTTGCGAAAGAGTGTTCAACGCCCGGTATATAACCGAAGCCCCATCCAGCCATGTGCCACCCGGGGGGTTCCTAGGTGCTGAGATGGCTGACGTTTTGGTGAGCAGAGGCAGCTCTCCGCTCACCTCCCGCGGCACGCGAAAACGGAGCTGTTTTGGGCTGTTTTGGGGCTGTTTTGCTCGGTTCGGTGAGCGGTCGCTTTGCAACGCTGCAGCTTGTTCAAACTTACATATTTACAAGCAAAATGACCCAAAACCATAAGAAAACATGCCATCGAGCAGCTGTACATGCGGGTGTGAGCGACGAACGGTTCGTTGAACGGAGTTGTTGCGGGTGCGCGACGACCGTTCGTGACATTCTCCCCCACTTAAACTGTCGACGCCCTCGTCGACGCTTGTAGGTAGTTGTTGATGACTTCTTCTTCATGTCGCAGGGCGTCTTTAGGCTCCCAACTGGCTTCAGTTTGGGGAAGCTTTCGCCACTTCACCAAGTACTCTGTCTGCTCCGCTCCGTTGGGTAGCTTTGTCTTGCGATCCGCCAGAATGGTTTCCACTCGCTTCTCGTAGGAGGCTGTGATGGGAGGTAGCCGAGTTGGAACACTTCGAGAAGCATCTTGCGGATCTGAATGGTAGGCCTTCAGGTTGCTAGCGTGAAGAACGTTGTGAATTTTGAACCATGCCGGCAGTTGCAACTTGTAAGAAACATTGCCTACCCTGCTGATAATTGGGAAGGGCCCTTCATACTTACGCACCAATCCTTTGTGGACTCTTTTCCTGAAGAATTGGAGTGATGCTGGTTGGAGCTTTACCAACACCAAATCGCCAACTTTGAACTCTTGTGGTCGCCTTCCCAAGTCTGCCCACTTCTTCATCCGTTTTGCCGCCTTCTCCAAGTAAATCCGCGCAATATCTGCATTTCGATGCCACTCCTTTGCGAAATGATAGGCTGATGGACTACTCCCAGTATAACCAATTGCCATAGTGTGCGGAGTCGACGGTTGTTGTCCTGTGATAATTTCGAAGGGGCTCTTGTTGGATGCAGAGCTCCGCTGCAAGTTGTAGGAGAATTGGGCGATGTCCAACAGCTTCACCCAATCTCGTTGATTGGCACTCACGTAGTGCCGGAGATACTGCTCTAAGAGCGAATTTATTCTTTCAGTCTGACCATCTGTCTGGGGGTGGAGGCTTGTAGAGAAGTATAACTTTGACCCCAAAAATTTGAATAGCTCGGTCCAGAATCGTCCCAGGAACCGAGCGTCTCGATCACTAACGATATTGTGTGGGACTCCCCAATACTTCACTACACCCTTCATCATCTGTCTGGCCGCCTCTTCAGCTGAACAGTGCAGGGGAGCAGCAATGAAAGTTGCGTACTTTGAAAACCGATCGACCACCACAAGTATCGATCCAAGTCCCCCTACAGGCGGCAAGCTTGATATGAAGTCTAAGGAAATGCTCTCCCATGGCCTTTCTGGTACGGGCAACGGCTGCAAAAGTCCCACCGGCTTCCGCTGCTCCACCTTGTCTTGTTGGCAAGTAAGGCATGTTCGAACATACTCCTCCACATCAATCCCCATCTTTGGCCAGTAGAAGGCCCTCTCCACGAGAGCCAACGTTCTGTGAATGCCGGGATGTCCAGCCCAAAGGGAATCGTGACACTCTTTTAAGAGTTCACGCCTTAAATTGTCCACTCGGGGAACATAAACCCTATTCCCTTTTGTGTAAACAAGTCCCTCCTGGACCCAAAATCGTCGTGCCTTGCCTTCTTTAATGAGCTGCATCAGGATAACTGCTTGGGGATCACTATACAGTCCATCTCTGATTCGGGAAAGGAAGTTGGAGTGTAACTGACTTGCTTGGCCTCTGCCCTCCAGTTGTGCAGCATTCACGCATTCCACTTTCCGACTCAACGCATCGGCCACGACATTCGCCTTCCCGGGCTTGTACTCCATTGCCATATCAAATTCAGCTAGGAAGTCCTGCCACCGTGCCTGCTTTGGGGAGAGCTTCTTCTGAGTTTGGAAATAGCTCAGAGCGATGTTGTCTGTCCTCAGCACAAATCGCGACCCGAGGAGGTAGTGTCGCCAAACTCGTAGGCAGTGGATCACCGCTGTCATCTCCTTCTCATGCACTGGATACCGCCTCTCGGTCTCGTTGAGTTTGCGGCTCTCATAGGCCACCGGATGACCTTCTTGCATGAGCACTCCACCAATAGCAAAGTCCGAAGCATCTGTATGGACTTCAAAGGGCTCTCCATAGTTTGGCAATTTAAGCACTGGTTCTTCCAGAACAGCAGCCTTCAGATCTTGGAATGCTATCTCACATTTGTCAGACCACCTCTAAGGCTGCTCCTTCTTCAGCAACTCTGTCAGTGGGGTTGCCCGCTTCGAATACCCCGCAATGAAGCGTCGATAGTAGTTGACGAAACCAAGGAAGGATCTCAACTCTGGCACCTTCTTTAGAGTTCGTCATTCCGCAACTGCTTGCACCTTCGACTTATCCATCCGAATGGAGTCATCACCGATTCGATGCCCCAAGAATAGGATCTCAGTCTGAGAAAAGTAGCATTTCTCCCTTTTTACGAACAATGTGTTCTCCCTGAGAACCTTGAAAATCGTCCGAAGGTGCTTGACGTGCTCCTCGAGCGTTTGGCTGTAGACGACGATATCGTCTAAGTAGACGACCACGAACTTATCCAGATACTCCTTGAATAGCTGGTTCATGAGGGTACAGAATGTGGCCGGAGCATTGGTTAAGCCGAAAGGCATCACCAAGAACTCAAACGCTCCATATCTAGTCACACAAGTAGTCTTTGCTTCATCGCTGTCAGCAATGCGCACCTGCCAATATCCCGACCGGAGGTCGAGTTTTGAGAAATACTTTGCCTTGCCCAATTGATCGAACAAGTCCGAAATGAGCGGGATGGGATACTTGTTCTTCACCGTTACTTTGTTGAGGGCTCGGTAGTCGACGCATAATCGGAGGCTCCCATCTTGTTTCTTCTGGAAGAGAACTGGAGCTCCGAAAGGTGCTTTTGAGCTGCGGATGAGACCACCGCTTAGCAGTTCACCTAACTGCTTCCTGAGTTCTGCCAACTCTGGCGGGGGCATGCGATAGGGTGGTCTCGCTGGAGGCTTCACTCCTGGCTCCAGCTCGATACTATGATCCACGCCTCTGCGTGGTGGGAGAGTCTTCGGCAATTCGGGTGGCATAACGTCTTTGAACTCCTTCAGAACGTTTGCCACCACAGCAGGTTCTTGAATGGCCTCTTCGTTGAGTGGCTCTAGCTTCATAGCAGCCACGAATGTCAGTTCGCCTTTTCGCACCCCTTTCTTCAATTGCAATGCCGAAATGTGTTGGGGCTCTTTGGTTCCTCTCCGAGAGACGGGAACCACGCAGGGGTCATCGCCTCCCATCATACATAGGGAGTTCAAGAACGGCATCGGCACCAACTTCGCCGCATGCATAAACTCCATTCCAAGAATCACTTGGAAGTCGTCCAGTGGCACGGCCATCATGTTGGTGTTTCCGCTCCAAGTCCCGATTTTGATAGGAACACCCTTCGCCAACCCGGAGATTCGCCTGGCCTCCGAGTTCACCGCCTTCATTCGGCTTGGGCTCTTCTCCAAGGTCAACCCAAGTCGTTGTGCTTCGCGATCGGCTATGAAATTGTGGGTAGCGCCCGTATCCACCATTGCACGGGTCGTTTGGCCATTTAGCTTAATGTCCACATACATTAGCTCGCTGCCTCCTGCTTTTTATGCCTTCGTCTTCATGTTCTCCCCCACTTGACCCCGCATCGCGTTCAACAGACGCATTGCTCCCATTCGGGGTCCTTGCGACTCCTCATCGTCGCTGCTGGATTCTGAACTGCTCGAACTAAGAGCAACAGCTTTGCCCTTGTCCGATCGGGGAGGGTGGATGGAAGCCGTCAAAGCGTTGAGTGCCTGCTTCTGTGGGCACTCCCTTACCATGTGCGGTCCTCCGCACAAGAAGCATCCTCCAGGTTTTGAGGCCTTGCCTTTTGGGTTTGGTTCTTTGTGGGAGCTCTTCTTCTTTTGTTCGCCCCCGAGCTCCTTCTCTCGAGAATGTTTTGGAGGGCGATTGCTTGAAGATTGTTTCCTTCTCGCTGGGTCTTCCGAGGAAACAAAGTCGGTGAGCCTTTCTGCAGCAGCAATTGCCCCGACTACATCGGTAACATTCCTTCGATTTAGCTCCTGCTGAGCCCATGGTTTCAAACCATCGAGGAAGCTGAACAACTTGTCCTTCTCGGACATGTCCTGTATGTCCAGCATTAGTGCAGAAAACTGTTTCACATAGTCTCGGATGGTGGTGCTTTGGCGGAGTTGTCTCAACTTCCTTCTTGCGACGAACTCTGTGTTCTCCGGCAGGAACTGAGTTCTCAACTCCCGCTTCAAGTCCTCCCATGTGTCGACTCGACACCGACCTTGTTGGATCTCCTCCCGAGTACGCCACCAAAGTTTCGCATCTCCGTTCAGATACATTGTTGCTATGGAAACTTTGGTATCTTCAGAATCGGGCCTCGTAGCTCGGAAGTATTGCTCCATGTCGAACAGAAAGTTCTCGAGCTCTTTGGCATCTCTGGCCCCTCCATATCCATGAGGCTCAGGTGCCCTCAAATTTTGTGGCGGTGCAGCGCGGGTGTTGCCTCCTCCCGCGTTTAGCGTTCTTGTGAGCATGGCCACCTTTGCAGTGAGTTCCGCCACAACATCTTGTAAGTGCTGCACGGAGTCCTTGGTATCATCAGACAATCGGTCGACTAGGGCCTCGACCTTGTCGATCCTGGACTCCACTTCCTCTTGCGAGCTCTCTACCGCAACAAGTCTTTGTTGGCCATGGTAGAGTTCCTCCATGCTCGCTTCCAGAACATCCAAGCGGGTTTCCGCCGTCGTGAGTCTCTCCTTATGACTCTTTTTCCCAGTTAGCGCACCAGATTGCGCTTCCTCCGCTCGCGGAGAGTTGCCAACTTCTCGCTCATCCTATTCGCTGCCGCGATCCTCGTGAGCGGCTCCAACAGCATGAGAGCGAGTGTGCACATGCAGCCCACCTGCGGCTGCTTGGGGCAAGGGTCCGGCTTGCCCCGTCTTGCTTGATTCGCCACGATGCTTTGCCATGGCGAAGTTGCGAAGTTCGTTCGCTGTTCGATCGAAGAGCTTGCCCGCTCTGATACCACAATGTCACGACCTTAGCTGGAATTGCCTAAGGCGTGAGGCACCCTTGCGGCCAAAGATGCGAACTTAGCTTGTGTTGCCTAAGTCGCGAGTCACCCTTGTGGCAAAGACGCGAACTTAGCTTGCGTTGCCTAAGTCGCGCTTCGCCCTTGCGATCTTGCTCCGCAAGGATCAGCCACTTTGTAACCTCTCGCAGGTCCCGAAGGACCTGTAAAAGAGAATGAAAGTTAGATCGAAAGAACGAGCAACGGACAAGTCCCGAAGTCTCGCGAAAACGGAAGCTTTACAAGCAATTCGTCGAACACCTTGTGTGCACAAGAGAAAAGAGGGAGAGGGAGGAAAACAAGGCTTTCAAGGATGAACGAACAGCTGCAAGCCCACAAACAGGCGCTCACCTGGTCCCGGGCGCAAAACCAAGTTCCCGTAAAGGTCACGTGCGAACTTGCGAAAGAGTGTTCAATGCCCGGTATATAACCGAAGCCCCATCCAACCATGTGCCACCCGGGGGGTTCCTGGGTGCTGAGATGGCTGACGTTTTGGTGAGCGGAGGTAGCTCTCCGCTCACCTCCCGCGGCACGCGAAAACGGAGCTGTTTTGGGCTGTTTTGCTCGGTTCGGTGAGCGGTCGCTTTGCAACGCTACAGCTTGTTCGAACTTACATATTTACAAGCAAAATGACCCAAAACCATAAGAAAACATGCCATCAAGCAGCTGTACATGCGGGTGTGAGCGACGAACGGTTCGTTGAACGGAGTTGTTGCGGGTGCGCGACGACCGTTCGTGACATTCTCCCCCACTTAAACTGTCGACGCCCTCGTCGACGCTTGTTGGTAGTTGTTGATGACTTCTTCTTCATGTCGCAGGGCGTCTTCAGGCTCCCAACTGGCTTCAGTTTGGGGAAGCTTTCGCCACTTCACCAAGTACTCTGTCTGCTCCGCTCCGTTGGGTAGCTTTGTCTTACGATCCGCCAGAATGGTTTCCACTCGCTTCTCGTAGGAGGCTGCGATGGGAGGTAGCCGAGTTGGAACACTTCGAGAAGCATCTTGCGGATCTGAATGGTAGGCCTTCAGGTTGCTGGCGTGAAGAACGTTGTGAATTTTGAACCATGCCGGCAGCTGCAACTTGTAAGAAACATTGCCTACCCTGCTGATAATTGGGAAGGGCCCTTCATACTTACGCACCAATCCTTTATGGACTCTTTTCCTGAAGAATTGGAGTGATGCTGGTTGGAGCTTTACCAACACCAAATCGCCAACTTTGAACTCTTGTGGTCGCCTTCCCAAGTCTGCCCACTTCTTCATCCGTTTTGCCGCCTTCTCCAAGTAAGTCCGCGCAATATCTGCATTTCGATGCCACTCCTTTGCGAAATGATAGGCTGATGGACTACTCCCAGTATAACCAATTGCCATAGTGTGCGGAGTCGACGGTTGTTGTCCTGTGATAATTTCGAAGGGGCTCTTGTTGGATGCAGAGCTCCGCTGCAAGTTGTAGGAGAATTGGGCGATGTCCAACAGCTTCACCCAATCTCGTTGATTGGCACTCACGTAGTGCCGGAGATACTGCTCTAAGAGCGAATTTATTCTTTCAGTCTGACCATCTGTCTGGGGGTGGAGGCTTGTAGAGAAGTATAACTTTGACCCCAACAATTTGAATAGCTCGGTCCAGAATCGTCCCAGGAACCGAGCGTCTCGATCACTAACGATATTGTGTGGGACTCCCCAATACTTCACTACACCCTTCATCATCAGTCTGACCACCTCTTCAGCTGAACAGTGCAGGGGAGCAGCAATGAAAGTTGCGTACTTTGAAAACCGATCGACCACCACAAGTATCGATCCAAGTCCCCCTACAGGTGGCAAGCTTGATATGAAGTCTAAGGAAATGCTCTCCCATGGCCTTTCTGGTACGGGCAACGGCTGCAAAAGTCCCACCGGCTTCCGCTGCTCCACCTTGTCTTGTTGGCAAGTAAGGCATGTTCGAACATACTCCTCCACATCAATCCCCATCTTTGGCCAGTCGAAGGCCCTCTCCACGAGAGCCAACGTTCTGTGAATGCCGGGATGTCCAGCCCAAAGGGAATCGTGACACTCTTTTAAGAGTTCACGCCTTAAATTGTCCACTCGGGGAACATAAACCCTATTCCCTTTTGTGTAAACAAGTCCCTCCTGGACCCAAAATCGTCGTGCCTTGCCTTCTTTAATGAGCTGCATCGGGATAACTGCCTGGGGATCACTATACAGTCCATCTCTGATTCGGGAAAAGAAGTTGGAGTGTAACTGACTTGCTTGGCCTCTGCCCTCCAGTTGTGCAGCATTCACGCATTCCACTTTCCGACTCAGCGCATCGGCCACGACATTCGCCTTCCCGGGCTTGTACTCCATTGCCATATCAAATTCAGCCAGGAAGTCCTGCCACCGTGCCTGCTTTGGGGAGAGCTTCTTCTGAGTTTGGAAATAGCTCAGGGCGATGTTGTCTGTCCTCAGCACAAATCGCGACCCGAGGAGGTAGTGTCGCCAAACTCGTAGGCAGTGGATCACCGATGTCATCTCCTTCTCATGCACTGGATACCGCCTCTCGGTCTCGTTGAGTTTGCGGCTCTCGTAGGCCACCGGATGACCTTCTTGCATGAGCACTCCACCAATAGCAAAGTCCGAAGCATCTGTATGGACTTCAAAGGGCTCTTCATAGTTTGGCAATTTAAGCACTGGTTCTTCCAGAACAGCAGCCTTCAGATCTTGGAATGCTATCTCACATTTGTCAGACCACCTCCAAGGCTGCTCCTTCTTCAGCAACTCCGTCAGTGGGGTTGCCCGCTTCGAATACCCCGCAATAAAGCGTCGATAGTAGTTGACGAAACCAAGGAAGGATCTCAACTCTGGCACCTTCTTTGGAGTTCGCCATTTCGCAACTGCTTGTACCTTCGACTTATCCATCCGAATGGAGCCATCACCGATTCGATGCCCCAAGAATAGGATCTCAGTCTAAGCAAAGTAGCATTTCTCCCTTTTTACGAACAATGTGTTCTCCCTGAGAACCTTGAAAATCGTCCGAAGGTGCTTGACGTGCTCCTCGAGCGTTTGGCTGTAGACGACGATATCGTCTAAGTAGACGACCACGAACTTATCCAGATACTCCTTCAATAGCTGGTTCATGTGGGTACAGAATGTGGCCGGAGCATTGGTTAAGCCGAAAGGCATCACCAAGAACTCAAACGCTCTATATCTGGTCACACAAGTAGTCTTTGCTTCGTCGCTGTCAGCAATGCGCACCTGCCAATATCCCGACCGGAGGTCGAGTCTTGAGAAATACTTTGCCTTGCCCAATTGATCGAACAAGTCCGCAATGAGCGGGATGGGATACTTGTTCTTCACCTTACTTTGTTGAGGGCTCGGTAGTCGACGCATAATCGGAGGCTCCCATCTTGTTTCTTCTGGAAGAGAACTGGAGCTCCGAAAGGTGCTTTTGAGCTGCGGATGAGACCACCGCTTAGCAGTTCACCTAACTGCTTCCTGAGTTCTGCCAACTCTGGCGGGGGCATGCGATAGGGTGGTCTCGCTGGAGGCTTCACTCTTGGCTCCAACTCGATACTATGATCCACGCCTCTACGTGGTGGGAGAGTCTTCGGCAATTCGGGTGGCATAACGTCTTTGAACTCCTTCAGAACGTTTGCCACCACAGCAGGTTCTTGAATGGCCTCTTCGTTGAGTGGCTCTAGCTTCATAGCAGCCACGAATGTCAGTTCGCCTTTTCGCACCCCTTTCTTCAATTGCAATGCCGAAATGTGTTGGGGCTCTTTGGTTCCTCTCCGAGAGACGGGAACCACGCAGGGGTCATCGCCTCCCATCATACATAGGGAGTTCAAGAACGGCATCGGCACCAACTTCGCCGCATGCATAAACTCCATTCCAAGAATCACTTGGAAGTCGTCCAGTGGCACGGCCATCATGTTGGTGTTTCCGCTCCAAGTCCCGATTTTGATAGGAACACCCTTCGCCAACCCGGAGATTCGCCTGGCCTCCGAGTTCACCGCCTTCATTCGGCTTGGGCTCTTCTCCAAGGTCAACCCAAGTCGTTGTGCTTCGCGATCGGCTATGAAATTGTGGGTAGCGCCCGTATCCACCATTGCACGGGTCGTTTGGCCATTTAGCTTAATGTCCACATACATTAGCTCGCTGCCTCCTGCTTTTTGTGCCTTCGTCTTCATGTTCTCCCCCACTTGACCCCGCATCGCGTTCAATAGACGCATTGCTCCCATTCGGGGTCCTTGCGACTCCTCATCGTCGCTGCTGGATTCTGAACTGCTCGAACTAAGAGCAACAGCTTTGCCCTTGTCCGATCGGGGAGGGTGGATGGAAGCCGTCAAAGCGTTGAGTGCCTGCTTCTGTGGGCACTCCCTTACCATGTGCGATCCTCCGCACAAGAAGCATCCTCCATGTTTTGAGGCCTTGCCTTTTGGGTTTGGTCCTTTGTGGGAGCTCTTCTTCTTTTGTTCGCCCCCGAGCTCCTTCCCTCGAGAATGTTTTGGAGGGCGATTGCTTGAAGATTGTTTCCTTCTCGCTGGGTCTTCCGAGGAAACAAAGTCGGTGAGCCTTTCTGCAGCAGCAATTGCCCCGACTACATCGGTAACATTCCTTCGATTTAGCTCCTACTGAGCCCATGGTTTCAAACCATCGAGGAAGCTGAACAACTTGTCCTTCTCGGACATGTCCTATATGTCCAGCATTAGTGTAGAAAACTGTTTCACATAGTCTCGGATGGTGGTGCTTTGGCGGAGTTGTCTCAACTTCCTTCTTGCGACGAACTCTGTGTTCTCCGGCAGGAACTGAGTTCTCAACTCCCGCTTCAAGTCCTCCCATGTGTCGACTCGACACCGACCTTGTTGGATCTCCTCCCAACGAGTACGCCACCAAAGTTTCGCATCTCCGTTCAGATACATTGTTGCTATGGAAACTTTGGTATCTTCAGAATCGGGCCTCGTAGCTCGGAAGTATTGCTCCATGTCGAACAGAAAGTTCTCGAGCTCTTTGGCATCTCTAGCCCCTCCATATCCATGAGGCTCAGGTGCCCTCAAATTTTGTGGCGGTGCAGCGCGGGTGTTGCCTCCTCCCGCGTTTAGCGTTCTTGTGAGCATGGCCACCTTTGCAGTGAGTTCCGCCACAACATCTTGTAAGTGCTGCACGGAGTCCTTGGTATCATCGGACAATCGGTCGACTAGGGCCTCGACCTTGTCGATCCTGGACTCTGCTTCCTCTTGCGAGCTCTCTACCCCAACAAGTCTTTGTTGGCCATGGTAGAGTTCCTCCATGCTCGCTTCCAGAACATCCAAGCGGGTTTCCGCCGTCGTAAGTCTCTCCTTATGACTCTTTTTCCCAGTTAGCGTACCAGATTGCGCTTCCTCCGCTCGCAGAGAGTTGCCAACTTCTCGCTCATCCTGTTCGCTGCCGCGATCCTCGTGAGCGGCTCCAACAGCATGAGAGCGAGTGTGCACATGCAGCCCACCTACGGTTGCTTGGGGCAAGGGTCCAGCTTGCCCCGTCTTGCTTGATTCGCCACGATGCTTTGCCATGGCGAAGTTGCGAAGTTCGTTCGCTGTTCGATCGAAGAGCTTGCCCGCTCTGATACCACAATGTCATGACCTTAGCTGGAATTGCCTAAGGCGTGAGGCACCCTTGCGGCCAAAGACACGAACTTAGCTTGCGTTGCCTAAGTCGCGAGTCACCCTTGTGGCAAAGACGCGAACTTAGCTTGCGTTGCCTAAGTCGCGCTTCGCCCTTGCGATCTTGCTCCGCAAGGATCAGCCACTTTGTAACCTCTCGCAGGTCCCGAAGGACCTGTAAAAGAGAAAGAAAGTTAGATCGAAAGAACGAGCAACGGACAAGTCCCGAAGTCTCGCGAAAAGGGAAGCTTTACAAGCAATTTGTCGAACACCTTGTGTGCACAAGAGAAAAGAGGGAGAGGGAGGAAAACAAGGCTTTCAAGGATGAACGAACAGCTGCAAGCCCACAAACAGCCGCTCACCTGGTCCTGGGCGCAAAACCAAGTTCCCGTAAAGGTCACGTGCGAACTTGCGAAAGAGTGTTCAACGCCCGGTATATAACCGAAGCCCCATCCAGCCATGTGCCACCCGGGGGGTTCCTGGGTGCTGAGATGGCTGACGTTTTGGTGAGCGGAGGCAGCTCTCCGCTCACCTCCCGCGGCACGCGAAAACGGAGCTGTTTTGGGCTGTTTTGAGGCTGTTTTGCTCGGTTCGGTGAGCGGTCGCTTTGCAACGCTGCAGCTTGTTCGAACTTACATATTTACAAGCAAAATGACCCAAAACCATAAGAAAACATGCCATCGAGCAACTGTACATGCGGGTGTGAGTGACGAACGGTTCGTTGAACGGAGTTGTTGCGGGTGCGCGACGACCGTTCGTGACAACACGGTGATATAATAACACAAGAGGAAGCAAAAACAATAGACACGATGGAAAAGGATCCTTGTATCGCCAATTGCAACACCATATCACATGGTTACACATAATGAAACAAACAATGGAAATTCAGAAATGTTTAGATAATTTACATTAATGATTGCAGATTCCATCGGGACATCTTGCATCCATTATTCCATCGGCACATTTGAGCTGTCTCCACCCAAACCTTCCAATATCTTGCCCTGTCCAGCCCAATGAATCATCTGCTAATGATTCTTCTGATTCTTGAACCATGATATCATTGGACTCGGATACCTTTTGCTGACCCATTGACTGCTCTTAAGTTACCCTCATATGAAATAAATTCTAGAATTTCAACTTGATTTTTTCCTCCTATTGAAACGAAAGCTAAGCCATCAACAGTGATACTGGAATAATGAGGAATGAAAATAAAAAAATCTGATAGTTGTATTTTGGACTCAGATACCTTTTGCTGGCCCATTGACTGTTCTTAAGTTACCCTCATATGAAATAAATTCTAGTATTTCAACTTGATTTTTTCCTCTTATTGAAACGAAAGCTAAGCCATCAACAGTGATACTGGAATAATGAGGAATGAAAATTAAAAAAATCTGATAGTTGTCTTTGTTGGAATAAGTCTTTCGAATGAAAAGAAACAAATCAAGATAATACTTTCATAAAATCAATAAATAACTCATCATCGAATTTAAAATTACAAAAGGATACAAAAAATTCACCATCGCAAGGATATTAAATAAGGATATAGAACCGAAGATAAATGACTCACCACTTAAGAAAATGTCCAAGAGATACAAAGACAAAACTCATCACTCTTTAGTAAACCAAAGAGATATAGAGCTAAAAGAAAACTCAAAAAGTTTCTACGAATACAATTAAATTCTAAAACCCTTTCTAACTCTAAAACATCAAAATAAATACTACCGCATGAAACAACCCTCAATTCATAGGAAACTACGAAATTTATTACTTTGTAACTGATAACTAAGTCATTTAATTCATTTCTTAGTCATGAAGAAAAGTTGAATTAACTCTTTTTTTGAATCTGCCCACCTGCCGAAAAGTTAAGTGTCTGAGCTTTCATATAAATGCATGCCGCTTAACTCTTTTAGTAATTAATTTGGGCTATTCAATCAAGCTGGGCCATTTGCAGGTTTGGAAAATAGGCTTGCAACACATTTGACTTATGGACTATCACATTTAAGAAGTCCGGATTTAAAGCTATAAGACAAGCATTTTTAGTTGTAGAGAATGCCATAGGATCATCAAGATTTATGTGAGCTGATTGTAGAAAATTAGGCACTCTTGTGTCAATCTCAACTGTTTGAAAAAGACTTGTCCTCAAGTCCTCATTTATTCCTTCATTATGATAAAGATTTAAATTAGCCACATTGAATGTTGGGGCACTCTATAATCTCTAGGTAGCTCGATCTCATAAGTGTTGTTAATTCTTTTAAGCACCTTGAATGGACCATCAGTTTTTAGTTTCAATTTCTTAAATTTGCCTAGTGAAAACCTCTCATTCCTTAGATGAATTCAGACCAAATCACCCTCATTAAACTCCACATGCTTCCTATGTTTTGTTGGCAGCTTGTATGTATATCTCATTTTGCTTCTCAATGGTTGCTTTAATACTCATGCAACTTCTTTATCTGTTTAGCTCTCTCTTCAGCATCTCCACTAAATTGCTCAGTTGTAGAATGAGGAACTAAGTCTAAATGATGAGTAAGATTAGCACCATAAACAACCTTAAAAGGGCTCTTACTAATGTTGTGATGCATCAAACGATTGTAAGTAAACTCAATTTGTGGAAGAATGAGATCTCATTGCTTAATGTTCTTACCAACATAGCTTCTAAGCAAGTTACCCAAGTTGTTGTTCGTACCAACATAGCTTCTAAGCAATTTTACTAAAGCTACTAAAATTCAAAGATGCACCAAGCTTCCTCCATAGAGTTATCTAAAAATGATTAAAAAAATTTTGAATCTCGATCAAACACCATAGTTCTCGGAATACCATACACTCTCACAATCTCCTTGAAGTACAAATCAACAATATAAGATGTATCATTTGATTTGTTGCAGAGAACAAAGTGAGACATCTTTGAGAATCTATCAAAGACAATCATGATAGAATCCTTGTTCTTTTGAGTTCTTGGGAGTCCCAAAATGAAGTTAAGACTCACATCCTCTCATAGATATCTAGGCACTGGCAATGGAGTGTACAAACCAGAATTTTGGCTTCTTGTTTTTGTCGAATAACACACTCAGTATTGCTTCACAAGTCTCTCCACATCTCTAAACATCTTAGACCAATAGAAATTTAATTGAACAAGAGCTAGAGTCTTATCCCTACTAAAATATCCTCTCAATACACCACTATGAACTTCAGTTAGAATTACTTGTCTCAAAGAACAAGATAGAACGCACTATGGCATTAGCTCGAAAAAGAAAACTATCAAAGATAAAAAATTACTGAAAATAACCTAATTTGAAATTCTACCATATTGAGTTAAAATCCATATCATTCTCATGGTGATCTTTGAATGTTTCAAATCCAACCACTTTGACTTTCATGATTGATAATAAAGAATGCTTTCTACTAAATGCATCGGCAACAACGTTTTGAACATCAGATTTGTGCTTGATAATAAAGTTATAAGATTGCAAAAACTCTACCAAAACTACATGCCTCTTGTTTAGCTTGTGCTAGAGATTAATGAACTTCAATGCCTCATGATTAGAATATAGGACAAATGACTTGGCAAAAAGATATTGACACTAATGAGATAAGGCTCTATAAATGGTATAGAATTCCTTATCATAGGTAGAATATCTCTTTCTTGTATCATTCAACTTCTCACTAAAAAAGGTAATGGCCTTTCCTTTTTGACTCAAAACAACACCAATACCCATATTAGAGACATGACATTCAACCTCAAAGACCTTGTAAAAATTAGGCAGAACTAAGATAGGAGCTTCAGTCACCTTTCTTTTTAATAGTTCAAAAGCATCATCAACCTCACTAGTCCAGTTGAATTTATCACATTTCAAGCATTCGATAATTGGAGCAACAATAGAATTAAAACTCTTGATAAATCTTTTGTAAAGGAAAGCTAAGCCATGGAAACTACTCACATCATACAATGAAACTGGTGTTGGCCAATTAAGAATAGCCTCTACCTTACTTTAATCCATCATGATCCCATCTTTTGAAATAACATACCCCAAAAACACCACACTAGGAGTAAAGAAATCACACTTATTCAAATTAACATAAAGCTTTTGCCGCCTCAAAATAAGAAAGATCTTTTTAAGATGATTCATATACTCTTCACTTTTGTTGTACATCAATATGTCATCAAAGTAAACCACAACAAAAGAAACAATACATGACTTAAGTATATGATTCATAAATCTCATGAAAGTACTAGGAGCATTAGATAACTCAAATGGCATAATCAACCATTCATACAAGCCATCCCTAGTTTCAAATGTTATTTTTCACTCATCTCCGAGCCTCATTCTAATTTGGTGATAATCACTCCTCAAATCAATTTTAGAGAAAATAGAAGTACCACATAATTGATAAAGTAAATCATCTAACCTTAGAATGGAAAAACGATAATCAATTGTGATTTTGTTGATGGCGCGGTTATCCACACACTCTCCAAGACCATCCTTCTTAGGCACCAACAAGGCTAGAATTGCACAAGAACTCATGCTATCCCTAATTAGCCCTTTTCCACCAACTCATTCACTTACCTTTGAAGTTCTTAATGCTCCTTGGAACTTATTCTGTAGGCTACCTTATTGGGTAGAATAGCCCCCGAAATAATATCAATGTGATTTTGGATGTCTCTTAAAGGTGGAAGGCCATGTGGCATCTCTTTCGATATAGCATCTTGAAACTCCTCCAGGATTGGTTTCATGATTGCTGGTGGCTCCTTGTGTTATTCATTCTCCTCTACTACTATTAGAGCCAAAACATCACCACCCCTTTTTAGTACTCCCTTGCATTATCATATGTCATAAGAGCACTAACTTCCTTCTTTGGTAGACTAGTTTCAGAATGTTATTATGAAGCTAGAATAATCTTCTTTTCATGCACTTTAAACGAATAACTATGTTATATGTCATAAGAGCACTAACTTCCTTCTTTAGTGGACTAGTTTCACAAGGTTGTAATGAAGCTAAAATAATCTTCTTTTCATATACTTTAAAAGAATAAGTATGTTGTAGCCATCATACAATACCCTCCTATCATAATGCCAAGGTCTACCCAACAAGCATCTATAGGAGTAACATCGCACCATACTTCATCTTTATAATGCTTGCCAATAGAAAACAAAATTAAACATCTTTTAGTTATCCTGATGTCATTCCCCTTTTGCAGCCAATATAATTGGTAAAGATGTGGATAAGGGATTGTGTCCAACTTTAGCTTCTGCACCATCTCTAAAGATATCACATTTTCAAAGTTGCTACTATCAATAATCACCAAGCACACCTTGCCATGAGAAGTACATTTAGTGTGAAACACGTTCTTCCTTATCGTCATTATATTTTGGTTCGTCGTTGGCATCATCTCCTCCATCACTATGATCTTCAACCAAAGTAGCAATTATCCTATTTAGACAATCTGAAATAATATACCCAAAACCATGAGATTTAAAGCATTTTTAACCACTTGAGGTAGAAGAATTAGGTGTTTATTTGCTGCCAGCAGATCCTTCACCCTTATCTTGCACCTTTAACACCACCTTGCTTTAGAGAGTAGGCTTAGAATTTCCTCCTCTCGTATAATCTTCTTTTGACCCGTATCGAGAACTCTTTTCAAACTTCTGTTGCTTCTCAACTTTCAAAGTCAACTTGCTCACATCATTCAAAGACCAATATGGCTAGAGTTAAACCACTTTATCAATCTCATATTTCAGACCTCCTAAGTATCTTGCAATGGTTTGCTCTTTTGGTTCCACAAACTCTCCTTTTAATATGAGATTATCAAACTCCGTTGTGTACTCCTCCACACTAAGATTTTTTTTCTTGAAATCATGGATTTTAAGAAAATTCTCTCACCTATAATTGTCAGGTAAGTATTTCCTCTTCAACTCTCTTTTTATTTTCTCCCATATCATGATCTTACTCCTCTCACGTTCTCTTTACTTCTTTTGGTTTTCCCATCAAAAAAATACATTCCTTTTAAGTTTGAATGACATAAGCTTTACCTTCTTTTGTTCTAGCGGTTCATGAAACTCAAACATTCTTTCCATCGTATTAAGCCAATCAATAAAGTCATCAATATTAATTTTAACTTCAAACTCTGTTATATCCAATTTTGAGTTATATTTGTTTTACCACTCGTCTTGGTCTCTATACCTTGCTCAATATCTTCCTAACTCCCTTGAGTAAGGAGATGTATCATCACCAGAAAGAAACTCTTAGGCATCATTTTCATGCTGGTTGTTTTTTCTCTAAAGTTCTTCAATGATTTCATTCTTTTCTTATAGACCATGTAGCAATCTTTATAGCTACAACCTCAAGGACTCGACGTCATCTTCACGGCCACTACCTTCATCAACTATACCTTTTCCATTCCGCCTTACCATGTTTTCTAGCCTTTAGCTCTGATACCAAATTGATATTGGGATAATGAGGAATGGAAATTGAAAGGTTGATAGTTGTATTTGTTGGAATAAATCTTTTGGATTGAAAAGAAACAACTCAAGATAATACTTCCATAAAATCAATAAATAACTCACCATCGAGTTTAAAATCATCAAAGGATACAAAAAATTTACCACCCCGAAGATATTAAACAAGAATACAGAACTGAAGATAAATGACTCAACACTCAAAGAAATATCCAAGAAATACAGAGACAAAACTCACCACTCTTTAGTAAACCAAAAAGATACAAAGCTAAAAGAGAACTCAAAAAGTTTCTGTAAATACAATCAGATTCTAAAACTCTTTCTAACTCTAAAACATCAAAAAAAATAACTAATGCATAAAACAATCCTTCATACAATGAGAACTATAAAATTTATTGCTTTGCAGCTAATAAAGAGTTGAATTAACTCTCTCTTTGAATCTATCCACCAGCTGAAAAATTAAGAGTTTGAACTTTAGCATGCTCTTTAACTCTTTTAGCAATCAATTTGAGCTATTTAATCAAGTTGGGCCATCTACAGATTTAGAAAATGGGCTTGCAACTCATTTGACTTACGAGCTGTCCCATTTGAGAAGTATGGATTAAAGGCTATAAGACATACATTTTGGACTGTAGAGAATACCATAATTTACGTGTCAAGCAAGACTACTCTGGATTAAAGGCTATCCAAATTTACATGAGCTAATTATAGAAAATTAGGCACTTCCGTGTCAAGCAGGACTATTCTGGAGGATAGTGTTGGCTGCATAGAAAAGAAGCATCAACGTTGACACTAAAAATTTGCTTATCTTCTAGCAACAATGACTAGTGCATCCAACCAGTGGAACCATTGTACAATATGAGAATCTCAATGAACTGCAATGACATACATAATTAATTTTATAATGTAACATGAGGAATTGCTGCTGTTGCAATTGCACAGAAAGAGGAAAAAACATGTTTTTTTTTTTGACAAAACAACATGATTAGGAAATGGCTGCTCTGCATGTCAAACATGAATCACTGTTGTTAATCGGATCATCCAGCTGCTGTAGCTTTTGCAGCTTGACAAAATGAAACTTCTGGCAAGTCCAATCCACATTCCAAGTTCTGCCAAATTATTTTTTTTCTAGTATTGTTGAAATAGCATTTTGTCTATCATGTTTAACAGAAACTCTGAAACAGATCAAAAGTAGAGTCATAGAGTTATTTAATTGTCTTATGTTACTATAGAATATGACATACAATTTTCTCTTGCTTGCTCAAATATACCTCAAAGGTTCAAACTAAAGGTAAAACCTTCTGCATCATGCAGAAAGTAAAGAAGAATTTTACTAGCAACATTAACCTATTCAAGCTATGGTGATGAATTATTTTGCAGACAACTTCATATGCAATTTACAAGAATTATGGAATACGAGATGTAAAGGTATACACATTCCATTTTGGAGACAACTTCATATGCAATTTAGAAGAAAAATGGAATACAATATGTATAGATAGACACACCTCATTATGATTTTTGCCTTTATTGTCATAATGGAACTCATTTATCCAAGCCTTCAAATTGGGATGTTACCTAGTAAGATTGCTTGAAGTAACATTCTTCCATATGAAATTGGCATATTCTGGATGATCAATAAATGGATTCCTGTTGTGCTGGTATAACTTGCATATTCTGTCATTTCTCAACTGCTCCATTCTTGAAGGTGGATCAAATTTGTTCCACTGTAGTAATTGAAAGGAGGCCCATCTCATGGTTTTCTGACATAAAAATAAAAAAGATATAAGCAAATTACTTTCATGATCCTCTCTTTGTGACAAGAAGTCTGAAACCATCAAGGTATATAGCGGTACAAGTAGGATATTTTCAATTACTGTTCATACAGGAATTGCATATAAACTGCACAATGACACATACAAACACATACACATTGAGTGGTTGGGGAGAGAGGTGGAATTCAGTCTTTGGTCTCTCAACCAGACAACCTTTAATCCAAACTTGGTAGCATTGCATTTTACAAAATTCCACATCAGAAATTTGGTCTTACTCACTTCTCCAAACAACCTTGGATCCAATCTTACAATTGCATGCTACAACATTCGGCCTCAGAAATTTGGCACTTACCGTGACACACCGATAAGCCACACATCAGAAGTGGCAAGATTATGATGGCATTTACCATGTGATCCTGATTAATGTCTTGGACTTGGAATCTCGGGCCATGTGATATAGGTTAGTTATATCCAAGCTATTGATCTACTGAGCGAAATCATGACAATTACAAATTCATTATTTCTGATTAATTAGCATAATTGCTTAAGTAGCCTACCAAAAGAATGAAGGCAGGATTCATATATTGCAGAACTTAACCACTATTTAAATGACCCATTATGAATTTCTCTTTCTGTATTGAATTTCCTCACTGAAGAATTGCCTGGGTCAAATACCTTGACAACACCTCCGCAAGGATATAAATCTAGAACCTCTCAAGATGAAGAGAGGAACCAATGACCAGGCCATGGTTCTGTTGATTGACCATAATTGTTTATAAAAAGAGACTCCAAGTGTCATAGAAACCATTCTTTCATTTAAATGGAACTTCTCCCCATTAACAAGACCAGTTCAGAAGCTTCTGAATACATTGGTATAATGAATAACTTTATAATGGTCTCATTCAAACTGTAGCAAATTGTCATGAGTCCAAATTTATAAAAGTCGCCATCTCAAAAGTAATTACAAAACCCTAAAGAAAGCTCAACAACTTTTCATGGCGCTAGTTGGATTTTAAAAATATAGGCTTTGGGCTACAGTTGTTAAATGGGATAAACACAAAAAAAACAATGGGATAAACACAAAAATGCAAAGGTATCAAAGATCCTTAAGCCAGAATGTCTAAATTGTTCTGAAAAAATTGTGTATAACCAGCCTGGAAGTTTCAGTAAACAGTAAAGAAAAATCAGTTATGAACTTGCTAAGTAGACATTCAACCCTGAAGTAGTAAGCTCATGCTCATCGTATGAATTCCAAAAATTTGCTTAACCATCTTCATTATTCACCTATATAGGATCTTCAAAATACTAGCTGTTGATTGACCTAAAACTATACATCATCATCAACAAAAACAATAACAACACCAAGTCATGAAGTCCCAACTATTTGGGGTCAGCCACATATATCTTTGCTAACATTGAGCCCTGTAAATAGCATATCCTTTGTTAAAATAAAAGTATTTAAATCCTTATCATAGTAGAGTTTTTTTAGTCTTCGTTAACTTCTCATACCACTAATACTAATTATCTCCCCTCTTCTAACTACAATGTCTATATGTTTCTTCAGTACATCTTCACACCATCATAAGAATTCTCTTTCATCTACATTCATCTAAACTTTGAAATTTTATAAATTCCACACTTGTCTCTTGGAAATATTTTACAACTCTAGTGAATTGGACAGATAACTTGACCATTTACAGTTAATCTGTGTAAAATTCTTAAACATGGTGAACTACAATTTGACTAAATCCATAAGAGACAACTTGACTTACCAATATTTGGTGAATCAGAAAGTAGTAGAGGCAGCCTCCCATCAGGCTGTTGAAATCCATAAGAGACAGCCATATACATCAGTGATCTTGCTATATCTCCCCTAACCTATTTTTCAGAAAAATAAAATCACTAGCAATGAGAAAACAAAGCCTTAGTAATTCAATAGAAGACTGAAAACCAAAAATTGCTGATTACAACGACTTGCAAAAAGCTCAAAATATATAGGCCAAGGAAAAGACCAGCTATAACAGGAACAAAACAAATATGAAAAATTCGATGATGCATATGATAATCAAGGTTCATAATTTTGTATCGTACCGACATATCGAGCAAAGGAACAAAACAAATATGAATAATTCGATGATGCTTATGATAATCAAGGTTCGTAATTTCGTATCGTACCGACATATCGAGCAAAGGAACAAAACAAATATGAATAATTCGATGATGCTTATGATAATCAAGGTTCGTAATTTCGTATCGTACCGACATATCGAGCTTTGCTCGATATGGTACAGTATGGGCATACCGCTCGATACGTATATATATAATATAAAAATTAAGATATAAAAATATATAAATATAGAAAAATATATAAAAAATAAAAAAAGGAGGCCTACGCTGCCTCGGTGATGTCGCCTCCTTTTCTTCTCCTCGTCGTGTCAGGCGAGGAGAAGAACGTAGTCTTCTCATTTGCGGTGTTTGACGAAGACATCGAAGACCGCAGACGTCTCCAGCCTTCAGCGAAGAACACGACAAAGAAGAAACCAAGTCGTTGCCTCTTCGTTATCTCCTAGATCGGGACCGTCGAGGAAGGGTGGCGCTGGATCGGAAAGCGTCGAGGTTCTCCCGATTCTCCCTCTTCTTCGAGCGCCTTCTCTCTCTTCTCCCTCGATGCTTCTTCTTCCCTCGCCGCAACTAGGCTGATACCGCCTAGTAGCGGGCAGCGACGGTCGAAATCGACCGTTACTGACCTATTTCAAGCGGTAACGATAGAAATATCAACCGTTACTGCCCAATACAGCCCCGTATAGTTCGACGCGGGGCTAGATCAACAGTACCGCCCGTAGCGAGCGGTATTATTCAGTATGATAATACGAACATTTTCAGACCACATCTATATAAGCAATTTAAAACAGCAAAAACAAGGGTTCTTTTATGTGTATACATCTTTCTTAACTAATTGCTGGCCCAAAACAACCAAAATGTTATAACGTATACAAACACATCCTTCTTGATTACATAAACATTATGCAATCAAAAGGAATAAGGTGCTTCTTTCAATAAATATAAACAGACAGCAACCAGATGAACTCTCTTGTATGCAGCCAGCTCAGTATCATTTAACAAAAAAGGAATAAGGTGCTCTTAATCTTGGGCCAAATTATAGGCCAAGCTCCTACCAATTTATGAACCTTTCAGATACATCAACTAATGTCAAAACCCATTAACACTAATTTAACTTGGAAAGATGTGTATGCATTATCCTATGTAAGCTTCTGCCTTGGCCATCAATTTGCAAACAATTTAGCTCCTCACAAGAGAAGCTTGGTTTTCCAAACAGAAGATTAATTTCCTTAGATGATTGTCAATAAGACTAAAATAATCTTGATCGAAACACCACCAAAAAGATACCAAGCCAACTTCTTAAAAAATAAAGAAAATAGAGTCTTTTAGTGAATGAAAGAGACAGATATCAAGATTAAGAAAAACCAATTATATTCAGATATATTCCAAAATAACAAAGTATGTTTTAAAAATTAAATATTATTAAGTCATGTTTTTACCTAGATTTCCAAAACCAAATTAATGCTACATTCAGCATAGGTTAATAAGGGGATACGACAACTCCACAATATTTGTCATTGTTTTCACAAATTAAAAAAATAGCAACTTCCCAATGCAAGGACCATAATAGAAGGCAGGTAAGAAAGCCTAACACATCTCAAGGACATAACATGAACCTGTCTAGGTGGTGCCCATCTTTTCTTATCTGTCTCAGTGTCAGGAGCAGCTTCATTATTTGCTGGTCTTGAACAGTGAGTTGATACAGAAACACATTCACCGTAGTACTTGTTTCCCCTAGATGAGTTCACTGCAAAAGAATATCTTATATTAATCAGAATCGACAATAATCGGGGACCACAATATTGCTAATGAGAGAAAATCTACTATCAATATGGTTAAGCTGTTGTAGGTGAAACTAAGAAGTTTCTAACATCATTAAATAGCTTTCCATCATTATGCTGGTCAAGGTTAAATCACAGACTGATAAGTTCTCCATATTAGATAATTTTCTCCCTTTTCGGGGACAGGATGTAATTAATTATGCTTCCTAAAATAAAAGAAATCAGCGCAACTGCTGTTAGGGACACGGCAAGCATGGATGCACAGGAATCTCATTTGAGATGTCATTAACAATATCATTATTTCAGAAACCATCCTACCATTGACATCTGCGGGATGGATGTTATGTAAATCAGTTAAAGATGTTCCATCTCTTAAGCCATAAGAACGAGGCCATAAATGTTCTCCTGTGACAAAGAGAATGGTCATTGCAGCTAGATAGCTTAATGGAAATTTTTGAAATTTATCTGCAAGAATAGAATAAAACAAGTGAAAATATGAGAAGCACATGAGTCTCATGCATTAAGATATGGGACCGATTACTTTCTTCCAAGATGCTCTAAGACTTGCCTGTTCTACTATCCCTAATTGGAGTCCTAATGCTTAGTAGAAGTAGGCAACAAGCAAACTTTTGACATGTTCAAAAAAAATCTAATGAACCATTACGATGAGACAAAATTGACACTCTTATTAGTGGGAACAAGAAATGTAAAGAAAATAAAATATGAGTTTCTTTGAAGCAATAATATGAAAATAAGTAAGACACTTTAATTTCGTTAGTGATATTGTCTTTAGAACTTCACTTCTAAAATGAATTGTCTATAATAGAGCGTCTAGAAATATGGGAACTATGACATTGTTGCAGCTATTAGACATTGTTTTACCGTGTATGACATTACACTAATTAACTATTGATAAAAATAAGCATGTTGCTTTCGTTTTCCAGAGGGGATACTGGATTAGTCAAGCCAGCAGTCTATCATCATTCAATTATCATGACTATTATGGTGTCCTCAAGTTAATAATAATAAGAAGCAGTGCAATTAATTCCAAACAATATTTGCACCATTCAATGCTTATGTTTTAAGGTGATGACAGGAATGAAGTATTAGCTGACTAAAAATTTCATTAGTGCCAAAATACTGCCACTACATCACAGAACATGCAAGTGCAAACAGGCAATTGACAAAACCAGTTAAACACATTTATTTTCCCGCCAGTATCCTTTCTAATTTGCATATGATCCATCGGTTGGGGGAGAAAACTAATAATGATTCCTCCCTAAATTATGTCCCTGAGAAATTGAACAAAAAGCTGCATAGCAAACGGAGATCAGCTAAGCTTCCTTCAAACACAAGATGGGATTCGGATGCTCCCACTGGCTATAATTCACTGGCAAATCCGCTCCAACCAAAGGGGTGACCGATCTAGTTCTCTCTCTCCAAGTAGGAAAGAAGCATCTTTTATGTGATTTATGAGGTGAGCACATACAATCTCTTGTGCTTGGAATCATTATAAAAGCCATAAATAAGAAAAAATTACTGATTCTGAATTGATTAGACTCACTGTTCCATCCTTGTGGCTTTCCTGCCAATGATTTTGGGACAGCTCTCAATGAGTATATCTCGATTCTGCATATAACAAACCAGGCAGGTGCCCCTTTATTAGAGAGCTAAATAGCATAAATCACAGTAGGTAGCATTTCCGACCAAAGATACATATCCTACATTTCGGAGGAGGCTTCTGGGTTCTCCACATCAACTGCATCAAGAATCTTGAGCGCATCCCAAACCTAAGTTGAAATGTCCAACCATGACAAATTGCAAGTACTAGCTACTACCAGACAAACCTTCCTGCTAGAAACACAAACAAAGTACCTCTCTGTAAGTTAGTGACTGGTGGGGAGAGACAATGGAATTGAGCTTCTTCATCAATGCAGCGCCTTGTAACACACTAACACCATTATAGTAACTGTCGACATCTTCGCATGGGTAGACCGACGGAATCTGTGGACGAATGGCATCGGCCACAGCGGGATGAAGAGACAGGGCACAGGAGAGCCCAATGACGCTGGAAATCAAAAGATGGCAGCAATCGTGCAACCACAACCTGAGACGCCATTAGATTCAGCTCCAATTATTCCCCTAGCAATCGCGCTAAATAATTCGAGATCTCGGTGACAAAATGAGCAGAAAGGAAGGGGATTGACATCAAGAACCTGAGAAGAGGTCTCTGCTCGAGCAGCGATGGCTTAAGAGGGTTTCCGCGACGACTATAACTTATAATTGGAATTCCATTGGCCGAAGAGGAATGGGAATTTGGTTTGGAGGACGATGAGGACGAGGGATTCGGGGCGAAAGCTAGGGTTTTGGGAAGGAGGAAGAGGGAGTTCATGGAGGGAGTGCTCCAATCGAAAGCCAGTCGTCACCGTGTGCGAGTAGAAGACCGACGGCTTTGAGGTGTTAGGAGTATGATCACCTGTGGTACGATTTCGCTCGGTCACTCACTCTAGTTTGATTGGCCACGAAGGACACCATCGCAGTATGCTCGCTTCGGTGCGAGGAGTCCGACAAATCCTGTCCGTTGGATGCGGATCCTGGGGCAGGATTTTCATATTTTCAGAATTGCCCCGAGTTACGAAACCATGCGTTTAATAGAAAGCGACAAGGCACAGTGGTAAATAAAAAGAAAGTCCGACAAATCCTGCCCGTTGGATGCGGAACCTGGGGCTAGATTTTCGTATTTTCAGAATTGCCTTAAGTTATAGGGTAATTACATATTTCTCTCTGTATTTAACTATAATATTGAGATGCTATACTTACAAAAATAAAATATTTAATTCTAATTTCGTTAATTTTATCAAAAAAATCAATCGTAAAGATATAAATAAAAAAAGATAAAATAATTTTATTATCTTTTAAATTATTAATTTCGTATAAATTTTTCGTTCGCAGCGTCGAGGCTTTCGCAGAAACCGCTTGACTCCCCTACGGTTCCCTCCCCTCCTCCGGTTGCTCTACGAACGGCAGACCAACGACGGCGTCGGTGACGCACGAGGCCGGTGGCGTTCCAGAGGAGATCGTTTGCTCGCAAGAGCTCGCCCGACGGCGATGAGTTTGAGCGGCAAGCCACCACATTTCCTCACCAATATTTCCGCTTGCCGCCCGATTTCCGGGTGGGAGTCGATCATCTCCTTGCCTGCCGTCTCCGTGAACAGCTTCCAGGCCGCATCCCATGGCAAGGCTTCTACCTTGATCTTCTTCTTCACGCCCATCTGGTCACAGAGATCTTCGTTTCGCGTCCCGATACGACCACAAGCAATGGAAGACCATGGACAGGAAGCCTTCGTGCTTGGTGATGGGGTACTTTTTCTGCACAGCTTTGGCCAGCATTCACAGGAAGGACTGCCACTGGTTTCTGCCGATGGAATCCCCTGCAAATATGATCTTGTCGTTCCTCTCCTCTCCAGTATCTTAGATGCATTGAATCTTCCGGAAGAACAATACAAGCTCATTAGGGAATCAAGTAAGAGAACAGAATCTACCAAAACGATTACACCCTATGGATGTCAATTCAACCTCTTTCGATCAATCTCTCCACAACACCAAGGAAGATTTGACCACATAACAAGCTTTTCCTTTCTTTGATCTAAGCAATCTTAATCGATCATATTATGTGTTGGGAAAAAACTGTTAAAGTGGAATATTCTTTTCCCTTGTGTATCAAAATGAGTTTCTTATCAAAATACCAACTTGATATCTAAATGAAAATATCAATCAGTACAGCATAAACAATAGAGTAAATAATCAATCACATAGTGAGATCAAATCTTTTAACATGAAAAACTCAACGTGGGAAAAATCACGGGACGTAGTCCACCTCAAACTTCCAGTATCAATACTAATGATAACAGGTTTACAATAGGTCTTCTTTAGAATAACTAGAGGACCACAATAACATCAAGATCATAGATCTTGGCTTAATAATAACATATCTTCGTCACATAGGGTGGATCTCCTCATAAGGGAATTATAGGTCTCACAACATGAGTATAGCAGGAAAGTACCTTAGAGAGGGTAAACTATAGATCAACACCGTTAGGATTGTAGAGTTTGCTGCAAGGATTCTTCATAAAATTTGAACCAAAACTGACAACGTTTGGCCATCGATCGTCAAGCAAAAAACTCAGAAATCTTACTTTCTCTCTCTATTTCTCCGTCGCACACGTTCACTACGCGCACACACACGTTGCACCAAACCCTATCTCTCTCTCTTGTTAATTTCTGCATTCAATTAGTGATTTGGGCTCAATAGGCCCAATTGTCCAAGCTCACATATGGGCTTGACCTAATAATTCTCCCCCTCCAGCTCATATGGTGGGTTGTACCAAGCCCGCTCTTCGCCTACATGCTTCAAGCTTCTCCTTAGGCAAAGACTTTGTCAACATATCTGATTCATTCTCATTAGTATGCATTTTTTCGAACTATAAATCTTTCAACTCAAGCACATCACGAATCTAGTGATATCTCACATCAATATGCTTAGATCTAGAATGGTATGTTGAATTCTTGGAGAGGTGAATGACGCTCTGATTGTCACAGTAAACAATATATCCTTTATGTTTCAAGCCCAATTCATGTAGAAACTTTTTCATCCATAAAGTTTCCTTGCAGGCTTCAGTAATTGCTATGTATTCTGCTTCTGTGGTTGATAGAACAACACACTTCTGTAACTTAGACTGCCAAGAGACTGCTCCTCCTACAAATGTCATCAAGAATCCCGAAGTAGACTTCCTGGAATTAGTATCACCTGCCATGTCTGCATCTGTGTACCCTTCTAACACAAGTTCATCACTGCTAAAACATAAACATAACCTGGAAGTACCTCTTAGATATCTTAATACCCATTTCACTGTTGCCCAATGTTCCTTTCTAGGATTTGAGAGAAATCGACTGACAACTCCAACTACATGAGCTATATCTGGCCTAGTACAAACCATAGCATACATCAAACTGTTTACTACAGATGAGTAAGGCACTCTGGACATTTCTTCTTTTTCTTTCTCACTTATAGGATATTGTTTCGAACTAAGTTTGAAATAACCTGTAAGTGGAGAATAAACTGCTTTGGCTTTATTCATATTGAATCTTTTAAGAACCTTTTCAATATAAATCTCCTAAGATAGCCAAATCTTTCTTTTCTTCCTATCACGAAGAATCTTCATGCCAAGTATTTGTTTCACCGATCCCAAGTCTTTCATGGCAAAAGACTTACTTAGCTCTTTTTTAAGCTTTCTAATTTTTCTAACATCATGGCCAACAATCAGCATATCATCAACATATAGCAGTAAAATAATAAAATCATCATCTGAAAATTTCTTCATAAACACACAATGATCAGATATGGTTTTATCATACCCTTGGCTCATCATAAAGGAATCAAACTTCATATACCACTGTCTAGGTGCCTATTTGAGTCTATATAAGCTTTTCTTAAGCTTACACACTAGATTTTCTTTTTCCTTGACTTTGAAACCTTCTGGTTGCTCCATGTAAATTTCTTCTTCTAAGTCACCATAAAGAAATATTGTTTTTACATCAAGTTGCTTAACTTCTAAATTTAAGCGGGCAGCCAAACCAAGAACAACTCGGATAAAGGACATTTTCACAATTGGATAAAATATTTCTTCAAAGTCAATATCTTTCTTCTAACTGAATCCTTTTACAACTAGTCGTGCCTTGTATCTTTGTTGTAAGCTATTGTTTTCAGTCTTCAATTTGTAAACCCACTTATTCTTGAGAGCTTTCTTCTCTTTAGGCAATTTTACCAAGTCATAGGTGTGGTTCTCAAGCAAGGATCTCATCTCTTCTTACATGGCTTTAACCCACTCATTCTTATTCTCATGTAGAATAGCTTCTTGATAAGTTTCTAGCTCTCCCCCGTCAATAAGCATAACATACTCATGTAGAGGATATCTAGTAGATGGTTGTCGCTCTCTATTGGATCTTCTCAATGAAATCTCAACTGGTGGTGGAGGTGTCTGTTCAATTGGTTCAGCATCATCAACTGTAGGTGTATCATCACTGGTATTCTCACCACAATCTTCTTGTTCATCTCCCCCATAATCATCATGAACTATAGGTGAAGGAACTGGACCAAAACTCCAAGGAATATAAACAGAGGTTCCTGGCTTCTCAATATTATCACCATCATCAAACAATTGGTCTTCAAGAAACACAACATCTCTGCTTCTAATATTCTTCTTGTTCACTAGATCCCATAATTTGTACCCAAACTTTTCATGATCATATCCCAAGAAGATACATGCTTTTGCTTTACTATCAAGCTTGGACCTCTCATCTTTGGGAATATGAACAAATGCTTTACGCACAAAGACTCTTAAGTGATTATAAGATATATCTTTTCCTCTCCATACTCGCTCTAGAATATCATCTTTCAGAGGAACTGATGGAGAAAGATTTATCAGATCAACTGTAGTTCTCATAGCCTTCCCCCAAAATGACTTTGGTAACTTAGCGTGGGAAAGCATACACCTAATCCTTTCTTCAATGGTTCTGTTCATCCTTTCTGTCACACCATTCTGTTGAGGAGTTTTAGGAACTATTTTCTCAAGCCTGATTCTATGGAACCTGCAATAATTCTCAAAAGGACCCCTGTACTCGCCACCATTATCTGATCGAATACACTTTAGTTTTCTACCAGTTTCTCTTTCAACACTGATATGAAACTCCTTAAAAACATCGAGTACCTGGTCTTTAGATTTCAAAGCAAAAGCCCACACTTTTCTAGAATGATCATCAATAAAAGTAACAAAATAAAGAGCACCTACAAGAGTTCTAGTTTACATAGTACAAACATCAGTATGAACTAAATCAATAACATCTGATCTTCTAGATGATGGATATATATGAAATGCAACTCTGTGTTTTTCCAGCTAAGCAATGATCACAAGATTTAAGAGATGTACCTTACAACTCTGGTAAGAACTGCTTTATAGCAAGAGTTTGAAGTCCCTTCTCGTTGATATGTCCAAGCCTCTTATGCCAAAGATCTATACTTTCACCTTTTCGAATTACATTAATCTCTCCTTTATGTAGCTTAGCTTCCATGACATAAAAAGAGTTAATCTTCTTTCCTTTTGCCACAATTAGAGAACCTTTAGTGAGTTTCCATTTGCTTTCACCAAAATAGTGTGCAAAGCCCTCATCATCAAGTCTACTTGTAGATATTAAGTTAAGATAAATATCTGGAACATGCCTTACATCTTTGAGTATCAATTTGCTCCCAATACTGGTCTCCAAGCAAATATCTCCAATATTGTGAATCTTGATTGCAGGTATTCTGACAAATCCAGAAATTCCATGAGATCGCAACGCAAGGAATCAAGAAAGCTCTCAAGGTATTCAGCCCACCAACTTAAGAAAGCTCTTAAGAATATACACAAAGAGGGAAAAGAATATTCCGCTTTAACAAGTTTTTTCCCAACATTGTGAATCTTGATTGCAAGTATTCTGGCAAATCCAGAAATTCCATGAGATCGCAACGCAAGGAATCAATAGGGGCGGCGAGCGATCAGGTGAAAAAGGAGAGGGGAAGGAAATCGATCACGATCGAAGGCGGTGCCCGGATCTCCTTGGAACGCCATTGGCCTCACGCGCCACCGCTGGTCTGCCGTCCGCAACGCAGCCAGAGGGGAGGAAGGCGATTTCTGTAAAAGCCTCCATTAAAAGGTAATAAAATTATTATTTTATCTTTTTTTATTAGTGTCGTCTTGCACGTTATTTTATCCCAACCATGTGTCCGATAGAAATCGATAAGGCACAGTTGTAAATAAAAAGAAGGCATTGAGATAATTTCGTAAATAAGATGCTCCCCAATTGCTACACGACCCCGTGTCTCCTAGGGTTTGGAAAACGGGGGATTTAGCAGCCCGTGTCTCTCGCTCGGTCTCTCGTGTTTTGATCCGTCACTTCTGCTATGTTCCTTTGTTTCTTGTTTTCCCGCTCGATCTGCTTTATAAGAGGGAGGGCGATGACGAAGACGATATCAATCAAAGGTTCGCTCGTCGTAAAGGCCTCTGCCTTGCTGACACAGCTTTCTATTTCGAGCCCCCCTTCCCCCTTGTAATTTCCTGATCATGTTTACCTAAAAATTGGTTTTTTTCCTTTCCCGTCGGGTTTCTTGGTTGGGGAAGACGCTGTGCTGCGATGAACGAAGCATTACTTCAATCGACGGCATTGTTCCATGAGATGGGAATTTGTTCCTGAGTGGTTACCTGAGCAACAAGCGGAACCCTAAAAAGAAAAGACTAGTGTTTCTTTGTTCACTGGGCTGATGTGTAGTAACATTTTATTATTGTTTTCTCGACATGTTTTCTACTTGAAAGAAAAAAAGATATTTTTTGAATAAATGGTTTGATAATATTATGAAGTAGGTTTTGATAGGGCCAACTTAATCCCACATCGGTTGAGGAGTGGGAAGCCAAAGGCTCATAAGGCAACCGTGCCTCCCTTACCCTCAAAGGTGCCTTTTGGAGCTCAGTGGCTCCGAAAGTGCAAAACCGTGCGGGTTCGATCGCACTCACCCAAAGTGGACAATCCCTCGTATTCCCTATCAAATTAGCGCCCACCGTGGGGCCCGAGCGGCCAAACCCCCCTTGGCTCCCAACAAGGGGAGGTCACCTGATAGGCCCAACTTAGTGGGGGTACACTGTGCCTCCCTTACCCTCAGATGCACCTTTTAGAGCTCTATGGCTCCGAAAGGGCAAAACCTGCTAGTCATAAGTGCCCAGCAAGCCAATCACGTGAGTGATGGCACGTGTGACTTGATACAGAATTTTTTTGCTTATTATATTTTTGGCGTATATCACTTTATAACTATTGCATAAATGCATATGTATTGTGATGTCCTTGGATTTGTGCAATGGGAATCGGATCGTGATGATATCACGATAATGAGATCGATTCACCTTTAAACACATATCCTAAATAATCCCGGTCATAGGTTACTCGAGAGGGACATCGTGATAACCGGATAGACTGGTGTGCTGTATACCCGTCCATATGATGGATGCAGCTGGTCTCATAGCTGCTCGTGTAGGGACACTAGGGATACAGTACAGGTGCTCATTGGAGAATGAGTTCACTGATTGATCCGCTTACGGAATGCTGGATGGTTGATGATGCCTTATTGTCAGACAACGATTCCGTAGTCCTAGTGGTGTATCTGGTTCTTAGACTTGAGACACCAAGGATGTCCTGTATGAGTGCTCCACTCTTTGATACCAGACTTATAGGTTTGGCTGTTCCCAGATCTAGTACAGCTGGTCATTGGGAGTGGTAGTCGACCTTACGAGGGCTATTGAGTGTCGATAGAGGATCATCCACTCTCGGTATCATGAGAGGAATATCCCATGTGTTCTTGCTCAGACAAATCCCTGGCCAGGGTCATTCGGGTTGAGAGAGAAAGAGTTCTCCGGGAGAATCCGATTAGAGCGAGACTCAAGTAGAAACCGTATGGGTCTGACAGCACCATGCTCGATATACGGTCTCTGGGATATTAGATGGATGAGGGACTATAGGTACATGGTAACTGAGGATAGATAGGTCCAATGGATTGGATTCCCCTGTATCGTCTGGGGACTACGGCGTAGTGGCCTAGTACTTCCGTAGTCGATGAGTCGAGTGAATTATTACAGAGATAATAATTCACTTAGTTAGAAGGAGTTCTGACAGGTATGACTCACGGCCAGCTCGATATTGGGCCTAGAGGGTCACACACATATGGTAGGCATTGCGATGAGTAGAGGTTCGGATATGAGATATCCGACGGAGCCCTTGTCTTATTGGATGCAGATCCAATACCCACTAGGGAAAAGGACCCATTAGGGTTTTGACACGGGATCTCTATAAATAGGAGGGATTCACAGCCTCATAGGCTAGAGTCTTTGCTTGCCCTTCCTATTCTCCTCTCCCTCTCCACCTCAGAGTAGGCCTGGAGTTTTGAGGAGCGTCGTCGCAACCCTGCTGTGTGGATCACCGCTAGAGAGGAGGACGCTTGACCTCCTTCACCCTCTCCTGAGGATCTGCAAGGAAACAGGGATATACGATCTCCCTAGGTAACACAATCTCTATACGCAGTTTTGTGTTTTGCGGATTTTGCGCACCAATCTTCGCACGACGACGAACATCCTTTTGGGAATAGGGGATTTTTGTTTTCTTGTTCTTCCGCTGCGCATATGATGTCGCCCCCTATGATTTCCCAACAAAACCATGCAGGTTCGATCGCACTCACCCAAAGTGGACAATCCCTCGTACTCCCAAGGTGCATCGACACAAACCATGCGGGTTCGATCGCACTCACCCAAAGTGGACAATCCCTCGTATTCCCTATTAAATTAGCGCCCACCGAGGGGCCCGAGCGGCCCAAACCCCCCTTGGCTCCCAGCGAGGGGGGGTCACCTGATAGGCCCAACTTAGTGGGGGTGCACCGTGCCTCCCTTACCCTCAGAGGCGCCTTTTAGAGCTCTGTGGCTCCAAAAGGGCAAAACCGTGCGGGTTCGATCGCACTCACCCAAAGTGGACAATCCCTCATACTCCCAAGGTGCATCGAGACAGACCAAGTGGTCCCCTATTAGATTGGCGCCCACCGTGGGGCCCGAGCGGCCCAAACCCTCCTTGGCTCCCAACGAGGGGGGGTCACCTGATAGGCCCAACTTAGTCCCACATCGATTGAGGAGTGGGGGAGCCAAGGGCTCACAGGGCAGCCGTGCGGGTTCGATTGCACTCACCCAAAGCGGACAATCCCTCGCACCCCCAAGGTGCACCGAGACAGATAGCACTCACCCAAAGCGGACAATCCCTCGCACCCCCAAGGTGCACCTAGACAGACCAAGTGTGGTCCCCTATCAGATCGGCGCCCCCGCGGACAATCCCTTGTACCCCTAAGGTGCATCGAGACAGACCAAGCCTATCATATTGGCGCCCACCATGGGGCCCGAGTGGCCCAAACCCCTCTTGAGCCCTTGGCTCCCAACGAGGGGGGTCACCTGATAAGCCCAACTTAGTGGGGGTGCACCGTGCCTCCCTTACCCTCAGAGGTGCCTTTTGGAGCTCTATGGCTCCGAAAGGGCAAAACCGTGTGGGTTCGATCGCACTCACCCAAAGTGAACAATCCCTCGTACTCCCAAGGTGCATTGAGATAAACCAAGTGGTCCCCTATCAGATTGGCGCCCACCGTGGGACTCGAGCGGCCCAAACTCCCCTTGGCTCCTAGCAAGGGGGGGTCACCTGATAGGGCCAACTTTGTCCCACATCGATTGAGGAGTGGGGGAGCCAAGGGCTCATAAGGCAGTCGTGCGGGTTCAATTGTGCTCACCCAAAACGGACAATCCCTCGCACCCCCAAGGTGCACCGAGACAGATAGCACTCACCCAAAGCGGAGAATCCCTCGCACCCCCAAGGTGCACCTAGACAGACCAAGTGGTCCCCTATCAGATTGGCGCCCCCGCGGACAATCCCTCGCACCCCCAAGGTGCACCGAGACAGATAGCACTCACCCAAAGCGGAGAATCCCTCGCACCCCCAAGGTGCACCTAGACAGACCAAGTGGTCCCCTATCAGATTGGCGCCCCCGCGGACAATCCCTCGTACCTCCAAGGTGCATCGAGACAGAGCAAGCCTATAAGATTGGCGCCCACCGTGGGGCCCGAGCGGCCCAAATCCCCCTTGGCTCCCAACGAGGGGGGGTCACCTGATAGGCCCAACTTAGTCCCACATCGATTGAGGAGTGGGGGAGCCAAAGGCTCACAAGGCAACCGTGCGGGTTTGATTGCACTCACCCAAAGCGGACAATCCCTCGCACCCCCAAGGTGCACCTAGACAGACCAAGTGTGGTCCCCTATCAGATCGGCGCCCCTGCGGACAATCCCTTGTACCCCTAAGGTGCATCGAGACAGACCAAGCCTATCAGATTGGCGCCCACCGTGGGGCCCGAGTGGCCCAAACCCCCCTTGAGCCCTTGGCTCCCAACGAGGGGGGTCACCTGATAGGCCCAACTTAGTGGGGGTGCACCGTGCCTCCCTTACCCTCAGAGGTGCCTTTTGGAGCTTTATGGCTCCGAAAGGGCAAAACTGTATGGGTTCGATCACACTCACCCAAAGTGAACAATCCCTCGTACTCCAAGGTGCATCGAGACAAACCAAGTGGGCTCCTAGCGAGGGGGGGTCACCTGATAGGGCCAACTTTGTCCCACATCGATTGAGGAGTGGGGGAGCCAAGGGCTCATAAGGCAACCGTGCAGGTTCGATTGTGCTCACCCAATACGGACAATCCCTCGCACCCCCAAGGTGCACCGAGACAGACCAAGTGGTCCCCTATCAGATTGGCGCCCCCGCGGACAATCCCTCGTACCTCCAAGGTGCATCGAGACAAACCAAGCCTATCAGATTGGCGGTACCACCTCTTGACACTCTGACACTAGGCGGTACCACCGCCTGACAAAGCTCTCGAAGATTGAGCTCTAACGGTACCACCGCTTGACAGCATTAATTGTCGACGCTACCATCGCCCAGACCACCAAGGAGATTGGGTTTACAGGTGGTGCCATCGTCAGTCGTGACTTCAAGTGCTGATTGGGCTATTCAACCAACCTAGTTCAGCCCTATAAAGGACCAAATTGACCCCTAATTGAGTTAATGAGATTACCTTTCAATCCTAAGTCAACTTAAGATCTAACTATGATAATTAAGACTTTTAAACAAGCAATCTTGGTCTGGTTATGTTAAGTATTCTTCTAGCGAGCTTCCGATGATCTTTCGATGATCTCTCAGTAATGTTCCAACGGACTCTCGGCAAGCTCCTGGACTTTACAACGATCTTCTTGGCGAGTTCCAATGAGCTTCTTTAGTAAGCTCTTAGACTTCTCGGTCAGTTCCGACAGAACTTCCGATGAACGTCCGTATTTCCGACAAACTCTCGAACTCCCAACAAAGTCTCGATCTTGATTTCGGCACCACATTTGCTTTGTATCTTACCGCTATTGTAGTTAATCCTACACACTTTTCTCAACATATAGATTAGATCAAATAATTTACTAATTGATTTCATCTTCAAATTATGAGATTTAACAATCTCCTCTTTTTTTATGATGATAATCAATTGATGTCACGTATTTATCAAAAAATGATATCAAGGCATGATATTCATTTTTAAGTTAATGATGATAGATAATTATCATTTTCAAATATGATACAAATTTCGAATATTAAATTTAGCAAGATGATAATTCTTGATAAAAGATAACAATTCATCAATACATGGTAAGATATCGATTGTAAATAGTAAGTTGAGTTTATCATAACGAAAGACATTTATCAAGCTTTCATCAAACATTTCAAGTATCTATAATGCATATAAAATACGTTTTGATATGTTTCAAGCATTTATGATAAGATACATTTTATACATTTGTCAATTGTCACAAACATTCAATTTGTCATCAATTTATCATATTTCTCCCCTTTGTTATCAACAAAAAGAAAAACAAATAAACAATGCAAGTGTGGTAAAAGTTTAAGTTTCATACTAATTTATCCAAATCATAAAGGAAGGTAAGAACAAAAAACTTTGCATGATAACTTTTTGGATAAGCTAACATTCAAAAGTTCACAATATTAAGAAGAATCCGACATTGCATCGTTGCATGGTAACATTCAAAAGTTTTCAACATCAAAAGTTATCAAGGTGAACACAATATCAAAAGTTTTTTAAGTTCTACTTTTGTAAGAGGAGAAAATTTATATAGAAAAATTCATATAGCTCTTTAGACATACCATAAATCCATGATTCAAATCTTATCTAAGTGAAGAAATAATAGTGAATGATCTCGAAAAAAAAAAGAACTTACTTAAAAAAATTCGGAGAAAAAATTTAAAGAGGAACTCATGTATCAGAAAATTTTAACATGCCTAATTCTCTTCTTATAAAATCAAATTGTTCCTCAATCAAGGGTTTTATAAAATATTAGCTAATTGATGTTTTGTATCAATAAATTATAGAGATGTGTCATGGTTATTAACATGATCTCGTATAAAGTGATGCATAATATCAATATGTTTAGTTCTAAAGTATTGAATATATTTTTTTATTAAGCATATTGCACTAGTATTATCACACTTTATAGGTATATTTTTCAGGTGAATTTCATAATCCTCTAAAGTATTTTTCATCCATATAACTTGAGCACAACATGCACATACTGCTATATACTCAGATTCGGTTATAGATAATGCAACCGAGTTTTGTTTATTGGAAGACCAAGAGATAAGTGTGTGTCCGAAAATTTGACATGTTTTGAATGTACTTTTTCTATCTATTTGGTAGCCAGCAAAATCAGCATAACCAAGCAATTCAAAGTTTTTAGATTTTAGATACTATAATCCTAGTTTAGGAGTTCCTTTTAGGTATCTAAAAATCCTTTTAACAACTTTTAAGTGAGATTACTTGGGGTTAGATTGAAACCTAGCACAAAGTCCTACGCTAAACATGATATCCGGTCTAATTGCAATGAGGTATAGTAGACTACCTATCATACTCCTATAAGCTTTTTTATCAAAGCTTTCTCCACTTTCGTCAATATTTGACTTAGTGGAGGTACTCATAGGAGTATTGATTGCCTTTGAACTATCAATATTAAACCGTTTTAGCAAGTCTAATACATATTTTGTTTGACTAAGAAAAATATCATCACTAAACGACAGAAGGCCGCCTCCATCAGGGTGAGAGGGACCGCTGGCTGGTGTTGTAGTCGGGCATGTCTCTGACACTGTTAGCATTGTTGTACGTATGATGCGGCGTCCTGACGCATGGTCGGCCAGTAGTAACCTTGTCTGAGAGTCTTAAAGGCTAAGGTTTGTCCACCGATGTGCTCCCCACATATCCCCTCGTAGAGTTCAGCGAGGACCGTTTCGGCTTCTGGTGGCGCGAGGCAGTGTAGGAGAGGTTGAGAAAACCCTTTGCGATATAATTTTCCACCAACTATGTAGTACCAGGCTTGGGTGCGCCTCAGTCGTCTCGCGGCTACCGGGTCGTCGGGCTTCGTCCCGTCTTTCATGAAGCGGAGGATTTCTTCCATCCAATTCAGTGAGACCTGAGTTTCAGTGACATCGTGGGACGATACTGTTGGCGCCATTATGGACTCAGTTATCGGGGTAGCTTCCAAGTTGTGGGTGGAGGCCAACTTAGCCAGAGCATCGGCCTGTGTGTTCTGAGCTCGAGGTATTCGAGTGACTAAGAGACGATTGAAGAGACGGGCGAGCCGTCGTTCTTCTACTAGGTATGACACCATGGTCGAGCCTCGGGCTTCGTAGTTCCCGTTGACATGTCCTGTTACCAGCTGGGAATCGTTGAACACTTCAAGGTCGACCACCTACATCTCCAAGGCGAGGCATAGGCCATGGAGTAGCACTTCGTACTCGGCCTAGTTGTTGGTGGCTTGGAATTGTAGCCGGAGCGATCTTTCATAGGTTTCTTCGGTTGGGCCCTTGAGGATAAGTCTGATCCCAACGACCTCGATAGTGGCCGAGCCATCCACATACAGGGTCCACGTGCGACTGTTGTTTTCCTGTTCAACTATATGATCTTGAGGGGTTAGCTCGGAGATGAAATCGGCCAGTACCTGAGCTTTGATGGCGGTTCTAGGAGAGTACTGAATGTCGAATTCGCCGAGCTCAACCGACCATCGCAGCATTCGACCCGATGCGTCGAAATTGGACAGGATTTGTCGTAGCGGCTGGTCGGTGATGACTTTGATCGTGTGAGCTTGGAAGTAGGGTCGCATCTTTCGGGCCGTCTTCATTAGTTCGAGGGTCAGCTTTTCGATTGGGGAATACCGCACTTCAGGCCCGTCGAGGATGTGGTTGACATAATAAATAGGTTGTTGTGTGGGTGACGTTTCCCGCACTAATACCGAGCTGACCGCTTATGGTGAGGCTGCCAAGTAAAGACCAAGGGTTTCTCTTGGCTCTAGGGAGACGAGTCGGGGCAAGCGGATGAGGCATGCCTTCAATCTTTTGAAGGCTTCTTCACATTCTGGGGTCCATGTGAAGCTGTCGGCCTGTCGCAGGGCCCGAAAGAAGGGGAGGCACTTGTCGCCTGATCATGACACGAATCTGCTTAGTGCAGCCAGCTTTCCGACAAGGCGTTGTACCTCCTTGATCGAGCGGGGCGGATGCATCTCGGTTATAGCCCGAACCTTCTCTGGGTTCGTCTATCCCTCTCTAGTGGATGATGAAACTAAGGAATTTTCTCGAGTTAACCCCAAAGACGCACTTTGCGGGATTCAAGCGCATGTTGAATCGTCTAAGTGTTTGGAAGGTTTCCGCTAGGTCGGCCAGGTGTGCGCTTGCGGTTCTGCTTTTTACGATCATGTCGTCCACATATACTTCCATGTTCCTTCCGAGCTGGTGTTTAAATAGGTTATCGACCATTCTTTGGTAAGTTGTCCCAACATTTTTCAGGCCGAAGGGCATTACTTTGTAGCAGTATACTCCTCTGTCGGTGATGAAGGTGGTGTTCTCTTGATCTTTTGATGCCATTTGGATTTGGTTGTAACCCAAAAACGCATAAGGAGTTCATAGCCTGTTGTGGCATCGACTAGCTAGTCTATCCTTGGAAGTGGATAGCAGTCTTTGGGGCATGCTCGGTTGAGATCAGTATAGTCAACGCACATCCGCCAGCTCCCATTAGGTTTTTTAACGAGGACTACATTTGACAGCCATCGAGGGTACTTTACCTCGGTAATAAACCCTACCTCTTTGAGGCGGTCGATCTCATCGGAAATCACCTTATGTCGGTCGGGAGCGAACTTCCTTGGCCTTTGCTTTACTGGCCTAGCCCCGGGGTTGATGTTGAGCTGGTGTTGGGCCACTTCCTGGTCAATCCCCGGCTTTTCTTTGGAGGACCATGAGAATATGTCTGCATTTCTTCTTAGGAAATTGATTGGCTGGAGCTGATTTTCTTCGGGTTGAGCCGTCCCGATTTTTACGGTCAGATCGGGTCGGTTCCTTTTCAAAGGCACCTTGGTGAGCTGCTCCGGGGGTTCAAGGCGTTCCGACGTCATGGCTCCTTCTCGGGGATCCTAGTCTTGGGGGCGTGACCTCCTCGAGAGAGCGACTACTATAAGGTAGCATCGCCTTGATTCTCCTGGATCGTTTCGTGATTCCTCGATCCCTACCGAAGTTGGAAATTTGATGGCCCGATGGTAGGTAGAGACTACCGCTTTTAGTTTATTGAGTGTCGGGCGACCAAGGATAACGTTGTAGGCCGAAGGTAGGTCGACTACCATGAAGGTAGTCATGGTCGGTCGTCTTGGTCCTTGGTTCTTCCCTAATGGTGACGGGGAGTGTGGTGGTGCCGAGCGAGGAGATGGAGTCCCCGGTGAATCCGGTAAGCGCCGAGTTCATGGGAGTGAGGTCCTCCGCGGTTAGGCCAAGCTTTTTGAAGGCGTCGAGGTATAGCATGTTGGCCGAGCTCCCGGTGTCAACCATTACTCTTTTGACCCAAGCATTGGCGATACGAATGGAAATCACCAACGCATCATCGTGATGGGAGCGCTCAACTTCTTCGGCTCCGAAAGTGATTTTGGGCTCAAACTCGGATCGGGGGCGTTTCTCGACCGCGCTCTAAGCATAGGCCTTTCTTGTCGTCGAGCTATTGTCGCCGGTCGCTGGTCCTCCAAAGATGACGTCGATCTGTCGTTCGATGGGCCCTTTGGGACATGGAGTTGCTTCCCGGGGTTCCTTGAGATAGCGACCGAGGTGGCCTCTTCGAATCAGCTCCTCGATTTGGTTCTGGAGGTCGCGGCAATCTTCCGTGTCATGGCCGTGGTCCCGATGGAACCTGTAATATTTTGATTGGTCTTTCTGAGTAGCTTTTATGGGATTGGGTTGTCGCAAAAGACCCTTCTTTCCTTTTGTCACAATCAGAGAACCTTTAGTGAGTTTCCATTTGCTTTCACCAAAATAGTGTGCAAAGCCCTCATCATCAAGTCTACCTGTAGATATCAAGTTAAGATGAATATCTGGAACATGTCTTACATCTTTAAGTATCAATTTGCTCCCAATATTGGTCTCTAAGCAAATATCTCTAATACCCACAATCTTAGATGTACCACTGTTTTCCATTCTGACATTACCAAAATCATCAGCAATGTAAGATCTAAAGAAATCACTATGAGAAGTAACATGAAATGAAGCACCAGAGTCAATTACCCAATTACTGTCCTGAGCTACAAGACTAACACAACCTTCATCACAGACAATAGTGATATTACCTTTAGCAGCAACTATATTTGTCTCTTTCTCATTTTTCTTCGTTTCATTCTGTTCTCACTTCCAAAACCTACACTCTTTCTTCATGTGACCTGGCCTATTACAGTGAAAACATTTGATATCTCTTCTAGACTTGGATCTTCCTCTATAACCATGTGGATTTCTACTATGACTTCTTCCACGTCTTTCTTGTTTTTCAGTAATAAATGCCCTAGAAGAAGATTCACCCTGTTCTTTCCTTCTAGCATCTTCATTTAACAAACTATCTTTAACCATATCTATAGTTAGAGTTCCCTCTGGCGTGGAGTTGTAAATAGTCACCACATACGTTTCCCAACTTTCTAATAAAGAGCTGAGAAGTAATAATCCTTGCATCTCATCATCTATATTCATTTTCATAGCAACCAACTTGTTTGCAAGACTTTGAAATAGGCTTATGTGCTCAACAATGTTACCACCACCATCTTTATACTTCAAATTTACAAGCCTTCTGAGGAGAGAAATTCTATTTCCCACAGTCTTTTTCGCATAGAGATTTTCTAACCTTTGCCAAACAACATCAGCTCTGGTTTCATCTGAAATATGCTCATGCAAGTTTATATCCATCCATCTTCTAATATAGGCAATAGCTTTTCTATGTTGAACTTCTCATTCTTCATCGTCCATAGTAGAAAGTTTATCTTTAACCTTGATGGGCTTATACAAATCTTTGCAATAAAGCAAATCTTCCATCAGACGCCTCCAAGTGGAATAATTTGATGAGTTCAATTTAATCATATCATCTGACTGCTCCATTTCAATCACATAAGAAAAACTAGCACCAAATAACCTGATGCTCTGATACCACTTGTTGGGAAAAACCTGTTAAAGCGGAATATTCTTTTCCCTCTTTATGTATCAAAATGGGTTCCTCATCAAAATACCAACTTGATATCCAAATAAAATATCAACCAGCACAGCATAAACAATAGAGCAAAAATCAATCACACAGTGAGACCAAATCGTTTAACGTGGAAAACTCAATATGGGAAAAATCACGGGACCGTAGTCCACCTCAAACTTCCACTATCAATAGTAATGATAATAGGTTTACAATCGGTCTTCTCTAGAATAATCAAAGGATCACAATAACATCAAGATCATAGATCTTAGCTCAGAAATAGATATCTTCATCATATAGATGGATCTCCTCGTAAGGAAATTTTCGGTCTCACAAAGTGGATATTGCAGGAAAATACCTTAGAGAGGGTAAACTGTAGATCAACACCGTTAGGATTGTAGAGTTTACTGCAAGGATTCTCCACATAAAATTTGGGCCAAAACTGAGAACGTTTGGCCACTGATCGTCAAGCAGAAATCTCTAAAACGTTCCTTTCTCTCTCTATTTCTCTCTCTCTTATTTTCTCTATGTGCGTCACCGCTCGCCGCATGCTGCTGCACACACGCACGCTGCACTCTCACCTGCACCAAACCCTATCTTTTGTTTTCTGCCCTCAATTAGTGATTTGGGCTCAATAAGCCCAATTGTCCAAGCCGGTGGACCCAACATGAACATACCAAAAGACATGGACATTCATAAGCATTACATCGAACATCATGTTTAGAAGTTTGTCCGTGACAATACGGCGTCGTCCCGAGCTTTTCGGGACGGGACGTGTCGAGCCACGCCTTGATACGGTCCCTAGCTCGATGCGTGGGGGTGCCCCTCTTGCTTACCTGGCTGCAGTACTACGTGGCATCGCTCATGACGCGGCGTGGACCCATAATATACCTTATCAACGGCTTTGGCCCGAAAATATTTATGTAGGCTTTGTTCGTTCAACATGGTTCTTGTCATTTCTTGTAAATTTATATTTTTTTCTTTCTACTACTCCATTTTGTTGAAGATTTATTGGAGTAGAGAAATTATGGTTATATCCATTAGATTTATAAAAATTTTAGAAATCACGGTTTTAAAATTCACCACCGTGATCACTCCGAATTGATGAAATCATAAAGCCTTTTTCATTTTAAATAAGTTTACAAAACTTAGAAAAATACCTAAAGTAATCACTTTTGTGTGCCAAGAAGTATGTCCAAGTTTATCTACTATAATCGTCCACGATAACAAAGACGTATTTGCTACCTCCTGAGCTTGATGTATCAATTGGTCCAAACAAATCTGTATGGATCAATTGCAATGGTCTAGAGGTGCTTATTTGATTCTTTGGTTTGAAACTACCTTTCATTTATTTTCTTAATTGATATGCATCATACACATTATTTTTAACAAACTTAATGTTAGGAATTCCTCTTACAAATTCTTTGGATCAGATTTGAGAGATTAGTTTCTAATCTCCTATGCTAAAGCCAAGCATCATCATTCAAAACGAAAAAATATATTTCATTATAAAGATCATCAATATCAATAGTCAAACTTAGGCGTGTTAAGATACCTTATTTATCTCAAATTAAAAGTATTAAGAGATCATCCGAGCCTTATATATGGTCAAACGCTACATTTGTAGTCCGATTAGGAGACTATCCAACATCCAAAATTTAAATTATCAAAATATTTTTTATTATTTCTAAATTAAAATCAATAGAAAAACTCAAAATACTCCTAATAATAAAACTAGGGAAAAACAAAGGTTTCTTGGAACAATATTTCATCCACTATATTACATACATACGTACAGGTTTATGGCAATTGAAATATTTATAACTCTTATTGTTTATATTGAAAACAATCCTAAATCTTCCCAACGTAAGAACAAAAAAAGAAAAGTTTCCTTGCATTATTCCAACAAGATCATTCTCATATCTGATTACATCGAAATTATTCATTTATGAGAGAGAAACTGTCAGGATGCTTTTCCAATCATCAAATAATACATGTCTAAGGATGACCAAATTATAATTTTAATATTTTTCCCTATATAAAAAATATTTTCATACTTGAATTTCATCCTTCAAAGATTCTAACTTCAAATTTTTAAAAATAATTATCACCCCCAATACTAATAAATAAACTATAAAAACCAATTAATGGTCTTTGGATTAAATTTAATTTTTTATAAATATACTATATAAAAACTCTAAGAACACTCAAAGCATTTTTGTACATATGTCACCCCATCAAAATAATACATATTTGGCCAAATACTATTGGGTGATTTTCCTAAAAAAAATCTCTTTTATGGGATTTTCTTGGAAGGTACCCCTAGTCTTCATTTTTTCTTATTTGGTACGTACGCATTGTCCATCACAGCTTTCATTCCGCTATGATTGCCTCCGCCCCACCGCTTATATCTTGTCAATTTGATCACACCATCATCGTTTCGATTGTGCCATCTATGTTTTAACTATGCTAAATGGATGTTGTTAAGGGACATTTAGAACAATAAGGGAACAAGAGACTCACCAAATAGGAAAACTAAAAACTGACCTCCACGACCATCCATCGCCTCCACCGGATGAAACCCCGTCCGCGGGACCCACGCCACTCTTGCCATCCTCACCGTTCATTGTTCCACCCAAATGCTTCTCCATGTGCCATCACACCCACGTACGTCACGAGAATTTAGTTAGCTAAATAACAAGAGATTGTGTTAGGAATGACCACAGCATGACAAATCGTATGAGCCATCGGAGGCAAGCAGAAGTAGTTCGTCTGCTGATGTTCCCCTCTCGGCGATCCAAACACGCCCTTATGTCACATGACCTTCCCCACATCCCATGAGGTATCTAATAGGTAAACCACGGAAGGAGGGAGGCATACTTTGAGATTGGTGCTTGATGTGATAGGGACTGGTGTTGATTCTATCGAAGGAGGAGAACACTCCCATCTCCATGTACGAACTACCTACCATGATATCTATCAGTTGAGGAAAATCCTCGTATAAATAGTCATCAAGTTTAATATCTAAAGCATATTTTATAATTACATTTCATATTCTACCATGATATCTATCAGAGCTGTCCAACTCCTCACCGAGACCTGCCACCTTCTTCCTAGAGTAACAACTCCTATTACTCCAGTTTCACCGAGCTGACGTTGAGAACTCTCTCTCCTTTGGTTCCACAGCAAATCGTAGTGGCTTCCACTGCTGCTACTGCAACTCATTGTTCTTTGACGTGACCAAAGACTCAGTTGCCTTCGTCTCTACTCTTTCCTTTCTTATCTTTCTTTTCGGACAGCCATCCTCGCCGGCGAAGGTGCTAGAAGCCGAGAACCCTCTCTCCTCTTCCTCGACGAATGACGTCTATCTTCTCCCGCTACCACTTTGCGCTGGTGCCTCTAGCGCTACCTTCACCAGCACTGCTCTCCATCATCAGTATTGCTTCTCCTCCTCCGGCGGTAGAGGCAAAGGCTTTATGCTGCTGCATTTTGCAGCCAAACACCTAATCTGTGGCGGACCCCTCTTCTTCTCTACTCGACACCATCTTCTGCTTCTCCGTCGTCAGGTCGTCGGCACGATGACCCCTTCTTCACGGACATCCTTGCTCTCACGATCATCTGTCGCCGCGAGTCCGCCGCCGTCTATGTCGCGCTACTCCCCGTCATCCTTGGCATCATCCTCGCCAGCAATAGCGAACCACCTCCCTGCGACTCATCGGAGCCGACTGCTAACCGAAGCTAGCCTCCTCCTCTAGTCGATCTCTCACAAATCTACGACAAGAACTGCAGATTGGCAAGAACTGCAGATCTCTCACAGATCTACCTCAATACCCTCTACCCTCCTCATGATAAGAACTGCAGATCTCTCACATATTGCAGTGATTGCTATGACAGACTGCGGCCAAACACTTCCACTATCGAAGACTCCTCTCCTCCTCTCTCAATGCAAAGTGAAGAGAGGAACAACACTATCATCATCCCTTACGAGATGAGTTAGTGTAGCAGCGTATATCTAGTGCAAAGAAAATGAGTTACTCCTACGATCGTTCCCTAGGAATTACTAGTCATAGGTGCCATGCAAGCCAATCACATTAGTGATGACACGTGTGACTTGACATGCAGTCTTTTTACTTATTATTATTATTTAATATTTTATCACTTTATATTGCATGTTGCTTGAATATACTATGATGTTCATGGATCTATGTAATGAGAATCAGATCATGAAGAGATCACGATAATGAGACCGATTCACCTTAAACATAGATATTAAATAATCTCGGTCATAGGTTACTCGAGAAGGACATCGACGTAACCAGACAAACTTTATGTTGTATACTCATCCATATGATAGATACAACTAATCTCATAACTGCTTGTGTGGGGACACGGGGGATACAGTATAGGTGCTCATTGAAGAATGAGTTCACCGATTGATCCGCTTATGGAATGCTAGATGATTGATGATACCTTATTATTATATAGTGATTTCGTAGCCCTAGTGGTGTATTTGGTCCTTAGACTTGAGACACTAAGAATGTCATATATGAGTATTTCATTCTTTGATATCGGATTTATAGGTCTCGACGTTTCAGATCTAGCACAACCAGTTATTTAGAATGATAACCAATCTTACAAGGACTATTGAGTGTCCATAGAGGATCATCCGCTCTTAGTGTCATGAGAGGAATATCTCATGTGTTCTTGCTCAAACAAATCCTTGGCTAGGGTCATTCGGATTGAGAGAGAAAGAGTTCTCTAGGAGAATCCGATTAGAGCGAGACTTGAGCAGAAACTATATGGGTCTGACAACACCATGCTCGATATACGATCTCTGAGATATTATATGGATGAGGGACTATAGATATACGGTAACTAAGGATAGACATGTCCAATGGATTTGATTCCCCTGTATCGTATAGAGACTACTGCGTAGTGGTCTAGTACATCCGCAGTCGATAAGTCGAGTGAATTATTCACTAAGCCAAAAAGAGTTCTGACAGGTATGACTCATAGCCTGCTCAATATTGGGCCTAGAGGGTCACACACATATGATAGGCATTGCGATAAATAGAGGTTCGGATATGAGATATCTGTCAGAGCCCCTATCTTATTAGATATCCAATAAGTCCCTGAATTATTGAATCATATGGATGAGATCCAATAAGAATCAATGAGAGATTATTGGATTAAGATCGACTAATCTAATAGGCTTGGGTAGTTGGATGAAGATCCAATACCCAATAGGACAGGATCCATTAGGGTTAAGTTGATAAGGAACCTCTATAAATAGGAGGGAACCAATAGTTCATAGGCTAGAGTCCTTTTGGGTTATCATATCATATTCTCCTCCCCTTCTCCTCCTTAGATAGCAGCCCGAAGATTTAAGGAGCATCGTTGTAGCCTTGTTGTGTGGATCACCGCTAGAGAGGAGGACGCTTTAACCTCCTTCACTCTCTCCTAGAGATTTATAGGGATTCAGGGATATATGATCTCCCTAGATAACACAATATTTTATATATGTTGTTTTAAGTTTCGTGAATTTTGCGTACCAATCTTCGCATAACGACGAATGCATCTTTAAGAAATTGAAGATTTTATTTTTTGTTCTTCAACAAGTCAAGTTGCCCCAAGATTTTCCTACAGGAACTATACAGGAGCGATTCCCTACCCAGCACTATGGCGGACTGACTCATCCCATCCTGATCGCTGTCACACGCACCACTCGCAACAAAACAGACCTGCACCTTCAGGCCATCGTTGACGACGTCTTCTCCATCCTCGCTGTCCAACCTCTCAATATCAAATCTAACCCACAAATTATGGTTACGTCAAGATCGCCTCATCCTCTAAGCTATTCAAGCCTCAATCGCTGGGTTCGTCGCTCCACTGATATCTTCATGTACGACTACTACAGAAGGATGGTACAAGTTGCAAACCACCTTGGCAAATCGCTTTCGTTCTCGCATGCTCGGACTTCTATCCAATTTGATGACAACAAAACAAGAGGGTGTCGAATATCGGATTTTGATGATGAAACTAATTAATAGTGTTTATCTGATTTACGTTTTGAGTGATGCAGGAAGCTTCGATCAGGGACAGACAATAAAAGCAGGAAGAATCATATTGGGCCGGAGAGAAACATGTCAGAAGATTGGACGCCGAGCTAGAGGATCGATCGACATATCGACAAAAGGCTTCGGGCTATGAGTTCGAGCATCGAGCCAAGAAGAGCGAAAATTGTGCCAAGAAAATCAGAGTAGCATAGGTCAACTGGTCGATTGGGTAATAGGCCGCAAGAGAGGACGGTGCGCCAAAGAATCGGACGAAGCGTTGATGAACCAATGACATGTCGGACAATATTTGATTAGATTTGTAATAATTGTCTAGATCTAAGTATGTTTTAATTATGTATGATTAAGTACGATAGCGATCAAGGTATAAAGCAAAATAAAGTTCCAGAGTCAAGAACGAGATTTCGTTGGGAGTTCGAGAGTTCATCGGAAGTTCGGACGTTCGTTAGAAGTTCTATCGGAATTGACCCAGAAGTCCAGGAGATTACCAAAGAAGCTCGTCAGAACTTGCCAAGAAGATTGTCGTGAAATCTAGGAGCTTGCCAGGAGTCCGTTGGAATATTGCCAAGAGATCGTCGGAAGTTCGCCGAAAGCTCGCTGGAAGAAACTAAGACTTACCGGACTTATTTAGCTTAGTGTATGCATTAAAATTCATAGTTTGCACATAATTGAATTAGAATTAGGCAAACTTAATTAGGGACAATTGAGCCTAAGTTTGGGCTATGTTGGGCTAAGTGAAAGGCCCAAACAGTAACCCAACAGATGGAACCGTCGTGGCACAATCTTCGAGACTGTGTCGGCGGTGGTACCGCTAGTCTGGGTGATGGTACCACCCAAACACTGTCTCCGAAAGACTATCAAACTGTCGTACCGCTAGACTGGGCGGTGGTACAGCAAGACCGGGCAATGGTACCACCCAATGTCAGAAAGCACTAGTGGTGGTACCGCTAGTACCTTAAAAATCGAGGATAAGACTCTTTTAGGCTCCAAGTTTGAATTCACTTGAGGCCTATAAATACCCCTCTCATCCCTACTCAGAACACACAACAACTGAGTATATAAATTGGGAAAAATGATGTTATAATCTTGAGAGTTCTCTTCCTCTAGCCTAAGTGTTTAGAATTTTGTTTAAGGAGGAGTAAGTGGGGGTGTAAAGGTTCTCTCCTGAACCAATCAAAAGGAGAATCGAGTTGTAAAGGTAGTTGATCTTCGCCCATTGAAGGAAGATCGTTAGTAGATACTAGTGGTCTCGACGAAAGAGGAATCGGTAGAGTGGATGTAGGTCATGATGACTGAACCACTATAAAACTTGGTTTGCATTTCCATTCTTGCAATTTATCTTTACTGCAAACTGCGTTACCTACTTACTGCTTTTACTACGCCTACAAACGAGATTTGAAGTTATCTTTCTAAGATCGGTTTTAATCGAATGAAGAGTTTTTCAGAACCGATGTAATTTTTTCGCTGCACTAATTCACCCCCTCCCTTAGTACCGATTCGATCCTAATAGAGGGAAGTATTATTGCTAACTATTTATAAAACATCAAAGTTATCATCAATGACTTGGCTTTGATAGGTCATTCTCTTAATGATGAAGAAGTTCTAGTCTATACCTTTAATGGCATAGGAAATGAGTACAAAGAACTGGCAACAGTAATTCGGGCACGCAACTCACCAATATAATTTGAAAAACTTTATAATAAGTTGAGTAACTATGAGACGTATTTGACGTGCGATGATAGGTTGCTCGAACCAACTATCACAGCTTAGGTCAATCAAAAATCCAAAAGAAAGAACAACTAGTATAATAAGCATGTCAACAAAAGTTTGGCTATGTTGCCTCCTGACCATATGGGTCCCAAACCAAACCCCCCTCATCCACATCATCAACACTTTAATCATCACTATCAAGGTGGCAATTTCCATAATCATCAATCCTAGTGTCCTGACCTCACTAGCCAATAAAGAGTCGTCTGTCAGTTGTGTAACAAAGTTGGACACTCCGTGAAAGCCTGTCGGTCTCGACCCAAACTCCCTACTTCATCACGGTGGCCTCAAGCGAATCTTATGACTACTCCGACTACTCGCCAACCTAATTGGATTGTGAACTCTAGCGCCTCTCATCATATCATCTCTGATATTCAGAACTTGTCCATCCACAAAATGATGGAAATGAAGATATTATCATCGGTGACGGTAAAAGAATTCTCATTACTTTCCAATGCTATGAATCTCAAATACAAAAAGTCTTTATATCACGTCATGTTATTTTTGTCTTTACATCACTAGAGTATCCCTCCGATCTCATCACATGAATCTCCCACGACACCATCTAATCCTTACCCTCAAGATCCGCACACCACTATTACTCCAGTCCAACAGCTCCTCCCTCACTCAAATTTTTTCTGAAGCAATACCCTCGACAACACCACCACTGGCTTTACCTTCTCCTAGACATAGTGACATTGAAGTGTCGCGGGCTGGCTCGGCCCATGTCAATGACTCACCACTGGATATACCAACAACACAACCTACCACTTCCATAGCCCCTAGACATCTAATGACAACATGATTCAGAAGTAGTATTTTCAAACCACGTCAAGTTCTTGACCTATATGCTATAAAAACTCCTCCCCTAAGGCCAATGAACCTACAATTACTCAAGCTCAAAAATCTCCTCACTGGTGTAAAGCCATGTGTCACGAATATGATGCTCTCCTCTATAACTCTACATGGACCCTAGTACCCTTTCATCACATGCAAAATGTCACCAGGTGTAAATGGATATTTCAAATTAAGCAGAACCTAGATGGATCTGTTGCTAGATATAAAGCATGTCTAGTCGCCAAAGGGTTTCATCAACGACCTGGTGTCAATTTCATAAAGACATTCAGTCTCATTGTTAAACCCACAATAATCAGACTTATCCTGAGTTTGGCCATCTCAAAAAGCTGGCAGCTACTGTTGAATCTCGTATTTTGATGATGAAACAACTTGATATATGTTTATGATTTAATCTGTGTTTTGAGTGGCACAGGATGCTTCGATCAGGATGAGACAATTAAAGCAGGAAAAATCATGTTATGCCGAAGGAACATGTCAGAAGATTGGACGTCGGGCCGGTGGATCGGTCTAAGTATCGACAAAAGGCTTCGGGCCGTGGACTCGAGCATCGGGCCAAGAAGAGTGGGTATTGTGCCAAGGATATCGGAGTTGCAGAGTCAACTGGCCGATTGGGAAATAGACCGCAGAATATGACGATGCGCCAAATAATCAAACGAAACGTCGAGGGACCAATGACATGCCGGACAACTTGGTTAATTGCTTAGGATTAATTGTCTCGATCGAAGTTTTATTTTACATGTGCAGGATTAACAACGATGGTAGAAAGACATGCAGTAGGAGTTGTGTTGGAGTCAAGACCATGATCATGTTGGGGGTTCGAGAGTTCAACAGAAGTCCGAACGGTCGTCGGAGGTTCTGCGGGAACAAATCCGATAAATCCAGGAGCTTGCCAAAGAAGCTCATCGGAACTCACCAAGTGGATCGTCGCAAGTCCAGGAGTTTGCCGGAAGTCCGTCGGAGCATCGCCGAAGGTTCGCCGGAAGTTTACCGAAAGAAGCGATTGACGCACCGGAGCAAGTTGCAGTAAATGTCTTAAGAAATATCGTAGTTAGCATGTAGATTAAGTTACGAATGGGAGGTGATCTCATTAACTTAATCTGGGGGCAATTGGGCCCTTGATAGACCCAAATTGGGCCGAATAGATCAACCCATTCGGACCAGAATTCCTGTTAGGCGGTGGCATCGCCCAGGAGATAGTCTCCCAGGAAAGCCGGGCGGTGCAATCGCCCAGGTTAGGCGGTGGCACCGCTTGGGCTCAGTCTCCGAGCGAGACTGGGCGGTGCAACCGCCCCTGTCAGGCGGTGGCACCGCCCAGAGGCTCAGTCTCCGAGCTGCCAGGCAGTTGTATCGCCCCAGTTAGGAGGTAGTACCGCCAAAACCCCGAAAATCCGGGAAAAGATACTTTTGAGCTCCAAATTCAAACCAGTTTGGGGCCTATATAAACCCCACCCTTTCCTGCATGAAAGGGCAACCAAAAGCACCGAAAATCCAATCTTACTCTGTGATTTTTAGAGCTCAAAAGTGTTGTAAAGGCTAGAAGTTCTCCTCCCTCGTTTCTTCCAAATTTTAATCTTTCAAGAGAGGAGAGAAAAGTTTGTAAGGGTTGTCTCCTAAGCCCGTCAAAAAGAGTGAAACTGTAAAAGGGTGATTGGCCTTCGCCTATTGAAGGAAGGCCTCTAGTGGACATCAGTGACCTCATCGGAGGAGGAAGCCAAAAGTGGAAGTAGGTCAAGATTGACCGAACCACTCTAAATCTCGGTTTGCATTTACTTTATGTTCTCTATCTTAACTGCAAACTGCCTCCATAGCTTTACTTTAACTGCACTTCGCCTAATCTAAGTTAAAGCAACTTCTAATCGGCTTTCATATCGAAATCGCTTTTATCGTACGAACGTCGTATTTTGGTTTGCAATTACATTATGTTCTCTATCTTAACTGCAAACTACCTCTATATCTTTACTTTAACTGCATCTTGCTTGATCACAAGTTAAAATAATTTCTGAATCGACTTTTTTACCGAAATCGTTTTTATCATACGAACGTTGTTTTAAATCGTCGAAAGTTTACCCCCCCCCTCGGTATTTCTCATTTCGGATTTACACCCGAGAGAAATGGCTCTTCATGGCTTTCAAGAGGGCTTTTCGGTTGTTCGTCTACCATTGTTTAACGGATTTGACTACACTTATTGGAAAACTCGAATGAGAGTTTTCTTGATTTCTATGAATTTGGATTTATGGAATATTGTTGAAAATGGTTTTCAACTTCTCTCTAAACCGATGAACGAATGATCGGATTTAGAGAAGAAGTATTTTTCTTTAAACGCAAAGGCTATGAATGCCTTATTTTGTCCTTTGGACAAAAATGAGTTCAATCGGATTTCTACGTGCGAAACGACTTTTGATATTTGGTGAATACTTGAAATCACGGACATGGGAACTAGTAGAGTCAAAGACTCAAAAGTTAACATTTTATTGCATGATTTTGAGCTTTTTTGAATGCAACCAAGCGAGACTATAGGCGACATGTACAACTGTTTCACGGATGTTGTCAATAATCTAAGAGTTCTTGGTAAATCATTTTTGAATTTTGATCTCGTAAGCAAGATCTTAAGATCCCTTCCAAAAAGGTGGGATCCTAAAATAACCATAATACAAGAGATAAAAATTTTAAATGATTTTCCATTAGAAGAATTAATCGGGTCATTAATGACCTATGAAATGACACTTTTAGAACATTTTGAACCCGATGAGCACTTGAATCACCTTCTAAAGAATATGAAGGATTTGGAACTCCGGACAAATGAATACTACTTGAGCGATGACTCAAGTGATGAGGACAATGATGAACTTGAACTTCGAACACTAAATCTTAATAAGTTTATTAAACAAAAATTTAAAATAAACAATGAACTTAAACGGAGGAAGAGGCCAAAGAAGAGGAAGGCAACCAAGGATGAATCAAGAACTTCCAAAGGTGAAACGGCGAATTGGGCTTTGATGGGCTTCGATTACAAGGTAAGTAACTCAACTCTCTTGAATTATTTTGAAATTACTTGAAGTTTTTCATGAGTGCTTAATTTAGATAGTAGGAATAGGAAATAACAAATTGTTTTTCAAAAATTATATCATGTTTTTCTTTTTAGAATCATTGAAAAATTAAAAATTTGATCATGAAAAGTATATTGCTAAGGTTTCATACATGTTATGTTTTGAAATGTTGAATGATGTATGCAACATTAGGGATGATAATTATATGATATGTGATAATGCTTAGGATTAATCCATGCATGTATATCTTGATGATTTTATGTCATGCATGAGTTTTTGAAGTAAATGTTGATTTGAAACTCTCATTTTATATTAACATGTTTTTGGTCTAATCGTTTTTATGACGAATTAAGATGACATTCTCATGACATATTAAGATAACATAGTGCATGTACATCTATGTATGAATTTCTTGATAGTCTTTTGATGATAGATGTGATATCATGATGTGTTTGGTCTTGACGGCTTCATGACAAAACTTATGTTTCGATTTTAAATGATGATACATGTTTTCACAAAAGACTTGAATACCCTCACATGAAATCAATTGTATGAAATGGAAATAAATTTTCTATCCTATTGAGATTAATGAATTTATTTTACCAATCTTGTGAATCTCATGAAAATAAACATGATGAATATTTTGAAAATAAATGAGTGTATTATGCATTTGGTCTTAATGATTTCTCTTTAACATACTTTTTGAAATCATACTTGATGATGAATATCAAGATATTAAAAGGATGTTATCATGGAATCATGCTTGATGATTTATTTTTAACCTTTCTGTCTTACATGTTGACACTTGTTTTATTAAAGATAAAGGTGTGCTTATAAGAAGCAAATCACATGAATAGAAATTTATAAAAATGAAATGTGATCCTCTATCTTATCATCTTTTAAATAAATCTATGCTTGTCATGTATGAATTTATTGAATGTGACTTTGAGGATGATTTTGGATTTCACAAATGCTTAATTCATACTTATGACATGAGACACATTTTAAATATGAATCATATTCAATGCTTCAATCATATTACATCTCCCTTAATTCATTTTGTTCTCCTAGATTTATTTACCAAAGAGGAGAATCTTCTGAATGAATGAAATGATACAAATGAATCACTTATCAATATATCTTTTTGAAATATCTTTTCAATGTGATGTTGATAATTTGAGATGCCTGTTGGAATTCATGACATGAGATAATTGAATCATTGACTTACTCTTTATATGGCTTGAAAATATATGTTTAAAATCTTGCTTGATGAGTTGTTTTATAAGATTTTGCCTTTACGTCTTGAACTTTCATGCTTATCTTGATTTGGCATATAAAGACTAAGGCATGCTTAGATGAAAAAGAATCACTTAAAAAATATCTTTCCCATCTGATCGAGATTAATAATTTCATGATATTTTGTGAATCTCGAAATTGATTTTGATGACTTGATTATGAGTTTTAAGTTAACGATTTGACTTGAATGAGTTTTATCTAAATCATAATCTTGATCTTGCAAAATTGGAATCACAAATAATATCTTTTGGTATTCATGAATTGATACTCACAATATGAAAGTATTGGAATTCATGACTTGAATTTGATTGAAACATTGTATGCTTAAATTAATCATTCTCCTATGTTTCAAAAATTCTTTAAATGCCTTATGTGATGATTGAAAATTAATTTACTTTATGATGAATCACGATTCATGACTTGATCTATGATATTGATATATTTTAATCATGATCCGTGGTTGTATAATTCTTTTGCTCTATTAAAAAGATTTGTCAAATGAATCATGTCCTTATTGAATTTTCTTGATATCATGACATGATTTTGTAATATGGCTTGTATAATGATTAAATTTTTTAGCCATTGATTTCTCCCTTCTTTTCGATAATGATAAAGGAGGAGTTAGTTTACTAGCTTACATATTTCAAAGGAAAGAAAATTTGCTCGCTCGATCATTTCATTGAAAGAACTTGCTATCATGAACACTACCAATGAATTACAAATCTTGCAATATAAAGAGAAGCAAAGAATTGCTATCTCGAAAGAAGCAAAAAATGCAAAACTTAGAAAACTTGCAATATAATTGCTCTTACCATGCTTTGTATCAAAAATAGGTTGATATCCTTAAAAGCATCGCATTAAATTTTTTAGTGTATCACATGTATCGCAAATTGAAATTTTTGAGACTATTATCATATCATGTTTAACAATTGATGTCTTTCATGACGATTTCTTTGCATTGTTGTCTTGTATGTATCATGTGATGATTGAAATATTGATTGATGCAAATTCATAGTTTATGTAAAAGTCTGAATCATTGGTTCATCTCCTTCTTTTCGGCAATGACATAGGGGGAGAAAGATTGCTAGCTCAAGGCAAATGCTGGCTAGCTTGTACTCTTCCCTTCTTTTTGACAAAAACAAAGGGGAGAGCTTTTGCTAGTCAGAACATGCAAAGAAAAGCAAAGTGCAATCTTGCACAAGAAAGCAAGTGTTGAATTGCCATGATTGAACTTAAGAATCTTGCTATGCTTTTATGCTTATATGTTGTGATGAAAAGCTAGCTTGTATGTAGTAAAACTTGCATATCGTAAAAATTGCTAGCTTGTAGTCTAAAGAGAAGCAAACAGTTACTATATCAAGAAAAGCTAAACATGCTAAACTTGCACTTTGCAACGGAAGCAAAATTGCGAGCTCAAACATTGCAAAGGTAGCAAAAATTTGCTAGCTTGCAACTTGCATATTTCAAGAAGCAAGAGTTACATTCTTGAACATCTCTAATTTGCTAGCTTGCCTGATGTAGAAGTTGCTATCTCAAAAGAAGCAAAAGTGCTATCTTGTATGTTGTAAAACTTACATATCTAAAACTTAATGGCTTGAATGTTCTAAGCATGATGTAACACTTACTAAATTTTCTAACTTCAAAACTGCATGATGATAAAACCTGATATTATGTTTTTCATGCAATGAGTTGAACTTATATCACAAACATAAGAATAGTTGTACTTCTCCTTTTTATTAATGACAAAGGGGGAGAAGTATGTTAATGACATGACATGTTATGCATAAGTTTATGATGACATGCTGCTTGGATTTTTGAATCCAAGAGTTTCTATCAATATGGCATATTGATACGGGGAGTTTGTTTAAACTCCGGGAGTTAAGGTTAACTCCGTTATCAAGTGGTTGTCATCATCAAAAAGGGGGAGATTATTGAATCTCGTATTTTGATGCTGAAACCACTTGATATATGTTTATGGTTTAATCTGCGTTTTGAGTGACGCAGGATACTTCGATCAGAATGAGATAATTAAAGCAGAAAAAATCATATTGTGCCGGAGGAACATGTTAGAAGATTGGACGTCGGGTCGGTGGATCGGTCTATGTATCGACAAAAGGCTTCGGGTCGTGGACTCGGGCATCGGGCCAAGAAGAGCGGGTATTGTGCCAAGGATATCGGAGTTGCAGAGTCAACTGGCCGATTGGACAATAGGCCGCAGGAGAAGACGATGCGCCGAATAATCGGACGAAGCGTCGAGGGACCAATGACATGCCGGACAACTTGGTTAATTGCTTAGGATTAATTGTCTCGATCGAAGTTTTATTTTACATGTGCAGGATTAACTACGATGGAAGAAAGACATGCAGCAGGAGTTGCACCGGAGTCAAGACCATGATCACGTTGGGGGTTCGAGAGTTCGACAGAAGTCCAGACGGTCGTCGGAGGTTCTACGGGAACAAATCCGAGAAGTCCAGAAGCTTGCCAAAGAAGCTTGTCGGAACTCGCCAAGTGGATCGTCGCAAGTCCAGGAGCTTACCGAAAGTCCGCCGGAGCATCGCCGAAGGTTCGTCGGATATTCGCCGGAAGTTTGCCGGAAGCTCGCCGGAAGAAGCGATTAACGCACCGGAGCAAGTTGTAGTAAATGTCTTAAGAAATATCGTAGTTAGCATGTAGATTAAGTTAGGAATGGGAGGTGATCCCATTAACTTAATTTGGGGGCAATTGGGCCGTTGATAGACCCAAATTGGGCCGAATGGATCAACCCATTCGGACCAGAATTCCTACTATGCGGTGGCACCGCTAGGGTCAGTGGTGACACCGCCCAGGAGATAATCTCCCAGGAAAGCTAGGCGGTGCAACCACCCAGGTTAGGTGATGGCACCACTTGGGCTTAGTCTCCAAGCGAGACTGGGCGGTACAACCACCCTAGTCAGGTAGTGGCACCGCTTGGGCTCAGTCTCCGAGCGAGACTGGGTGGTGCAACCGCCCCTGTTAGGCGGTGGCACCGCCCAGAGGCTCAATCTTCGAGCTGCCAGGCGGTTGTACCGCCCCAGTCAGGAGGTAGTACCGCCAGGACCTCGGAAATCCGGGAAAAGACACTTTTGAGCTCCAAATTCAAACTAGTTTAGAGCCTATATAAACCTCACCCTTTCCTACATGAAAGGGCAACCAAAAGCACCGAAAATCCAATCTTACTATGTGATTTTTAGAGCTCAAAAATATTGTAAAGGGTAGAAGTTCTCCTCCCTCTTTTCTTCCAAGTTTTGATCTTTCAAGAGAGGAGAGAAAAGTTTGTAAGGGTTGTCTCCTAAGCCCGTCAAAAGGAGTGAAACTGTAAAAGGGTGGTTGGCCTTCGCCTATTGAAGGAAGGCCTCTAGTGGACGTCGGTGACCTCATCAGAGTAGGAAACCAAAAGTGGATGTAGGTCAAGATTGACCGAACCACTCTAAATCTCGGTTTGCATTTACTTTCTGTTCTCTATCTTAACTGCAAACTACCTCCATAGCTTTACTTTAACTGTACTTCGCCTAATCTAAGTTAAAGCAACTTCTGAATCGACTTTCATACCGAAATCGCTTTTATCGTACGAACGTCGTATTTCGGTTCGCAATTACATTATGTTCTCTATCTTAACTGCAAACTGCCTCTATATCTTTACTTTAACTGCATCTTGCTTGATCACAAGTTAAAATGATTTCTGAATCGGCTTTCTTACCGAAATCGTTTTTATCGTACGAACGTCGGCTTTCTTACAGTACTTGGCTCTTACCCGTCCAGATATCTCATTTGCAATCAATAAATTATCACAATTCATGCATCGACCATCTACTACACATTGCTATGCGATCAAACAAATTTTGTGGTATCTTAAAAGGACCCACAATCATGACCTTTTTCTCCGTAAAAACACTCCACTCCATCCCCATGCAGTTGTTGATGCTGATTGGGCAAGGAACTTTGATGATAGAACATCCACGTCAGGGTATATTGTCTTCATTGGAGCTACTTTAATCAGTTGGAGTTCTAAAAAATAAAAGACAATCGCACGGTCTACAACTGAAGTTGAATACCATGTCATCGCCACCACCGTTGCTAAACTCAATTGGATCACAAATTTGATCAAAGAACTCAACATTAACTTTATCGTTACTCCTACAATATATTGTGATAATATTGGAGCTACTTACTTATGTGTCAATCCAGTGTTCCACTTTCACATGAAACACATTGCCATCGACTTTTATTTAATGCAATATTAAGTTGTCAGATATCAACTATGTATTTCTCACATGCATACGGCTATCAACTAGTAGACTCACTCACAAAGCCTCTCGCCTATAAACTATTTTCATTACATCGGTCCAAGATCGACATCCTTGATAGAAGCTCAATCTTGTGAGGGCATAATAGCATATAAGATTTCATCAACTGCGCGAGAAAATCTCTGAGTAGTTCAGGAAAATCCTCTCTGCTAATACGTATAAATAGCCATCAAGTTCACTATCTCAAGCAAACTTTGTAATTACATTTCATGTTCTATCATTGCCTACATCTGTCTTAGCCATGCCAAAGTTGTAGAGGCATAGAGGAGCGAGGCAAAGGCACTGGGGCTCATGGTGTCTGAGATCCACCATCCTGTTCTGTAATCTCTGTAACTTAGCTTACAAGGTGTAATTGCAGACACATATGTATATGACGATGTGTGGTGGTTATTGCTTGGGTTTCAGGGAGAGGAGGGTATGGCTGGGAGCGTACGAGACGACGGACGAGGTGGCGCGGCTCATGTGTGGGTCGAAAGCACGGACCAACTTCCCCCACGACCCGAGTTGATCCAGTTCGACGACACCGGCCTTGTCGCCAACCCTTATGGCGAAACTAGAGAAGTGCTACTTGGAGCCGCCAAGGGAGAGCCAGCGAAGCTAGGCGGCGTCGGCGCCGGTCAAGTGCATGGATGATGACGATGAGGATAAGTGCATCGAAGAGATGATTGAGGAGCTCAGGTACGATGGTTCCTTGTTGATATCTCCTCTTCTTCTTCTTCTTCTTCTTCTTCTTCTTACCTGTGATGTGATGTGATCTTCCATAGCAAAATTCTGCTGCACTTGGGAGAACTATTGTCAATAAATTAAGATAGTACATTCTTAGTTACTTAAACTAATATATCTAGTTGAATTCCTTCTGTTGTTTACGCGATCTGTGGGTAACGTGCATGATTCCTCTACATAAATCTTGGTCTTACGTTATATATGTATATCAAACAGGCATTTATCTCAGATATGAGATTCCTTTGCCATCACGAAATGTCTCACTGTGACTCAAAAAGTAGTTGGTATAATTGACTAATTTTATCACATTATATTTGATCATCAACTTGATGCCATCAAGTTGATCCTATCTGATCCGTGTTTTAAAGAATATTCCATTTGGGATCCAAGTATGGTTCATCTTGCTATCGGACCAAAGTCTATAGAATGACGTGGATTGGGATGAACTCTTCCGAATTCATGATCATCCATCCTATCACTCGAGCTCAATTACAATAATCCTTGCAAGATTTGTATTAGAGTTTGACTAACGAGACTCCTTGATGCTCCAAGTTCATGTTTATCCATCCAAGTGGATAACTAGAGAAGGATTTGGAGCGTACGAGGTCTCCAAACCTAAAGAGATTGAGCATATTAACAACCTTAGTTAACAAGCTATCATTTTCTAATTGATTGGGTTCCACATGTATTGATTCCGAATACTCCTTGTGTCAAAATTAAATCTAAATCGTTTCATGTAGGTGATGTAAGGGCCAATGGGATTCTTGCAATGTAAGCTAAGCCGTATGATAAGTGCAGAAAGAACATTAAAGAAATAGCTAATTTTGTAAATCTCCATAAATAAAATTCTGAGGAATAAACTGAGATTGATGATTAAATTTATAAGATATGCTTAAACAACTGTAGTAAGTAAGAACATTAAAGAAATAGTTAATTTTGTAAATCTCCATAAATAAAATTCTGAGGAATAAACTGAGATTGATGATTAAATTTATAGGATATGCTTAAACAACTGTAGTAAGTAAGAACATTAAAGAAATAGTTAATTTTGTAAATCTTCATAAATAAAATTCTGAGGAATAAACTGAGATTGATGATTAAATTTATAGGATATGCTTAAACAACTGTAGTAAGAACATTAAAGAAATAGCTAATTTTGTAAATCTCCATAAATAAAATTCTGAGGAATAAACTGAGATTGATGATTAAATTTATAGGATATGCTTAAACAACTGTAGTAAGTAAGAACATTAAAGAAATAGTTAATTTTGTAAATCTTCATAAATAAAATTCTGAGGAATAAACTGAGATTGATGATTAAATTTATAGGATATGCTTAAATAACTGTAGTAAGTAAGAACATTAAAGAAATAGCTAATTTTGCAAATCTCCATAAATTAAATTCTGAGGAATAAACTGAGATTGATGATTAAATTTATAGGATATGCTTAAACAACTGTAGTAAGAACATTAAAGAAATAGCTAATTTTGTAAATCTCCATAAATAAAATTCTGAGGAATAAACTGAGATTGATGATTATATTTATAGGATATGCTTAAACAACTGTAGTAAGTAAGAACATTAAAGAAATAGTTAATTTTGCAAATCTCCATAAATAAAATTCTGAGGAATAAACTGAGATTGATGATTAAATTTATAGGATACGCTTAAACAACTGGTCTACATCAACTCGAGTCAAGGCTTTGAAGGACCATAATAGCAACATCCCGCTACATATAAGACCTGATATTTGATCTCCATCACACAATAATTATTTTGAATATTGACATTAGGTAACAGATTGCAAACATGTCATAGCAACAAATGATAAGATATAATAATTGCTATTGATAGGACATTAGTTGACAATGAGTTTCGATCCGAAACAATTAAACTATTTAATCTGAACCACTAATTAAAATACTTAAGGCTAAATTAAATTTAAAAACTCCCTCTTAAAAGTTTAATATTCTCATCAAGGATCAACAAAATCCAAAATTAAGCTCTATGTGAGGTCTAATCCAATGGCTCAACATTATAATGTGCCTCTAGCCCAACCTAGTTCACTCGAATCCTCATCTTATTCGATATTACACCGGTTCTTCTGATACTATCTATCACGGTAGTAAAATGTTAAAAGTGACATGCATATGCTAGTTTCAGTGCATTTGCAAGTAAGCAAGTGTACCATTTCAATTGACATTGCTCAAACAAATACACATGCATACATCATGTACGCCCACAAAGAAAGGAACAAAAAAAAACCACAGCATCCAAGAATCTTTTATACGATTTACTGAATTGCTATGCCAAATCACATACAATAAGTACTTGATGCTTAAAGGACTACAATCTCTTGGCTGTGCACATTGTGCCTTAATCATAATATACTTGTCAAGTACTTGATTAAGATACACCACTAGTGTGTTGACGGTCAAAAATGTATTATTCCAAAAAATCTGCTACCACGGACATTTTCTGCAAATTGCATGATGACCTATCGAAGAAATACTAACATTCTAGAAATGGGACGACTGACTTTCTGCTCCAATTCTAACTCCAAAATAATCAATTTGATATAAAGTAGTTTTCTAGGAACAATATAATCTATAAATTTCAAATGGCATGCACACTTATAATTTGATAAAATGAGTAATTAAAAAGATCATAATAGATAATATCTTAAAGAACAATATACTTAGTTGAAGTCAGGTCCGAGTCCTGGCACTTGAGCCAGGATGCAGGCTTCAGTTAGGTAAGCAAAAGCTGTGTGATGCAGGCTATCCTGAAACATCTACGGCATAGTCGACTTAAGTGCGAAAACAATATGTGAAGCATATGATATGCAATTGATCAGTATATAAGAGCATATACTATTTGCAAATACAAAATAGCAATGCTGCAGTTCTTAATACTTAAAGGAAGATCATTCGATCCTGCATCCAACAATTTCATAAAGGAGTAGTGGATACCAGGAGTGATGATGGTGGCTGTTGAAGTTGGCATGATTTCCATTCTCCCCTCGTTGACTCTTTGTGGCTTAACATGATGCATCTTGACCTTCTTTGGAAGAGTATAAAATTTTAAGCTCGGTCTACTGCATCAACGAAACTGATGTCTTTGATTCTTCCTCCATCTTCCTTGTGAGACGTGCTGTGCATGTACTGGATTAGGTTTTATATGCATTAAGAAAAATTCGAGATGTTTGTCTGCCGTACCTCTCTTTTAAATGCATATAGCTTCACCTGCAGCGTTCCGTCCTGAATACGCGGAAGGAGGAGATCAGGTGGGCCGAGCGGGAACTGCACAGCACAGAGACGTGCTCAGCTTCGCAAGATGCCACACTAAGTCCTCCGCGGGCGGAGTGATGGAGAGCGACCTATCTTTGAGTCTCTTTCTGTCGGTGGGTTTTGTCGTCAAGATGGCCAATCGAACTCCACCCAGGCGTGGTGGTCACCTGCCTCTTCCTCATTGCCGTTCGCAGCTCCGCCACACCATCCCACCTCTTCATGGATGCATACACATTGGCCAGCCCGACGTACCTCCCGAAATGCGCGGGCTCCAGCTCGATCACCCGCCTCCCCGCCCGCTCCCCCCGCTTGAAATGGCCGTGCATCCTGCATCCGTTCAGCAGAGCTCCCCATATCACCCCGTCCGGCTCCATTGGCATGGACTCAATCAGCCCCTCGGCCTCTGCAGTGTGGCCGGCCCTGCTCAGCAAATCCACCATGCATCCGTAGTGCTCGATCGTGGGGCGTACGTCGTATGCCGAAACCATGCTCTCGAAATGAGCCCGCCCTTCGTCGACCAGGCCTCCGTGATTACAAGCGGCCAGGACTCCGATGAAGGTGATCGCGTTCGGCGCCACGCCTTGCTTTAGCATTTCCGAGAAGACGCTGATGGCGGGACGGCTGTGCCCGTTGAGAGCTAGTCCCATGATCATCGCACTCCAAGCTGTCACATCCTTGCGTGGCATCTTGTCGAAGACCTCTCTCGCGCCGTCGACGAAGCCACATTTTGCGTAGAAATCCACCAGTGCAGTCCCAAGCTCGAGCCCGTAGTGCGTCAATCCCTTTGCGTCTATGTGTGAATGGATCCATCTCCCCTCCTCCAAAGCGCCCAGACTCGCACAAGCGCTCAGAGCACTGACAAGAAGAGCGTCGTTGAGCTCTGCAGCCGAACATTCTCTCAACTCGTGGAACAACTCGATGGCCTCTTTGTGGCGTTCGTTCTGCACGTACCCCGTGATCATGGCACTCCAGGAAGCACCGTTTCTCTCGGGCATATGATCGAACAAGCTGCGGGCTTTATCCACCAAGCCATGACTGCAGTAGCCGGTTACGAGACTAGTCCAACAAACTACATTTCTGTGAGAACTTTCGTCGAATACCTTGGAAGCAAGTTGTACAGCTCCCAGATCGGAGTACCTTTTCACGAGAGAGCTGGTAACGAAGACATCGAGATCGAACCCGAACTTAAAAACCTGCCCGTGGACCTGGGAAAGCACGGGGACACCGGTGCACGTCTTGATCGTGAACGGAAAAGTATGCATGTTGGGAAAGACGTCGTGGCGGCGCATGCCGACGTAGACGGCGAGACCACGGTGGGGTCGGGCGGTGTCGGAGAACCCGCGGATCATGGTGTTCCAGTTGAAGATGGTCGGCTGGGGGATTCGGGCGAACAGCTGGTGGGCAAGGGCCATGTCATGGAGGGCGTAGAGGGCGAGGACTCGGCTGGTGACGTAGGTGTAGGAGACGAGGCCGAGGGAGATCAAATGGGCGTGGATTTGGCGGGCTTGTTTGAGACCCGAGCGTCCTATCAAAGAGAGACGGAAACGAGGAGGAGGTGGCTTCATCGGAGAGATGGTTTCAACGTAGGAATAATTCTGCTCATTAAAAACAACGCCTGATGGAATTTGGGATGGGATTGGATTTTTATTAAGAAAGATTTTTTTTTATTAAAATCTTAAAATTTAAAAATTATAATCATATACAACCTTCAAACTTATTTCAAGTTTTTTAAATTTTTCATTTTTTATATTTATAATGTATAAATATTTATTATTATATTTATTCTTTACTCTATATTTAATAAAAATATTTTTCGAATTTTTTATTTATATTTTAATAATATGAATTATTATATTAATGAATTATTTAATATAATTTATTTTATATCAATCTAAGTTTTAGATTAGCTAAACTGATTTAATTATATGAGTCGGTTTATTAAAAAGGTGGAGAGCGGAGATACAACTTTTAAATGAAAAAAATAAAAGGTTGTTAGAGATTATTTTATCATTTTGAAAAGTTAAGGCTCTCTACGAGGATTTTTGAAAATCAAATGCTCTATGATAATTTCTCAAAATTAGAAGAAACTTCTTTGAATAATTTTGATCTCCTAATTAAACAAAAATTATATAGCATGGTGATTTTTAAAAAACCTTTCTTTTTAATTTTTTTTTAATAAATGCTCTAGTTTTTTCATTTGGTGCTTCTTGTTATTAATAATATAAATATCTTTCTTTCTCCGCACTGACCATAATCGCCTAACTACTTTCGTCCCGTCTCAACATGGCCACCTCTATTTTATCTTTTTCTATTTTTTTCTCTCGTCTCCATATTATTCACATGGCTATCTCTCTATTATCTTCTTTTATTCTTTTCTCTCTTCACATTATAATTTTTTTTTTTTGCTTGCCTTCTTTTATCTTTATATTTGAGGCGATTACGGATGATGGGATCTCGTAAAAGGGCAGGAGACAATCATTGTTTGAATATTAAATCAAATCTTATGCTTAAATATAATTTTGATTTAAGAGTCTTAGTTAAATAAAAATCCTATAGTTGAAGCCAAAGTCTTAAGTTAACTTTTTATAATAACTAACTAATGGAATATAATTAAGAGAGGAACTACATTAGGCACATAATTAGGAGATATGAGGTAATGCCTAAAGAAGGTTAGAGATTAAGTGATTATAAGTTTTTATATTTAATAATAATTTTATAAGTGTTTAAGTGATTATAAGTTTTTATATTTAATAAGAATTTTATGATTTCTTGATGCTCAACATCTTTTCATTAGAAATTTTCAACGTAACAACAAAGGCTTTGATCTGAACAAGTTTGATTTTGAAGGGAAAACAGATCTATAGAGAGAGAAAGGAAACATATAGAGAGAGATTTGTTAGGAAGAAACCTGTTAAAGCGGAATAATTATTTCCCTCTTTGTGTATCAAAATAGGTTTCTCATCAAAATACCAACTTGATATCCAAATGAAAATATCAACAATGTGAGAAAAACCACGGGACCAAATCAATCACATAGTGAGACCAAATCCTTTTAACGTGGAAAACCCAATGTGAGAAAAACCACGGGATCGTAGTCTACCTTAAACTTCCACTATCAATAATAATGATAACAGGTTTATGGTATGTCTTCTCTAGAATAACTAGAGGATCAGTATAACATCAAGAATATAGATAGGTCTCACAAAGTGGATATCACAGAAAAGTATCTTAGAGAGGGTAAACTATAGATCAACACCGTTAGAATTGTAGAGTTTGTTGCAAAGATTCTCCACATAAAATTTGGGCTAAAACTGACAACGTTTAGCCACCGATCGTGAAGTAGAAAACTCAAAAACTTAATCTTTCTCTCTCTATTTCTCTCTCCTCTTTCCTATGCACGCCGCACGTTGCACGCTGCAATAATCTCTTTTCCTCAATATCTCTCTCATCTTTTTAATTTCTTTCATTTGCTGATTTGGGCTCAATAGGCCCAATTGTCCAAGCCTACATATGGGCTGGACCCAACAATTTTCCCCCTCCAGCTCATATGGTGGGCTGTACCAAGCCCGCTCTTCACCTACTTGCTTCAAGCTTCTCCTTAGGCAAAGACTTTGTCAACATATCTGAACCATTATCATTGGTATGCACATTTTCCAACTGTAATTCTTTCAACTCAAGCACATCACGAATCCAGTGATATCTCACATCAATATGCTTGGATCTAGAATGGTATGTTGAATTCTTGGAGAAGTGAATGACATTCTGACTGTCACAGTAAACAGTATATCCTTCCTGTTTCAAGCCCAATTCTTGTAGAAACGTTTTCATCCATAAAGCTTCCTTGTAGGCTTCAGTAATTGCTATATATTCTGCTTCTGTGGTTGATAGAGCAACACACTTCTGTAACTTTGACTACCAGGAGACTGCTCCTCCTGCAAATGTTATCAAGAATCCCGAAGTGGACTTCCTGGAATCAGTATCACTTGCCATGTCTGCATCTGTGTAGCCTTCTAACACAGGTTCATCATTGCCAAAATATAAACACAACTTGGAAGTACCTCTTAGATATCTTAATATCCATTTCACTGTTGCCTTCCAGGATTAGAGAGAAATCGACTGACAACTCCAACTGCATGAGCTATATCTGGCCTAGTACAAACCATAGCATACATCAAACTGCCTACTGCAGATGAGTAAGGCACTTTGGACATTTCTTCTTTTTCTTTCTCACTTGTAGGACATTGTTTCGAACTCAGCTTGAAATGACCTGCAAGTGGGGAACAAACTGCTTTGGCTTTACTTATGTTGAATCTTTCAAAAACCTTTTCAATGTAAGTCTCCTAAGATAGCCAAATCTTCATTTTCTTCCTATCATGAAGAATCTTCATGCCAAGTATTTGTTTCACCGACCCCAAATCTTTCATGGCAAAAGACTTACTTAGCTCTCTTTTAAGCTTTCCAATTTTTCCAACATCATGGCCAACAATCAGCATATCATCAACATATAGCAGTAAAATAATAAAATCATTATCTGAAAATTTCTTCATAAACACACAATGATCAGATGTGGTTCTGTCATACCCTTGGCTCATCATAAAGGAATCAAACTTCTTGTACCACTGTCTAGGTGCCCGTTTGAGTCCATATAAGTTTTTCTTAAGCTTACATACCAGATTTTCTTTTCCCTTGACTTTAAAACCTTCTGGTTGCTCCATGTAAATTTCTTCTTCTAAGTCATCATGAAGAAATGCTGTTTTTACATCAAGTTGTTCAACTTCTAAATTTAAGCGGGCAGCCAAACCAAGAACAACTCGGATAGAGGACATTTTTACAACCGGAGAAAATATTTCTTCAAAGTCAATACCTTTCTTCTGATTGAATCCTTTCACAACTAGTCGTGCCTTGTATCTCTATTGTGAGCTATTGCTTTCAGTCTTCAATTTGTAAACCCACTTATTCTTGAGAGCTTTCTTCTCTCTAGGCAACTTTACCAAGTCATATGTGTGATTCTCAAGCAAGGATCTCATCTCTTCTTGCATGGCTTTAACCTACTCATTCTTATTCTCATGTAGAATAGCTTCTTGGTAAGTTTCTGGCTCTCTCTCATCAGTAAACATAACATACTCATGTGGAGGATATCTGGTAGAGGGTTGTCGCTCTCTAGTGGATCTTCTCAATGGAATCTCAATTGGTGGTGGAGGTGCTGGTTCAGTTGGTTCAGCATTATTAATTGTAGGTGTATCATCACTGGTATTCTCACCATAATCTTCTTGTTCATCTCCCCCATGATCATCATGAACTATAGGTGAAGGAACTGGACCCAAACTCCAAGGAATATAAATAGAGGTTTTTGGCTTCTCAATATTATCACCATCATCAAACAATTGGTCTTCAAGAAACACAACATCTATGCTTCTAATAATCTTCTTGTTCATTGGATCCCATAATCTGTAACCAAACTCTTCATGACCATATCCCAAGAAGATACATGCATTTGCTTTACTATCAAGTTTGGACCTCTCATCTTTGGGAATATGAACAAATGCTTTACACCCAAAGACTTTTAAGTGATTATAAGATATATCTTTTCCTCTTCATATTCTCTCTGGAACATCACCTTGCAGAGGAACTGATGGAGAAAGATTTATCAGGTCAACTGTAGTTCTCATAGCCTCCCCCCAAAATGACTTCGGTAACTTGGCGTGGGAAAGCATACACCTAATCCTTTCTTCAATATTCTGTTCATCCTTTCTGCCACACCATTCTGCTGAGGAGTTTTAGGAACTGTTTTCTCAAGCCTGATTCCATGGAACCTACAATAATTCTCAAAAGGACCCATGTACTCGCCACCATTATCTGATCAAATGCACTTTAGTTTTCTGCCAGTTTCTCTTTCAACATTGACATGAAACTCCTTGAAAACATCGAGTACCTGGTCTTTAGATTTCAAAGCAAAAGCTCACACTTTTCTAAAATTATCATCAATAAAAGTAACAAAATAAAGAGCATCTCCAAGAGTTCTAGTTTGCATAGTACAAATATCAGTATGAACTAAATCAATAACATTTGATCTTCTAGATGATGGATATGTCTGAAATGCAACTCTATGTGTTTTTTCAACTAAGCAATGATCACAAGATTTAAGAGATGTACCTTGCAACTCTGGTAAGAACTGCTTTTTAGTAAGAGTTTGAAGTCTCTTCTCGCTGATATGTCCAAGCCTCTTATGCCAAAGATCTATACTTTCATCTTTTTGAATTACATTAATCTTTCCTTTGTGTAGCTTAGCTTCCATGACATAAAAAGAGTTAAGTTTCTTTCCTCTTACCACAATCAGAGAACCTTTAGTGAGTTTCCATTTGCTTTCACTGAAATAGTGTGCAAAGCCCTCATCATCAAGTCTACCTGTAGATATCAAGTTAAGACGAATATCTGAAATATGTCTTACATCTTTGAGTATCAATTTGCTTCCAATACTGGTCTCCAAGCAAATATCTTCAATACCCACAATCTTAGATGTATCATTGTTTCCCATTCTGACATTACCAAAATCACCAGTAGTGTAAGATCTAAAGAAATCACCATGAGAAGTGACATGAAATGAAGCACTAGAGTCAATTACCCAATTACTGTCCTAAGCTACAAGGCTAACACAACCTTCATCACAGACAATAGTGATATTACCTTCAGCAGTAATTGTATTGGTCTCTTTCTCATTTTTCTTCATTTCAATTTGTTCTCGCTTCCAAAACCTACACTCTTTCTTCATGTGACCTAGCCTGTTATGGTGAAAACATTTGATATCTCTTCTAGACTTGGATCTTTCTCTATATCCATGTGGGTTTCTGCTATGACTTCTTCCACGTCTTTCTTGTTTTTCAGTAACAAATGCCCTAGAAGAAGATTCACCCTGTTCTTTCCTTCTAGCATCTTCATTTAGCAAACTATCTTTAACCATATCTATGGTTAGAGTTTCCTCTGGCATGGAGTTGCAAATAGTCACCACATACGTTTCCCAACTTTCTGGTAAAGAGTTGAGAAGTAATAATCCTTGCATCTCATCATCTATATTTATTTTCATAGCAACCAACTTGTGTGTAAGACTCTGAAATAGGCTTATGTGCTCAATAATGTTACCACCATCTTTATACTTCAAATTTACAAGCCTTCTGAGGAGAGAAATTCTATTTCCCACTGTTTTTTTCGCAAAGAGGTTTTCTAACCTTTGCCAAACAACATCAGCTCTGGTTTCATCAGAAATATGCTCATACAAGTTTATATCCATCCATCTTCTAATATAGGCAATAGCTTTTCTATGTTGAACTTCCCATTTTTCATCGTCCATAGTAGAAGGTTTATCTTTAATCTTGATGGGCTTATATAAATCTTTACAATAAAGCAAATCTTCCATCATACGCCTCCAAGTTGAATAATTTGATTAGTTCAATTTAATCATACCATCAAACTCCATTTCAATCACACAAGAAAAACTAGCACCAAACAACCTATTGCTCTGATACCACTTGTTGGGAAGAAACCTGTTAAAGCGGAATAATTATTTCCCTCTTTGTGTATCAAAATAGGTTCCTCATTAAAATACCAACTTGATATCTAAATGAAAATATCAACCAGCACAGTATAAACAATAGAGCAAAAATCAATCACACAGTGAGACCAAATCTTTTTAACGTGGAAAACCCAATAACCCAATGTGGGAAAAACCACGGGACCGTAGTCCACCTTAAACTTCCACTATCAATAATAATGATAACAGGTTTATGATATTTCTTCTCTAGAATAACTAGAGAATCAGTATAACATCAAGAATATAGATCTTGGCTCTAGCATATCATCAGGATGAATCTCGTCAAAAAAGAATTCTAGGTCTCACAGAGTGGATATCATAGAAAAGTACCTTAGAGAGGGTAAACTGCAGATCAACACCGTTAGGATTGTAGAGTTTGCTGCAAGGATTCTCTATATAAAATTTGGGCTGAAACTGACAACGTTTAGCTACCGATCGTCAAGCAGAAAACTTAAAAACTTAATCTTTCTCTCTTTATTTCTCTCTCCTCTGCACGCCGCACCTGCAATAATATCTTTTCCTCACGTTTTCTTTTTTTTTAATTTATTTTATTTACTGATTTGAGCTCAATAGATCCAATTGTTTAAGCCCACGTGTTGACGGCACCCAACAAGATTATATAGAAAAAAATCTATAAAAAATAGTACGCATAACCTAAAATCCAAAAAGAAATCATAGAGAGAGAAAATCTAAGGAGAGATAATCCACCGAGAACCGAAAGAGAGAAATTGAGAAAGAAAATATATAGAGAGAGAAAATAAAGGATAGGGAAAATAATAAAGAGAGAACAATTACTCGTAGCATCAATGAGGAACAATATAACCATGACACTAATCAAATAAGAGGAGATATCGGAATCAAGAAAGCAATTGATAAATTACACTAGGAGAAAAATTATCAAGAGAAAATTGAAGGTGCAAATAATTATTTTTATAATTTATTTTAAAATTTTTTATTATCTATATTTGGTGAAAAAGATTATTGGAGATGAAAAATTATGATAGTAACTTTTCTTGGATCGAAAGATTTAAAAGAAATCATCTTGCATGATTGTAAAGATGTGACGGATAATAGAGATTTTATCTTACTAACCGAACCAGAGTTCGATTTTTAAAAGAGAAGACAATGAAAGAGCATTGAAATTTTACTCTCAATTAATACTAGATGAAAGTATTATTTCATGAGTCTCTAGAGAAGTTTGATTGATCATAAAAATACTTATGAAGGAGATACATATCTTCCTATACCATGTGAAAGTAAACTTATGAAAATTATATGATATAATTCTAGAAGAAAGTGAAAATTGAAGATATCAATATAGATCAAGCAAAAACAAGACTCAAATTACTATGTAGATAGTATTTATTTTTATTAGAAGCATAAAATAATTTTACTTCCCTATATAATTTTTTTTTTTATAGAGCAAGTAATTAAAGAATTTATAGTGTTATTGATGCTACCGTGAAATGATAAAGAAATCATATATCCATGCAAATGATTATGTTAATATGATTGATTTCACATTTGAAGATTGATTCAATAAATCTAACAAAATTACTTTTAAACAAGTCAAAATTTTATAATTGATTAAGGCAAACAAAATAGATGACTACTATCGATTGCGTAATAATATCAATAAAGAAAAAATAAAATCAAGCTTCAAAATTTTCAAATTATATATTAAATAGAAAAAAGACATCAAATTGAAAGACTTAAAAGTGACATATTTATGTATATATATGTATATATATATACACATATATACATAATTACCAAATTGTTGTAATTGGGATGTCCATTCTTCTTGCTTTTATGTAAGTTCCTCTTCTTGTTGTGTTCTTTCATGCACAGCAATGAGCAGATCACGTTATATCAACTACCATTCACTGCATTCTTTCACAGAAATAGAGAATGAAGTTTAAATCATCTGACATGCGTGTTTCCATTAGACTGATGAATCATGCCAGCAAAAGAAGAACCACTAAACTAAAACAAGTTCCACCCTGAACATGAGCAGAACAGAACCTACCTTCATTTGTGCAAGTATGTCAGTTCAAGTCAGCTCGCTGAGTCTCCCTACTTTGATCTCTCACTTCACATCATTCCATCCCAAAAATGGCCGTGTGGCAAGCTGCCACATCTGGTTTAGAAGTCTGATGATAGTAGGAAGGTGGTGGTGCAACCCAATCCCCCACATAGTTGTATCCCCCGTAACCATTACCACCAAAGGATCCAACGGTGGTGACACAAGGAGGGAAGGAGTAGCACTGACTACTGCTCTGAGATTGTTCTTGCTGTCGTTCCGGTAGCTCACTTCCACTCTCTTGGCTCATGTCGTTGTTGGAATAAGCAGCGGCGAGGTCCATGGCTACACTAGAGGAGGAGAACAGGCCAAAGTCTAAAGCTTGGCCGTGTTGCTGGTGGTGGTGGTGGTGTTGGTGGAGAGTGAGCAGGGAGCAGAAGTCGTGATCCTGCTTCATGGGGATGTTGGCGATGAGACCGAGAGTGGCCCAAGGATCATGGTGTTCGATCTGATGCCTGACATCGACGCTCATGGTATCAGAAGAGGTGGATGCCGACGACCTCCCAGCGATGCCGCCAACGGGGAGATTACTGCTAACGATGCGCTCCACATCGTAGCGACTCATGTCGAAGTTGGTCACCGCATTGACTCCCCGGAACTTGATCGCTGCGATATCATACGCCTCCGCCGCTTCTTCCTGCGTACCTGAAAGCACCAAAATCCCAATCGATCTTCCATGCTTACTATGTGTATTCTTATGGCATTCTCGAACCACTTACTGAAGGTTCCAAGGTAGAGGTCTTTGTTGCCTGCTACTCTTCCGATCCTTGCTTGCCACCGACCATGTTGATGGTGTCTGCAAACACACAGACAACCCTTATCGATGCTAAAGGATAATGGTCATATGTATCCCAAGTTGAACATGGAACAGACCTGGTGACTCCTCTGTAGATGGAGGCGCCCCTGGAGAACCCACTGCTCTTCCTACAAGAACAACAACCACAAGTCAACATCATCATCATCATCATCATCATGTGCACGCTGTCTATGCCACCATGCAAGCAGCCATGCGGCGGTTCTTCACCTTCTTAGGGAGGCGACGAACTCTTGGCGAGTCATGTTCTTCATCTCCTCCAGCTCCTTCTCATAGTTAGAGACCTACACGGATGTGCACCAGGCGTTCACGTACATCAGATAGATACGCGTATAACTACAGCATTCATCCGGTAGTGAACCTCGTTGTCTACTACATACAGGGAAGTTGGTGGTGGTGGTTGGACCCCAGTATTTGAGCGCTGCGAGATCGTACGCCCTCGCCGCCTTCTCCTCCTTATCATAACCACCTATGATATCATCAAAAGAAAAAGCAAAGAAATGCCTTACACTGTATTTATTGGGAGATTTCGTCAAAGTATGGAAGAGAACAAAAAGGTTAGGCACCTAAATAGACTGCAGCGGGGAGCAGCATGACGGCAACGAGCACCAGCGAACGTAGCAAACATCGACAACGAAATGGGAGCGCATGTTAGAAGATAGGAGGCTAAAATCTAAAGTGAACGTATGGTTGATGCTAGCTTCGCCGGCGTACCTTGTCGGCCTTTGCGGCTCTGCCCCTGCCGGCGGCAGCTGTTGTCCCACAGGTGCGCCTCGTACCTCCCCGTCCATCGGTGCCTGCCCAGAATATCCCTAGTAGCATCGATACATATGGAAAGAATGGGAACAGCCTTCGCTGGACTAAAGCCCCGCCTTAGTTGCAGTGCAACGTATGGACTTGGTTGTTACCTGGTGACGCCCCGGTAGATGGAAGTCCGCTGACCGAAGCTGTCCGCGGCCATCCGGGACTCTTCCAGCGGCGCCTTCTGCGCTGCCTTGGGCTTCTCCTGCTCCGCAGGGATGCCGCGCTGAAATCCGGCGGCTATGGTCTTCAAGTCGGAGTCGCAAACCCCCTTGGGCCCGGTGTCAACATCCCCGCCGGAGTACCGCCCCGGAGGCCCCCCTAGGAAGTCCTCCAGCTTGGGCCCCATCCCCGCCAGCGCCACCAGCTCCGTCGCTGCGTTGGTCTCCTCGTCCGTCCCCTCGATTCCACCTGAAAAGGTAGGTTGCCGATTACAGAGCTGCTACATCAATAAAAAATAAAGGAAAACACAGAGAGGGAGAGAGAGAGAGAGAGACCATGGTGGTGCGGGGCGTCGGAGAAGGCTTCAAGGAGGCACCGCTGCTGGGAGAGGGAGAAATCGAGCCAGTTGTCGGAAGCGTTCATGTTCATTGCCTGCGATCCAAATCGGCCTACGGGAAGACCGAGAAAACCGAGCAGATGGTCGATTTGAAGAGAAGAGAAAGAAAAGCGAGAGACGGACACAGACGTGGAGAGGAGGAGAGAAGATGATGAGACTCAGAGAGATTGAGAGAGAGCACGAGTAACGAGGTATTTTAAATTCCTTATTATTGTTCTTACAATAAAATGTAAAGAAAGCAAAGATAAGATTTAGGCGGGCAAGTGGAAGCCCTTCAGAGGTCGTCTCAGCGGTCATCTTCACCGCTTTCTAAGCAAAGAGATGGCTTGACAATGAATACTGATACTATGAGGTCGGATCCGCGAAGAATTCATCTCCGAATCCGATAAGAATTTTTAAAGAACTGTCCGATTCACATACACACAGCTAAGTGGGTTTCCGCAACACAGCCTCCGGATCCAAAAATTCTTTTTGTTCTTCTCGTGTGTGTGCCTTCAATGCTACTAAAGTCACCGAGTGTTATCCTCTCATCAGAATCGTGCCTTTAATACTTTGTTAATTTATTTGAGTTCAAAACCAATTTGAATTCAAATGGATCGACTTAAATCCGACCAAGTTCGGATCAAATCAAATCAAATCCATGATATCCAAATCAAAATCGATCCCAACACCGTATTATCACCACCGATGACACGTGTACGGAGCGGAGAAAACAAGCGTGTCGCCGCCTCATCGTACGATGGCGTCGCTCCACCTGGCTCGTCTCGCCTCCCGTCGCTTTTGTCCGCACCCGAATCCCGTCACCTGCTCAGGCCCATCCCTTCGCTTCGCTCTTGACCGCACTCGCCCATCCATGATTGCCGAGCCTCGCACTCGCGAAGTCTAATCTGTCCGATGCGCATCGGACGGCTGATATATGTTTTCTACGATGATAAAAGTCTGGCCGTCGGATGTGAATCTCACCACCGTCGGTGAGAGGTTATCACTCGACAGTACAAGCGGGAACGTGGAAGGGTCAGCGACAGATGATGTCCGCCGGCCCATTCGACGGTCAAAGCGAGGATAAAAGAATCCCGCGGTCAGTAAAACGAATCATACCTCTCACGTTCGCTGCCTGCACCGCCTTTTCCTACGCGTTTTTCCGTTCCTCGATTGGTTACCCACCTTGTGGTTGGAGATATTAGTGTGGTTCCCACATGGTCAAGTTTTGGGCGAGGCGATATACAAGCAGCTGGCATTAGTCCGACGTTGCTGCACGTGCGACGGGAGGCACGAGGGCCGCGTCGCGCGGGCAACACGTGAGCTGGCGTCCGGACTCGGCGCCCGGCCTCCCACGTGCGGCCGGGGAGAAGATCCAAGGATGAGAGCAGGAATCTGGTCAAAGGACCGGGTGGTGGAGTTCACGTGGGAGGTGGTAGAAAGGAAGTGAAAGTAAGCACGTTTAAGGGAGATGACAATGACGCATATAGGGTGATAGGGTGGACACATCACGGAGACACATACAATATATATAATGGAATGGTGAATCTTGTCGACAGAGCTTAATGATGTGTTCATGGAAGCAAGTACGTGGTTAGGCAATGCAACTTTACTTACAGTGTGGGCTATAGCTTTTTAGTGGACGCTAATTGTAGTGAGAGAGAGTTAGGGTAGGCATGTGCATGCATGACATATTGTTTGCACCCTTGAGTTTGGCTGGAGTTTATCTGCAGTGCACTGTGTTTGCTGATACCTCAAGTGTTGAGCATGAGGAGGCGCATAACATTGAAAAAAAAAGATAAAGAGAATCATAGTTATATAACAGCTTCTTTGAATAGTTTGTGATCATGCTTTCGTGTTTGATTATCCTCCTCGGATGCAATGCTGCTACACTGTGGTTCAAACCAATTATTGGGAATGTTGCTAACACTCCTCATATTTATGTAATAGAATGACTCCAACACAATATCATCTTCATGTGATATTGTAATAGGGAGTGTATATATATATATGAATTTTTCTCGTAAAACGTTTTTATTTTGAAAAATATCCAAACAGCACACTTTCTTTTTTGAAAGACAATATTACCCTATAAAAATGATTGAGTTCAAATTAAATCAGAGAAATAATTGGTTTAACTTAAACCAGTTCTTTTACCATACACTATACATCCATATTTCATTGGAATCCCAATCACTGCAATATGCGTCAAAAAGGTTTAGAGTTATTATTGTCGCTAAGGTTTCTTCCATTTTCATTGCTATCGACACTGTAAGGTTTATTCTACAAACAATTTGGTATGTCTCCATTCCTACAAACAATTTTCTAGTCTATCACCCTAAAAATAATTTTTTAGAGTTCTATATCTACTAAACATTTGGATACTTATTACTCTTTCGTATTGATGTTTAGTGTTCTGAATATTATAAAGCTAGCTCGTAAGCTAGTTTTGTCATTTGCACAGATCAAATATTTTGAGCAATTTTTTGTTAAAAAAAAAAATCTTTCTTATCCTATAGTTTCCTAAAGTTTAAGATGCCTTTTCTATTATATACATTAACATATGATATTAGTAGTGTGTATTGTGGTCAGACAGTATGGGCTGTGGACATCAGGTTTACCTAATATAAACTGATTAGATTAAGGGGTATGGTTAAAAACCACAAAACATGGACCTGTACTAATTCCTAATGAAATAGTTTTTCCAAGAATATTTATTTTGTGTTGCTAACTGCTATAAAATAGTGTCTATGAGTTGCTTAAAAAAATAACTTGATCAATTGTAACTACCAACCTGGTGAAATACTACTCCAAATCATTTGAAACTCAAGTGAAAGCATTGCATTACACCCAGATGCACTTCTATCTTAAAATTTTAAATATTTTTCTAAATTTTTAAGCATCTTAAGAGTGTGTCATTTTCCTATTTTCTCTTATTTTTTTTTATTTCTACTGAATTAAGAAGGATTCCTGCAATATTTTCTAATCCAGTTTGGTTTTAACTAGAAAAAAATCATATCATCAAGCACTTATTATATGTGTAGAAATTCCAAAGCTATCTACAAGAATGTTGACACAAGCATAGGTATATTTTTATTTACAATCTTTTATATTTAATTTTATTTAAACTATAATTATTAATTTATTAATTTTATCTTTGCGATTAGATCATTCGAATGATGAAAAGAGGTCAAAAAGCCCTTCTAAACAATTGTTATAGGATGAAGCTTTCATTTAGATATTATAAAGAGAACTTTATTTGACCATTTCCTAGATATCTCTGATATAATCATATCTCATCAATTAATTTCAATAATTATATAATGATGGTCTGAAAATGATAAGTTTTTGATAAATAGAGTCGAACTATCGTTTTCTATGTCAAATGTATCTCTTCTTTTTAATATATTGATTATTGAAGAAATTATTGATATGAAGATATCTAGATCTTCTATGTATCTTACAAGAAAGTATTTTTTATATGAAGGACCAAGTCGTAGCGCTTTGGAAAGGTGGATGATAGCATTACATCCATGTGAAAATGAGGAATCAACCATCGATTTTTGTTAAATTTATGTGCTATATATATTTGCATATATATATATATATATATATATATATATATATATATTATATTGTCAAAGCAACTATAGATTGTTGTGGTAATTAACATCAATGATTGATAATCTCAAATTTTTTAATAAGTATAATCGGATAATAATAGTTTATTCATTTATTTCTAAGAGGATCCTATTAGTGGAAGAGATAATATAAAGATTTAATTTATACAAGTGTCAGTTTGTTAGCTATTTGAAAAGACATATATTCGTATTGTAGGTAAGTTGCGTAGATATGTATAGTTTGTATTGGAAAATCGCAAAGAGCATCGTATGTGTAGTGAAAAATAAAAATAAAAACTAGTTTTCTAAAAACAGATTTATCAAATCATTGTGTGAAGATTAGGAGTATAAAACTCGAAAACGATAAAAACCGTGTAACTGCATAAAGTGGTTGAGACCTTCTCACATAAGGGAGATCTTATATCCCAAAAACTGTAGATCTTAGTCCATGGATGAAAGAGCTCTCATAAACTCCTCTCTAGTGGTACTCCACACAGCGGATGCGGCGACGACGCACCTCCTTGTACAACACGTTCTTTCGTTACATTCATGCACCACTACACTATAGTAACCAAAGAGGGATTGATATCTCTTGCTATCCTCTCACACCAAAGAGGGGGTAGTCAGTTAGAGGAAAAGGCAGAGAGGAGATGATGGAGGGGGTAGTCTAGCTATGATCCCTTTTAATCCCAACTCTTATTTATAGAGTTGGAACATTCTTTTTGGGGATTAGATTTCCATTCAATAACCCTTAGCTTAATGAATATTGGATCTGTTAGTCATAGGTGCCATACAAGCTAATCAGGTGAGTGATGACACGTGTGATATGATATGCACTTTTTTTGCTTATTATTATTCTAACATTTTATCATTTTATATTGCTTGATGCATAAGTATATTGTGATGTCCATGGATCTGTGCAATGAGAATCGGATCGTGATGAGATCACGATAATGAGACCGATTCATCTTTAAACACAGACCTTAAATAATCTTGGACATAGGTTACTCGAGAGGGACATCAAGATAACCAAACATACTTGTGTACTGTATATCCGTCAATATGATAGAGGCGACTGATCTCATAGCTACTCATGTGGGGATACTATGACTATAGTGTAGGTGCTCATTGGAGAATTAGTTCACTGATTGATCTGCTCATAGAATTCTAGATGGTTGATGATACCTTCTTATCAAACAGCAATTCCGTCGTCCTAGTGGTGTACCTGATCCTTAGACTTAAGACACTAAGGATGTTCTGTATGAGTACTCCACTATTTGATTCTGGACTTATAGGTTTGGAAGTTCTAGATCTAGCACAACCGATCATCGAGAGTGGCAGCCCACCTTACAAGGGCTACTGAGTGTCGATAGAAGATCATCTGCTCTCAATATGATGAGAGGAATATCTAATGTATTTTTGCTCAAACAAATCTTTGGCCAAGGTCATTCAGATTAAGAGAAAAAGAGTTATCCGAGAGAATCCGATTAGAGCGAGACTCAAGAAGAAATAGTATGAGCCTGACAACACCATGCCCAGTATGTAGTCTCTAGGATATTAAATGGACAAGGGACTATAGGTACACTGTAACTGAGGATAGATAGGTCTAAAAGGATTGGATTTCCCTATATCGTCTAGGGACTATGACGTAGTGGTATGACTCACGGCTAGCTCGATATTGGGCCTAGAGGGTCACACACATATGGTAGGCGTTGCGATGAGTAGAGGTTCGGATATGAGATATCTATCTGAGCCCCTATCTTATTGGATATCCAATAAGCCCCTAAATTATTGGATCCTATGGATGAGATCCAATAAGAGCCAATGAGAGATTATTGGATAGAGATCCACTAATCTAAGAGGCTTGAGTAGTTGGATGGAGATCCAATACCCAATAGGGCATGATCCATTAATGTTAAGTTGACAGGGGACCTCTATAAATAGGAGGGAACCAATGGTTCATAGGCTAGAGTCTCTTTAGGTTACCATCTCCTATTCTCCTCTCCCCCTCTCCTCCACAAATAGTAGGCCTAAAGACTTAAGGAGCATCGTCGCAGCCCTGCTTGTGGATCACCGCTAGAGAGGAGGGCATTTGACCTTCTATACCCTCTCCTAAAGATCTATAGGGATTCAGGGATATACGATCTCCCTAGGTAAAATAAATTTTAATATACACAGTTTTAAGTTTCGCGGATTTTACGCATCAATCTTCGCACGACGATGAACACATTGATGAGAAATTTGAGAATTTTGTTTTTATGTTCTTCTGCTGCGGATGTGATGTTACCCCCTAGATTTTTCTACAATAATAATAACAAAAAAGATTGTGCAGAGTATCACACGTGTCATCACTTACGTGATTGGTTTGCCGGGCACCTGTAACTAGTAGTTTGTAAATTAAGTATAATCTTTAAGGATTCTTATAACTAGTAACATGTAACTAGTAGTTTGTAAATTACATGATTGGTAGTTTTGTGAGCATATCCTTGCTTTAAGTCATGAACTGAAGTACAATCTTCAAGGATGCCTTTTTGTATTGTAGGTAAGTTACATGTCTATTTATATTGTAGGTAAGTTACGTACATGTACATAGTATGGAAATTATTGTATTAGTAATTTGGTATAATATGAGATCAAAAGTTATGATCTTTGATAGGGATGATTTTGTTAGCACGTCCCATGCTTTAAGTCATTACTGAAATAAAATCTCAAACAACTAAAATGATATAAAAAATATCATCTGATATAGTTAGTTATTCTAAAATTAGATTTGTAATTGTATGTTGTTTTGAAAAGTTATCCTAATGATCATATTTCATTATTTGTAGATCACTATTGAGTTAAATCCTTTATCATGTGAGGCATAGTTAAATTCATACAACTCACCGATTAATGAGCTATCACCTAAAGGACCACCTGTTGGTCAAATTCCTACCATTATAGTATTTTTAGATAACTAGGTAACGAATTTGTTTCTTATTCTAACAACAAGACACTTATGAAACATTCGATACATGTATAGACGTTGTCCAAGAGAATAATGCAAGACACTTGAACCCCAATAATCACATTATAAAAATTGTGATACATGTCTTGATGCACTTAGGACATTCATGTTCTTTGTGAGGCAACATAATTAGAGTCATGCAATCGATAAAATGTTACCCAATGAGCTTAAGAAAATATGTACTGATGATAGAAATATAAATATATGGTCTACAAACTTATGCCACGTAATCTCTATGAAATGAGTAGTCATAAGAAGAAAAAAATGAAGGAAAATTGTGAAAAAGAGATGATGAACCCTTGGAAAAGAATAAACTAGATGAGGCGGACCTGAATATCATTTCTCTTCTCGATGATGAAGTGAAGCTAAATCTCAAGAACAATGATTAACTAAGAAAAAGAGATGACAACAATTTTAAAAGTTGTTAATATTTTTTATAAGATGCCAAACAAACTTAGAAGATGTCTGATCTGAGTTATTTTGATCTTGTAGACTATTGAGAAAAATGAAGTCGTTGTCATAAAAAATGAAGTCGTTGTCTGATCTGAGTTATAAGAGAAGAAGTGCTATTAATCTTATGCAAGCTAAAGTCGTTGTCATAAATTACATGATAATTTTTACTTATATCTTGATTATATATAATAACTATTCCATTTATTGTTAAATATAAGACAACTAACATTTCCTTAATGTTATAATTTATCAATCAAAGTTATTTGGAAAGAATAGAAGTGGAAAGAATAGAAGATAAGAAGCTTTATTGAAGTAGCTTGAATGCATTAACATGTCCCTCTCTTATTTATATAGATTAGGAGGGAGGATTTTCCTCAATAGAATATAATATTTCCCTCAACAGAGTAGAGAGATTTCCTCATATAGTTGAGAATATCTTATACGCTATCATGCCCCCGCAAGATGGTGCTCCTATCAAGGATACCAATCTTAGATCAATGCAAAGCAAACAGTTTATGAGCCAGAGGCTTCGTGAGTAGGGCAAGAGCAGATCGCTGTTGTTGCTGTTGCTGCGGCTGCGACGACGATGATGACGGCTACAGTAGAGGAGAAAGCTATAGCAATAGAGAAAGCTATAGCAATGCTATAGTAGAGGAAGAAGCAGCAGTAGATGAGGAAGCTATAGCGATGCTATAGTAGAGGAGAAAGCTGCAACATAGGAGGAAGCAGCAGTAGAGGAGGAAGCTGCAGCGATGTTGTAGTGATGCTACAGCAGAGGAGGTAGATGCAGCGATGCTACAGTAGAGGAGAAAGCTACAGTAGAGGTGCGATAGAGGAGGTAGCTGCTAGTCATAGGTGCCCAGCAAGCCAATCACGTGAGTGATGGCACGTGTGACTTGATACAGAATCTTTTTGCTTATTATATTTTGGCGTATATCACTTTATAACTATTGCATAAATGCATATATATATTGTAATGTCTTTGGATTTGTGCAATGGGAATCGGATCGTGATGAGATCACGATAATGAGATCGATTCACCTTTAAACATATATCCTAAATAATCCCGGTCATAGGTTACTCAAGAGGGACATTGTGATAACCGAATAGACTGGTGTGCTGTATACCCGTCCATGTGATGGATGCAGCTGGTCTCATAGCTGCTCGTGTAGGGACACTAGGGATACAGTACAGGTGCTCATTGGAGAATGAGTTCACTGATTGATCCGCTTACGGAATGCTGGATGGTTGATGATGCCTTATTGTCAGACAGCGATTCCGTAGTCCTAGTGGTGTATCTGGTCCTTAGACTTGAGACACCAAGGATGTCCTGTATGAGTGCTCCACTCTTTGATACCAGACTTATAGGTTTGGCTGTCCCAGATCTAGTACAGCTGGTCATTGGGAGTGGTAGTCGACCTTACGAGGGCTATTGAGTGTCGACAGAGGATCATCCACTCTCGGCGTCATGAGAGGAATATCCCATGTGTTCTTGCTCAGACAAATCCCTGGCCAGGGTCATTTGGTTTGAGAGAGAAAGAGTTCTCCGGGAGAATCCGATTGGAGCGAGACTTGAGTAGAAACCGTATGGGTCTGACAGCACCATGCTCGATATACGGTCTCTGGGATATTAGATGGATGAGGGACTATAGGTACATGGTAACTGAGGACAGACAAGTCCAATGGATTGGATTCCCCTGTATCGTCTGGGGACTACGGCGTAGTGGCCTAGTACGTCCGTAGTCGATGAGTCGAGTGAATTATTACAGAGATAATAATTCACTGAGTTAGAAGGAGTTCTAACAGGTATGACTCACGGCCAGCTCGATATTGGGCCTAGAGGGTCACACACATATGGTAGGCATTGCGATGAGTAGAGGTTCGGATATGAGATATCCGACGGAGCCCTTGTCTTATTGGATGCAGATCCAATACCCACTAGGGAAGGACCCATTAGGGTTTGACACGGGATCTCTATAAATAGGAGGGATTCACAATCTCATAGGCTAGAGTCTTTGCTTGCCTTTCCTATTCTCCTCTCCCTCTCCACCTCAGAGTAGGCCTGGAGTCTTGAGGAAGGTCATCGCAACCCTGCTGTGTGGATCACCGCTAGAGAGGAGGACGCTTGACCTCCTTTACCCTCTCCTTAGGATCTGCAAGGAAACAGGGATATACGATCTCCCTAGGGAACACAATCTCAATACGCAGTTTTGTGTTTTACGGATTTTTGCGCACCAATCTTCGAACGACGACGAACATCTTTTTGGGAATTGGGGATTTTTGTTTTCTTGTTCTTCCGCTGCGCATATGATGTCGCCCCCCATGATTTCCCAACAGTGGTATCAGAGCTAGGTTGTTCGTACGAATGATTGGTTTTGAACTGCGTGTGTTGTGTTTAGGAAGAATTTTGACGTCAAAATCGTTGACGCAAAAGCGAGAAAGGGCAGCAACAGTTGCTGCCCTCGATCTGCGTGCGTGAAGCGCAGCCGAAGGCGGGCAGCACAGGGGCTGCATCTGCAATAACCGGCTAGCGGCCTGCTTGCAGCAGCCTTGCTGCCGGCGGGGCTGGCAGCCCACGGGCAGAGGCACCGCAGGGCAGCGGCGTTTGCCGCCGCAAGGAAGCGGCGCCTGTCGTCGCAAGGCAGCGGCGTCTGCCGCCGCAGGGCAGCGACGCCTGCCGCCGCTGCTCCCGCGGGCGAAACCCCCCCCCCCCCCCCCCCCCCCACAGGGGCGGCCGCCCGGCGGGACAGCACCGCCTGCGGAGGCAGCGGCTCCCGCGGGGGAGCCCACCTGCAGCGGCAGCGCCGCCAGCTGGCGTGCCGCCTGCAGGCAAGGGCAGTGCCCTCGCCCCGCCGCACAGGCCGCCGCCAGCAGGGTGGTGGCGGCGGCGGCAGCAGCAAAGGATAGTAGGGCATTAGGGTTTTCTGGGAAAAAGACAGTTTTACCCCTCGGAATTTAAGAAATTCCAGTTTCTATCTTTTGTCCAAATTACGAAAATACCCCTATAAATTTAGAAATTTCCTACATGTCCCTGATTTCAGAAAAATATTAATTAATTAAAAGGTTTAGTTGATTATTATTTTTATTATTATCTAGTAGTCCTACATGATGATGATTATTTATACATGTGATGTATGATGTGTGGACGGATGATCATGGACCGTGTGATGTGTGTACTTGTGATTATTATTATTGAGGTCTGCGAACCTCCATTATATTTCTCGTTTATTGTCGGGCCTGCGTGCCTATGATTAAGTTGTAATCACATGAGGAGGCGTAGCGGGAGCGTGGATGCGATAGCGGGACCCACGAGACGGACGATCGTGATGCATGGAGATACATCAAGATGTCGACGGAACCGACGAGGACGAGATGGACGATCACAGGGCATGGAGATGCACCGTTGCACACATAGATCTTGATGTGAGTGATTAGGCCTACTGGCTCGGGCCTAATCATATTAGGTTGTGGTCCATGATCATCTGATGTGATTGCTTATACACATACTAGATATGTATATATATTTGCATGCGATGTAGATATATATTAAATATGTATATGTGTGACATGTCATATTAGGAGACCAAATTATAGAAACATCTCTCGATAATATTAAGTCGGTAAATGTGAGGCAATTAAATTGACCCACGTGGCCTTCCATCGTTATGAGTAGGAACCGATTCCCGGTGTAGGTTGAGTTGGTCGAGTCCCTCGAGACTCACCTATATCGCGATTCACTATCTTGCTTACGACATAGAGATGTCACCGGTGACCTGAGGGCATGGTATGCTTGGTCGAGTCCCTCGAGGGTATATCATCAAATCGGACTCATCTTGTAACGAAGGTGTTGACTTAACCGAGCATCATGGTTGGTCGAGTCCCTCGAGGCCATGGTGATTCGGAGGTCGAACAGGACGGGAATCACAAGGAGTTGTGATCGGCAAGAGTTGCCTACCTTTTAGGCTTAGTGTGATTGGTCGAGTCCCTCGAGGTTACACTAAGACGTTGATTGGATCCTGATCCCCACTAGAAGTCTGCCGGAGACTTCCGTTTCACGTGCTGAGGGTGTCGCGTGACTCGTTAGTAAAATAGTGGGAGCATATTAAGATAGAAGTCCATATCTTGATAGTTTATTTCTTGCAAAATCTGCATGTTATTCATTTCTGCTACATCTTTATTTTCAGAAAATGTCGCTTTCAAATCCCTTACGTGGCATACTTGATGTCAACCGCCTCACTGGTCTAAATTATACGGATTGGCTCCGTAACTTGAGAATTGTTCTCACAGCGAAGAAAATCGTGTACGTCCTTGATACAATGTTGCCTACGCCCGAAGAAGGGGCAAGCGAGGATGAGATCGCTCGCTACGTGAAGTACATTGATGACTCCACTCTTGCTCAGTGCTATATGTTGGGCTCTATGACTCCAGAGTTACAGAGACAACATGAAAAGATGGATGCCAGATCCATTCTCCTACATGTCCGCAAATTGTTTGAGGAATAGGGAAGGACTCAACGATATGAGATATCTAAGAACCTTTTTCCGCGCTAGGATGACTGAGGGGACACCGGTTCAGAACCATGTCCTATAAATGATTGAGTGGATAGAGAAACTCACAGGTCTAGGAATGGTCCTATAGGATAACTTGTGTGTGGACATTGTGCTTCAGTCCCTACCAGATTCATTTTCACAGTTCATAATGAATTTTAATATGAACAAGCTTGAGGTGACTCTCCCAAAGCTCCTCAATATGTTGAGGGAGGCAAAGAGTACTATTAAGAAAGAGAAGCCAGTTCTCTACACTAGTGAGACCAGAAAGAAAAGGAAAGCAAAAAGGTCCCTTAAGAAGGGAAAGGGCAAGGGCAAACAAGGTAAAGCAAAGGTTGCTAAGAAAGACCCAACAAAGGACAAAGGCCAGTGCTTCCACTGTGGTAAAGATGGGCATTGGAAAAGAAACTGCAAAGAGTACCTTGCAGAAAGGGCGAAACAAAAGCTTGATGAAGCTTCAGGTACATTCATGATCAGTCTCCATTTGTCAGACTCTTATGATAACACATGGGTATTGGATACCGGTAGTGCTTATCATATATGCAATTCGTTGCAGGTTCTGGCAAGGCCTAGGAGACTAGAGAGAGGCGAGATGGACCTCAAGATGGGTAATGGAGCAAAAGTTACTGTATTAGCTGTTGGCGAGGTCGCCCTACATCTGCCTAGTGGAGCTTTTATTGCATTAGATGCATGTAATTTTTGTTCCTTCTATTATCAAAAACATTATCTCCATTTCATGTTTAACAATTAGTGGATATAAATTTGTTTTTGAGAACAATGGTTGTTCGATATTATTAGATGATAAGATCATCACGAAAGGAACATTGCATAATAGTTTATTTATGTTAGACACCACTCCACATATCATGAATGTAAATGTGTCCAAAAGGAAACGAGATGAGTTGAACAGTGCATACCTGTGGCATTGTAGGCTAGGTCACATCCATGAAAGAAGGATTCAAAAGTTGCTAAATGATGGATATCTAGATCCATTCGACTATGTGTCATATGCAACTTGTGAGCCTTGCATTCGTGGAAAACTGACCAAATCTCCATTTAGTAGAACTGGAGAGAGAGCCAATGAGTTGTTAGAACTCATACATATTGATGTATGTGGACCCATGTCAACTCATGTCATTGGAGGTTACTCCTACTTCATTACATTTACTGATGATTTCTCAAGGTATGGATATGTGTACTTAATGAAGTACAAGTCCGAGGCCTTTGAGAAATTCAGAGAGTATAAGAATGAGGTGGAGAACCAGACTGGAAAGAGTATCAAAACTCTTCGATCAGATCGAGGAGGTAAATACTTAAGTACAGAGTTTACTCAGTTCCTCAAGGACCATGGGATATTATCCCAATGGACACCTCCTTATACACCTCAGCTCAATGGTGTCTCTGAAAGGAGAAATCGTACTTTATTAGATATGGTACGGTCCATGATGAGTTTCGCTGACCTACCCATCTCATTCTGGGGATATGCCTTAGAAACCGCAGCTTACCTTCTGAACAGAGTTCCAACTAAGTCGGTAGTGTCTACACCATATGAGATATGGAAAGGGAAGAAGCCTGATCTTAAGGTTGTTAAGATTTGGGGCTGCCCAGCCCACGTTAAAAGACACAACCCCGATAAGTTAGAATCATGGACAGAGCGATGTATATTTATGGGGTACCCCAAGGAAACTTGTGGGTATTACTTCTATCATCCCGAGGACAAAAAGGTCTTTGTAGCTAAGAGAGCAGTGTTCCTTGAGAAGGAACACATTCTTGGCGGAGATAGTGGGAGAATGATAGAGTTAAGCGAAGTTAGAGAACCAAGCTCAAGCACCACTCTACAGCCCGAGTCTGTTCAGGTACCTAATACACAAGTTTCAACTTTACGCAGGTCTGATAGAGTATCTCATCCTCCTGAGAGATATGTGAGACATATTAGAGGAGAGGATGCTGAGGATATTGATCCTCAGACCTACGAGGAGGCTATTATGAGTATAGACTCCGGGAAGTGGCAAGAAGCCATGAATTCTGAGATGGATTCTATGTACTCCAATAAGGTTTGGAACCTAGTTGATGCGCCCGAAGGTATTGTACCCATCGGTTGCAAATGGATCTTTAAGAAAAAGATCGGAGTAGATGGAAAGGTAGAGACCTATAAAGCAAGGCTAGTGGCTAAAGGGTATCGTCAAAGGCAAGGTGTTGACTACGACGAAACCTTCTCACTCGTAGCAATGCTAAAATCCATCAGAATTCTATTGGCTATTGCAGCACACTATGATTATGAGATCTGGCAGATGGATGTGAAAACCACATTCCTCAATGGGAACCTCGAGGAGGAGGTGTATATGATGTAACCTGAGGGATTCGTGTCCAAGAACTGCCCAGATAAGGTGTGTAGGTTGCTTAAATCCATTTATAGACTAAAGCAAGCTTCCCGAAGTTGGAACATAAGATTTGATGAGTCAATCAGATCTTATGACTTCGTTAAGAACGAAAATGAGCCTTGTGTATACAGGAAGGTAAGTGGGAGCGCTATCACCTTTTGGTGTTATATGTGGATGACATCCTCATCATTGGGAATGACGTAGGAATGCTATCCACAGTAAAGACTTGGTTATCTAGACACTTCTCCATAAAGGACTTAGGGGAAGCATCCTATATCTTAGGGATTAGAATCTATAGAGATAGATCCAAGAGGATGCTTGGCTTGTCCCAGTCCAAGTACATAGAAACCATTGTCAAAAGGTTTGGCATTGAAAATTCTAAGAAAGGGCGAACATGGATATGATACCTTATGCCTCAGCAATATGGTATATCATGTATGCCATGCTGTGTACTAGGCCTGATATAGCGCATGCTTTGAGTGTCACGAGCAGGTATCAGGCGGATCCAGGCTTGGAGCACTGGAAAGCAGTAAAGTGTATCCTTAAGTACTTGAGAAGGACTAAGGATCTTTTACTAGTATATGGAGGTAATAGCCTTAAGGTTGAAGGCTTCACTGACTCAAGATTTCAGTCTGATGTCGATGATAGCAAGTCGAATTCAGGGTATGTGTACACCTTGAATGGAGGAGCAGTGTGCTGGAAGAGTTCCAAGCAAGATACCACTGCTGACTCGACCACAGAGGCGGAGTACATTGCTGCATCAGATGCAGCAAAGGAGGGAGTCTGGGTGAAGAAGTTCATCACAGATTTGGGAGTCGATACAGATAGCGACAAGTCGACTTCCTTATATTGCGACAACTATGGGGTGATTACTCAAATAAGGGAACCCGGGTCTCATCAGAAGTGTTCTGAGGAGGTTCCAGCTTATAAGAGAGATCGTAACCCGAGGAGATATAGTAGTGGAAAGAGTTCCATCCGAAGATAACATTGCAGATCCACTGACAAAGCCGTTGTCTCAGATTGTCTTTGAGCGTCACAGGAGTCTGATGGGGATCAGACACATAGGTGATTGGCTTTAGGTCAAGTGGGAGATTGCTAGTCATAGGTGCCCAGCAAGCCAATCACGTGAGTGATGGCACGTGTGACTTGATACAGAATCTTTTTGCTTATTATATTTTGGCGTATATCACTTTATAACTATTGCATAAATGCATATATATATTGTGATGTCCTTGGATTTGTGCAATGGGAATCGGATCGTGATGAGATCACGATAATGAGATCGATTCACCTTTAAACATATATCCTAAATAATCCCGGTCATAGGTTACTCGAGAGGGACATCGTGATAACCGGATAGACTGGTGTGCTGTATACCCGTCCATGTGATGGATGCAGCTGGTCTCATAGCTGCTCGTGTAGGGACACTAGGGATACAGTACAGGTGCTCATTGGAGAATGAGTTCACTGATTGATCCGCTTACGGAATGCTGGATGGTTGATGATGCCTTATTGTCAGACAGCGATTCCGTAGTCCTAGTGGTGTATCTGGTCCTTAGACTTGAGACACCAAGGATGTCCTGTATGAGTGCTCCACTCTTTGATACCAGACTTATAGGTTTGGCTGTCCCAAATCTAGTACAGCTGGTCATTGGGAGTGGTAGTCGACCTTACGAGGGCTATTGAGTGTCAACAGAGGATCATCCACTCTCGGCGTCATGAGAGGAATATCCCATGTGTTCTTGCTCAGACAAATCCCTGGCCAGGGTCATTCGGGTTGAGAGAGAAAGAGTTCTCCGGGAGAATCCGATTAGAGCGAGACTTAAGTAGAAACCGTATGGGTTTGACAGCACCATGCTCGATATACGGTCTCTGGGATATTAGATGGATGAGGGACTATAGGTACATGGTAACTGAGGACAGACAGGTCCAATGGATTGGATTCCCCTGTATCGTCTGGGGACTACGGCGTAGTGGCCTAGTACGTCCGTAGTCGATGAGTCGAGTGAATTATTACAGAGATAATAATTCACTGAGTTAGAAGGAGTTCTGACAGGTATGACTCACGGCCAGCTCGATATTGGGCCTAGAGGGTCACACACATATGGTAGGCATTGCGATGAGTAGAGGTTCGGATATGAGATATCCGACGGAGCCCTTGTCTTATTGGATGCAGATCTAATACCCACTAGGGAAGGACCCATTATGGTTTGACACGGGATCTCTATAAATAGGAGGGATTCACAGCCTCATAGGCTAGAGTCTTTGCTTGCCTTTCCTATTCTCCTCTCCCTCTCCACCTCAGAGTAGGCTTGGAGTCTTGAGGAGGGTCATCGCAACCCTACTGTGTGGATCACCGCTAGAGAGGAGGACGCTTGACCTCCTTCACCCTCTCCTAAGGATCTGCAAGGAAACAGGGATATACGATCTCCCTAGGTAACACAATCTCAATACGCAGTTTTGTGTTTTGCGGATTTTTACGCACCAATCTTCGCACGACGACGAACATCTTTTTGGGAATCGGGGATTTTTGTTTTCTTGTTCTTCCGCTGCGCATATGATGTCGCCCCCCATGATTTCCCAACAGTAGCTACAATAGAGGAGGAAGCTACAGCGATGCTACAGTAGAGGAGAAAGCTATAGTAGAGGTGTAGCAGAGGTGTAGCAGAGGAGAAAGCTAGAACAGAGGAGGTTGCTGTAGAGATGCTACAATAGAAGAGAAAGCTACAGTAGAGGAGGAAGCTGCGGCGATTTGGTGGAGAAACCTGATCGGTGCAGGCAATGCCGATAAAGAAGAAGGCCGCATGGAGGAGAAGAGGGAAGGAGCGGGCAGGGGTTAGAGTGGTAAGGGATGTGGTGAATGGCAAGCTTCGATGGCCGTGGAGCCTCGCTCATCTCACCTGCTTTGATACCATGTTGGAAAGAATAGAAGATAAGAAAAATTATTGAAGAAGCTTTATTGAAGAAACTTTATTGAAGTAGCTTTATTGAGGAAGCTTTATTGAAGAAGCTTGAATGCATTAACATGTCCCTCTCCTATTTATACAGATTAGGAGGGAGAATTTCCCTCAACAGAATAGAGGATTTCCCTCAACAGAGTAGAGAGATTTCCTTATATAGTTAGGGAAATCTTATATGCTATTATATTCCACCTTGTTAGGATCAAGAGCACTTAGAGGGGGGGGGGGGGGGGGGTGAATTAGTGCAGCGGAAATCTTACAACGATAAAGCACGTTCGAACGATAAAAACGATTTTGGTGTGAAAGCCGATTCTAAGATTACTTTAACTTAAAATCAAGCGAGATGACGTTAAAATCAATCTATCAAGGTAGTTTGCAGTTATGATGAAAACCAGAGTGTAAGTGCAAACTGAAATACAACGTTCGTACGAAGAAGTTGATTTACGTCTAAATGTTGATTCGTAAATCACTTGATTAGGCGAGATGCAGTTTAAGCAAGTATATAAAGGCAGTTTGCAGTTATGATTGAAATCAAAATGTAAATGCAAACTAAAATATGATGATCGTACGAAAAAACAGATTTACATCTAAACGCTGATTCGAAAGTGCAAAGCTTGAAACTCGATCGTATATGCGCAGAAAGCAGTAAGCTTTAGAGGAGGTTTGCAGTAAAGATAATATTCTCAAAGTAAATGCAAACCGAGATTTAGAGTGGTTCGGTCAATCTTGACCTACTCCACTTTTGGCTTCCTCCACCGACGAGGTCACCGACGTCAACTAGAGGCCTTCCTTCAATAGGCGAAGGCCAACCACCCTTTTATAGTTTCACTCCTTTTGACGGGCTTAGGAGACAACCCTTACAGAATTTTCTCTCCTCTCTTTACAACTCAGAACTTGGAAGAACAGAGGGAGAAGAACTTTTGGCCTTTACAACAGTTTTGAGCTCTAAGAATCACAGAAAAAGATCAAGATTTCGGTGTTAGTTCCTTGCTCTTTCAGTGCTGAATGGGTGGGGTATTTATAGGCCCCAACCCAGTTCAAATTTGGAGCTCAAAACTGTCAATTCCCGAAATTCCGGGATCAGGCGGTTGCACCTCCTGACTGGAGCGGTTGCACCGCCTAGCAGAGCTCGAAGACTGAGCCTCTCGACAGTGCTACCTCCTGTCAGGGGCGGTTGCACCTCTTGACAGAGCTCGAAGACCGAGCTCAGGCGGTTGCACCTCCTGACTGAGGCGGTTGCACCGCCTGGCAGAGCTCGAAGACCGAGCTTAGGCGGTGCCACCTCTTGTCAAGGGAGGTTGCACCGCCCAGTCTCGCTCGGAGACTGAGCCCTAGGCAGTGCCACCGCCTGGCTAGAGTGGTTGCACCTCCCAGTCTCGCTCGGAGACTGAGCCCAGGCGGTGCAACCTCTTGCCTTGGGCGGTTCAACCGCTTGGCAGAAATCAGGGTCTGAATGGATTGATCCATTCGGCCCAATTTGGGTTTTTTAGGGGCCCAATTGCCCCAAGATTAAGTTAATTGGATCACCTCCCATTTTCAACTTAATCATTATGCTAACTACGATTTTTACTAAGACATTTACTGCAACTTGCTCCGGTGTGTCAATCGCTTCTTCCGGCGAGCTTCCGGCGAACTTCCGTCGATCATCCGATGATCCCTCGGTGGTGCTCCTGCGGACTTCCGGCAAACTCCTGGACTTGCGACGATTCACTTGGCGAGTTCCGACGAGCTTCTTTGGCAAGCTTATGGACTTCTCGGATTTGTTCCCGTAGAACCTCCGACGACTGTCCGAACTTCCGTCAAACTCTCGAACTCCCAACGTGATCATTGTCTTGACTCCAGCGCAACTCCTGCTGCATGTCTTACTTTCATCGTAGTTAATCCTGCACACTTATCTCAACATATAGATTAGATAACAAATGACAATTGACTTCATCATCAAAATCCGAGATTCAACAATCTCCCCCTTTTTGATGATGACAATCAATTGATAATGGAGTTAACCTTAACTCCCCCTGTCTATATGCCATACTTGAGATAAGTCATTTTTGAATTCAAAACCTAAGAATTCAAGAGACATATTGATAAGTTAAAATCATTTGAACTTATCAATACTCCCATCATGATTTCCATCATGATGTATCTCTCTGAAGATGATGTCAAGGCTTGACATTCATTTTCAAATATAACAAGTTTGAATGATGGTAATAGTAGCAATTCATTATATTGTAAGATATTAACATGTAAAGCTGCGAAGTAAGATTTTGATATCATTATATGATGTACACATTTCAAATATTGTAGCAAGTATTGCATTTCATCACATGGTAAGATATCAACTCGTAAAATTTCGATGCAAGTTTTTTGTTTGATATCTTGACACGATACAAATCATAGCATCTGTTCATATATCTCTTGGTGATGCAAGCATGGCATAATCATAGCATCAGTGTTTATAGTATCAATTCATATATTTCTCCCCCTTTGTCATCAACAAAAAGCATCGTAGTTGTGATACCAGGGGAACAATATAAGCAAATTATTAAGCATATAAAGGAAGGCATGATACGTAGATTGCTTTGAATACTTCTTCCTTTTTTTGTTATAATCTTTTTGCATGAAGGAGGAAAGTCATTTGTGATACCAACTATTTGTGAATTTACTTTGAGTTAAGATATGTGTGTGAAACAGCTTTTTGCAAGTAAAAATACTATCATCCATATTTCAAGATGGAATTCATAAGCAGGAATTATTTCATCAAATTCATTTCAGAAGAAATATTTTTCATAAGAGTGTATGAGAAAATCTGATTTTTAGCATTCCAATTATTAAGCGAATCCGAAAATGAAATAAACTCTTTCATGCATTCGGACAAGACTATGCTACAGATTTTCAAATACAATCATGAAGACAAAACATTTTTGCATTCAACACATAATTTCCAACATGTTATTTAGGCATGTAATGGCAATCAATCATTCAATAAAGTCTGAAAAATAATTTTAACTAGTTTATGTATTCGGACACATCAACATTCTTAATTCTCTTCTTATGAAATCAAATTGCTCTTCACTTAGAGGTTTTGTAAAAATATCAGCTAGTTGATGTTTAGTATCAATATCATGGCAATGTCATGACTTATCAACTGCATTGGTATATCACTTTCTCAAATTATATTTATCATAGAAATCAAGACACAAGGTTTTCAAAACATTTAGTTTCAATGTAAAATCTGAGATAAACAATGAGAGATGTTTGTAACTCTGCATATGCTCACAAAATATATCAGGTAACCATATCAAGGATCAAGGCAAAGCCCATCATGGTGAGTAACATAAGGAGTTTACAATAACAACAGATGATTGTGTTCATACAAGCTCATTCATGAGGTGAAAAATTAAAGTGCCTAAATAAAGAGTCAAATTGTCGATGAATTTGCTGCAGCTCAGATAGGATTTGATCTTGTCGATGTTCAAGCCATTCTTGTCTTTGTTCGAATCGGTCCATCCGAATCCCAATATCTTCGACAGATGATGTATGAGTTTGCTCAAATGGATGTGTTTCCTCAAAGGGACAGATCGGAGGAGATTGGGTAGCCCTAAAGACTGGTGTTTCCGGTTCTGGTTCAAGTTGAGGGGGATCGGTTCTTCTAGGCATTCTAACCCAATTGTCGTTTCTATAAAAATATCTTAATCGGTGAAGTAGATTTTTATTTATTATGCTAAACCTATCTACTTTTATTATTTCTTCTTCCGGTGGTATTAGAATATCGTAGGCTTTCATTATTCTAGTGATTATACCACCATATGGGAGCATCATGTCTTTCTTAGATAGTTCTAACATGTTTTGTTGGATAAGATAACCAAGACAGATGTCATGTCCTTTCATGATCAAATACATAGTTCCTAATTCTAATTGGCTTACTTTATCATGATGGTATTGTTTAGGGAGAATGATGCTAGTTAGGATATGATGAAGTACCTTAGTGTTTAGAGGTAGTAGATGTTCACAACTTTTAGGAACAAATGCTAAGTTGGGATTGGCAAAAATTGTTCCTAAGGCTTCAACATATGTTGTTCCAACAGTTTCATCATCCCATGATCCTCTAAAGTAAAGTCCTCTACTTTTTATGGGAATGCCTATCATGTCGCAAATGAATTTATCCGTAATGAAGATGTGTTATCCTAAAAGATAGGTAGACATTCTTTCTTCTTCATCTATTTGTATGTTGTTGTAAAACAATCTAACAAGTCTTGGATAGATGGGTTCATTAATTTGCAAAATAGGGAGTAGATCTAAGTTTGCAAACCATTGGATTGTCTCTAAGTCTCTTAGTTCATTTAAATCTACATATTTTCCCTTATTGACATTCCTAAGTTCGAAAGAGGAAAACTTTTCAGCATGGTATTTTGAATCGAAAAGGGTGAGATCAAAATCTTCTACTAATCTCCTCTTTCCTTTGTCCCTTGAGGATCTTCTAGATCCTATAACTACTGCTGTTTAGAAGAATAGTGATGAGCAAGAGTAAATGAATCAAAGACAGAATTTAAGGGCTTCTTAGAGGATACCTTAGTGAGATCTTCAAGAGAGGGAAGGATTGTTGATGTTTTGCTTCGAAATGAGGGGTATTTGGGATGCTATGAGGAGAGAAATGGGGATGGAGGAGCTTTGGAAGAGTAAAGAGGGGAAGGGAGTGAGTTGGGGTCGGTTTCACCGCTGGCCCTAGCTTGGGTTAAAAAGGGCAGAGTTGCGGGCGGTTGCACCTTTGGCTGGGGCGGTGCAACCGCTTGCAACACGTGACAGCCGGAGGTGCTACCTCCAGCTAGGGAGGTGCCACCGCCTACAGGTGGTGAGCACTTGCTCTAATCGCAGTGTGATCTGATTTGAGAGTTTTTGTCTTGAGAAGAGTTTTCATTCAAAGCAATAAACTTTACTTACGTAATTACGTAAGAGTTTTCTTTTTAAGACAAGAACTTTTGCACGATCAAGATAGATCTTTTAACGTGCATACTCTCAATGTTGTACACATGTTTGTGACAGTTTGTTCAAATTGGTAAGCCTTGCAAGTTCATGACAAACTTAGTCAGTTTATGATATAGAGTTGGATTCGAAAGTTATGAACGGATGAAATTGATGGGTTCGAAAATCCAGAGGATATGTGAATTGAGAATCATGCATTTCTAATTCTGAAAAATCAAATAGGATTGTATCTAAATCGCATTTGTAATTTCTAATCTTTATCTGTTATTTAGGCCAGAGAGCATTGCGAGTTATTTTTGGATCTTGGGTTATGAATATCGAGAATCCAAGGAGCAGAATATTATTTCTTGCTCTAGCTTATAATTTTTTATGTCTTTACAGGAAAGGATGATTTTTAGGTACCCATTTGCTTTTGGGTGCCTCAAAAATAGATCTACATTGTTTATCATGTTGCATAGAATTTACCATGGTTCCTTTAGGAACCCAAATTAATTTATTCGGACTAATTTTCTTGAATGGACAATAATGCGTTTTGTGTCCAAGTTTGCAACAAAAGTTGCATTTGCTTTGGTGTCGAACATGTAAGATGGGGCCTTTTATGAAGGTGGTTGGATTTTGGTGAGGACTTCTCACAAATCTAATTCCACTTCTTTTGGGAACGTGACCCTTGTTTGCAAGGATCATGTTCAATGACTTACTACCAACCTCGAATTTCTTCAAGGTGTCCTTAAGTAGCAAGTTTTCCTTTAGGAGAGTTTCTAGATCATGATATTTTATGCATGAACTTAAACTATCATGATATTCAGTTTTTAACTTATCAAAATTACAAGTAAGACTATCATGTTTCTTTTTTAGCAATTTGTATTTTCTACTAATAATCTTGCATTCATCAAATAAGTCATGGAAGGCATTTAATAATTCATCAAATGATAAATCTACATCTATTAAATTTGTTACCTCCTCTCCGATGGCCATCAAGGCGTAATGAGCAACTTGCTAGTGTTGGACTCCTTTTCTTCGGACGCGCTCGAGTCATCCCATGTTGCTTTGAGCGCCTTCTTCTTTGATGTTCTCTTCTTGACTTGGGGACAATCACTTTTGTAGTGTCCCGGCTTCTTGCACTCATAGCAAATAACTTGGTCCTTCTTGGGTTCAAATTAATTTTTTGTCTCATTCTTAAACTTGTTTCTTTTAATAAATTTTTTAAATTTTCTTGTTAGAAGTGCCAAGTCATCATCACAGTCCTCATCACTTGAGTTTTCTCTCAAGTGGTCTTCTGAAGTTTTAAGTGCCATATCCTTCCTGTTCTTTGGAAGGATGTCTTCTTGCTCTTCATGAGCTTTGCAAGTCATCTCGTAGGTCATTAATGACCCGATTAGTTCTTCAAGAGGGAAGTTGCTTAGATCTTTTACCTCTTGAATAGTAGTGACTTTAGGATCCCAACTCTTAGGAAGGGATCTTAGAATCTTATTTACGAGCTCAAAATCCGAAAAACTTTTTCCGAGTCCTTTTAGATCGTTGACGACATCCGTGAAACGGGTAAACATGTCGCCAATGGTTTCACTCGGTTTCATCCGGAAAAGTTCAAAAGAATATAACAGAAGATTGATTTTTGACTCTTTCACTTTACTTGTGCCTTCGTGAGTCACTTCGAGTGTGTGCCAAATATCAAATGCGGTTTCACAAGTTGAAACACAGTTAAACTCATTTTTATTGAGTGCACAAAATAAGGCATTCATAGCCTTTGCATTAATAGCGAAAGCCTTCTTCTCCAATTCATTCCAATCGATCATTGGAAGAGAAGGCTTCAAAAATCCGTTTTCGACAAGATTCCAAAGTTCAAAATCCATAGAAATAAGAAAGATCCTCATTCGGATCTTCCAATAGGTGTAGTCCGTCCCGTTGAACATGGGTGGACGTGTAATAGAATGGCCCTCTTGGTTTCCGGCGTATGCCATCTCTCTTGGGTTTTAATCCGTTAGAGAGTTAACCCTGCTCTGATACCAATTGTTAGGATCAAGAGCACTAAGAGGGGGGGGGGGGTGAATTAGTGCAGCGGAAATCTTACAACGATAAAGCACGTTCGAACGATAAAAACAATTTCGGTGTGAAAGCCGATTCTAAGATTACTTTAACTTAAAATCAAGCGAGATGACGTTAAAATCAATCTATGAAGGCAGTTTGCAGTTATGATGAAAACCAGAGTGTAAGTGCAAACTAAAATACGACGTTCGTACGAAGAAGCTGATTTACGTCTAAATGCTGATTCGTAAATCACTTGATTAGGCGAGATGCAGTTTAAGCAAGTATATAAAGGCAGTTTGCAGTTATGATTGAAATCAAAATGTAAATGCAAACTGAAATATGATGATCGTACGAAAAAATAGATTTACGTCTAAAGGCTGATTCGAAAGTGTAAAGCTTGAAACCCAATCATATATGTGCAAAAAGCAGTAAGCTTTAGAGGAGGTTTGCAGTAAAGATAATATGCTCAAAGTAAATGCAAACCGAGATTTAGAGTGGTTCGGTCAATCTTGACCTACTCCACTTTTGGCTTCCTCCACCGACGAGGTCACCGACGTCAACTAGAGGCCTTCCTTCAATAGGTGAAGGCCAACCACCCTTTTATAATTTCACTCCTTTTGACGGGCTTAGGAGACAACCCTTACAGAATTTTCTCTCCTCTCTTTACAACTCAGAACTTGGAAGAACAAAGGGAGAAGAACTTTTGGCCTTTACAACAGTTTTGAGCTCTAAGAATCACAGAAAAAGATCAAGATTTCGGTGTTAGTTCCTTGCTCTTTCAGTGCTGAATGGGTGGGGTATTTATAAGCCTCAACCCAGTTCAAATTTGGAGCTCAAAACTGTCAATTCCCGGAATTCCGGTATCAGGCGGTTGCACCTCCTGACTAGAGTGGTTGCACCGCTTGGCAGAGCTCGAAGACTGAGCCTCTGGGCGGTGCTACCTCCTATCAGGGGCGGTTGCACCTCCTGACAGAGCTCGAAGACCGAGCTCAGGCGGTGCCACCTCCTGTCAGGGGAGGTTGCATAGCCCAGTCTCGCTCGGAGACTGAACCCCAGGCGGTGCCACCGCTTGGCTGGAGCCGTTGCACCTCCCAGTCTCCCTCGGAGACTGAGCCCAGGCGGTGCAACCTCCTGCCTTGGGCGGTTCAACCGCCTAGCAGAAATCAGGGTCCGAACGGGTTGATCCATTCGGCCCAATTTGGGTTTTTCAGGGGCCCAATTGCCCCAAGATTAAGTTAATGGGATCACTTCCCATTTCCAACTTAATTATTGTGCTAACTATGATTTTTACTAAGACATTTACTGCAACTTGCTCCGGTGCGTCAATCGCTTCTTCCGACGAGCTTTTGGCGAACTTCCGTCAATCATCCGATGATCCCTCGGTGATGCTCCTACGGACTTTCGGTAAACTCCTGGACTTGCGACGATTCACTTGGCGACTTCCAACGAGCTTCTTTGGCAAGCTTATAGACTTCTCGGATTTGTTCCCGTAGAACCTCCGACGACTGTCCGAACTTCCGTCAAACTCTCGAACTCCCAACGTGATCATTGTCTTGACTCCGGCGCAACTCCTGCTGCATATCTTACTTTCATCATAGTTAATCCTGCACACTTATCTCAATATATAGATTAGATAACAAATGACAATTGACTTCATCATCAAAATCCGAGATTCAACATACCTCACCTTGCATTGTTTCTTGAAGTTATAGATTTTAACAATATGGTAGATAGGGATATAATAGATATATATGCCAATATTCTAATTCGAAAGGCACGAGCATTGTCACATGAAGAATCTTATGTGATGTTGATAGTAATATATTCAGGATTCAAGATACATATGTATTTAGAATTTCTCGATATTTTTCTTATTTAGTATAGGGTTTTAGGTTAGTGAAATTTGTGATATTGTTTCAAAAATATTTCAAAGTACATGAGTACACAGTTTAGATAAAACAGTAAGATTGATAAAGGAGGGCCAATTAAATATATTTTTTTATTATTACATAATAAGAAATTACAGCATTAGCACATTTTGGTTGTCAATCTACATAAGAAGATTTGGGAGCATTACAATTCAATATCCAATTTAAAAGTAAAATACTTAGATATTATAAGATGGTAAGTGTTTTGTTAGGATCAAGAGCGGCACTAGAGGGGGACTGAATTATTGTAGTGGAAAACTTTTCAATTTTAAAAGTCTTCATTTCGATTAAATTTGATTCCGACAAAAATCATTTCATAAAGATTTTAACTTAAAAACATATGGGAGCATAGAGATAGTAGTAATAAGGTAAAGTAGCTTGCAAGAAAGATAAATTGCTCAAAACGAAATGCAAACCAGAATTTAGAGTGGTTCGATCATTGTGACCTATATCCACTTTCGGATTCCTCCTCCGTCGAGGTCACCGGCATCCACTAATAGCCTTCCTTCAATAGGCAAAGACCAACCACCTTTTACAATGAATTCTCCTTTTCACAGGTTTAGAAGATAACCCTTACAAGTCTCATACCTCTCTTGAATGATCTCAACACTTAGAAAGGGAGGAGGAAGACTCTAGCACTTTTTACAACACTTTAACACTCAAAAATTCAAAATTATGTCAATGCTTTCGTACCCTTTCATGCAGAAAATGTGAGGTATTTATAGGCCCCAATTGGCTTTAAAATTGGAGCCAAAAAGTATCATATCCCCGGATTTCGGGGTATTAACTATACCACTGCCATTATTGGGTGGTATTATCGCCTGACACCTGACACTGGGTGGTACCACCGCCTAGTCTGGGTGGTATGACCGCTTGATAGAGCTCGGAGACTGAGCTCTAGCGGTACCATCGCTTGACAGGGGCGGTACCACCGTTGGCAGCATTAACTGCCAGTAGTACCATCGCCCAGTCTAGGCGGTGGTCTAATGCTTTCGTGCCCTTTCATACAGACAAGGTGAGGTATTTATAGGCCCTAATTGGCTTCAAAATTGGAACCAAAAAGTGTCATATCCCTAGATTTCGAGGTACTAACGGTACCACCGCCATTATTAGGTGGTACCACCGCCTGACACCTGACACTGGGTGGTATCACCGCCTAGTCTGGGTGGCATGATCGCTTGATAGAGCTCGAAGATCGAGCTCTGGCGGTACCATTGTCTAACATGGGTGGTACCACCGTTGGCAGCATTAACTACTAGTGGTACCATCGCCCAATTTGGGTGGTACCACTGCCCAGACCACCTGGGATATTGGGTCTCCCAGCGGTGCCACCGTTGGCCATGATTTCATATGCTGAATGAGCTTTTCAATTCGGCCTAATTCAGCCCTATTAAGGGCCCAATTGGGCCCTAATTAATTTAGTGGGATTACCTTCCAATCTTGGTCTAACTACAATAACTAACTCAATTTTTGGTCTAACTACAATAACTAAGACATAATTAAAGCACTCCTGTTCCGGTACATCAATTGCTCTTCCGGCGATCTTCCGACGAACTTCCGACGAACTCTCGACAATGTTCCGGCAGACTCCCAGCAAGCTCCTGGACTTTACGATGATCTTCTTGGCGAGTTCCGATGAGCTTCTTTGACAAGCTCTTGGACTTCTTGGTTGGTTCCGATAGAACTTCCGACGAGCGTCCGGACTTCCGACGAACTCTTGAGCTCCCAACGAGATCTCAATCTTGACTCCGACACAACACCTACTCTATGTCTTACTACTATCGTAGTTAATCCTGCACACTTTTATTAACTTATCTACATGGACTAACATGATTTAACATTTTCAAAATATGATACTACGTATTTATCAATAAAAATGATGTCGAGACATGACATCCATTTTCAAGTTTAATATAAAAAGATGATAAACAATCACAATCATCATTTTTACATATGATATAAATTTTAAATATGAAACTTTCCAAGATTAAAATAAAAAAAAAAATGACGATTCATCAAATTAAGGCATCATTCCAATATGAAATAAAGCATGGTAATCATGATATATATTTATCATTTTGATACGAAATCAAGCATGATACTAGGAATTAAAACATTTGTAAGTAATCATGCCATATTTCGATACATTTCAAGCAAACATATGATATTTGTATTTGACGATACCAATCATTTGTAAGTAATCATGCCATATTTCGATATGTTTCAAGCATTTGTATTTGACGATACAATCATATTTCAAGCATTCACAACACAGACAAATATTTATTGTATTTGACGATACTAATCATATTTCAAGCATTCACAAACATACAAGTATTTGTTAAAAGCATTTAGGATACATTGCATATATTTATAATGGCAATTTTGTCATCAATTTATCACATTTTGGTATTGTTTTTCCCCCTTTGTCATCAACAAAAAGGAGAACAATTCAACAATACAAGTGTGGTAAAAATTCATGCAAGTTTCACACTAATTTATCCAATCAATATTGCATCGTTGCATGGTAACATTCAAAAGTTCTTAACATCAAAAGTTATCAATATTAAAGAGATAGATTCCATCAACTTCTCTCCTTTTGTCATCAAAAACTTTACATGAAGAAGAGGAAGGAAGGTAAGGAGGGAATCCATTAAGAACCTAATTTGTGAAATGATTTGAATCAAAATATCATATGAAATCAAATCGTCATTCTTGCAAGTAATCATCTTACACAAAAAAATTATCTTTCAAGGATCAAGATATCCATTGGAATTTATAAAATTCATATTTCATGAGAAGAATAAGGAAGAATTCATGGGAGAGGAGTATCACATGAAAGAGAAATTTACGAAAAAACTTGATAACGAGAGGAGCATCGTATCAAATCCATTTCACATTAAAAATTTATAAGAGTACAATTCGTGAGCGATACATTTGTCAATTCTATGTATCAAATATCATTAAGTTTTTTTTATGAAATAAATTTGATACTTAGTAGATTTATATTTTGGATTTCATGAAAGCCTTATTTATTAAATAATTTCATGAAAGCTTTAAAGAATCGAGAAAGTTTAGAAAAAATATACATTAAATTCATGCATTTGGATAACTTAACATTCCTAACTCCCTTCTAATAAAATCAAATTGTTCTTCACTTAAAGGTTTTGTAAAGATATCAACTAATTGATATTTTGTTTGACTAAGAAAAATATCATTACTAAGTTGTTTAATTTGTAAGCCTAAAAAGAAAGTTAGTTCACCCATTAAGCTCATTTCAAACTTTTGGCTCATACTTTTGGCAAATGATTCGCATAAAGATTCATTCGTAGAACCAAAAATAATATCATTAACATAAATTTGAACAATAAAAAAATTATTTTTAAATTTTTTAATAAATAATGTGGTATCGACCTTGCCTTTAGAAAAATTATTTTGAATAAGAAAGGAGCTAAGTCTCTCATACCAAGCCCTTGGGGCTTGTTTCAATCCATAGAGAGCTTTAGTCAATTTAAATACATGATTAGGAAAATTATCATTCTCAAATCTGGGAGGTTGTTCAACATATACTTCTTTTGAGATAAAGTCGTTAAGAAAAGTATTTTTAATATTTATCTGAAATAACTTAAAATTATTACTATAAGCATAGGTAAGGAGCATCCTTATGGCTTCTAATCGTACCACAGGAGCGAAGGTTTCTTCATAATTGATACATTCTTCTTGGTTGAAACCCTTGGCCACTAATTTAGCCTTGTTTCTAACCATGATACCAAATTTATCTTGCTTGTTTCTAGAGACTCATTTAGTACCAATAACTAAATGGTTATTTGGTCTAGGAACAAGCTTCCATACCTCATTTCTCTCAAATTGATTCAACTCTTCTTGCATTGCAATAACCCATGAATCATCTTTCAAGGCCTCGTCAATGCATTTAGGTTCAATTTGGGAGAGAAAAGCGACGTTGACACAAAAAATCTTAAGAGAAGAATGAGTTTGAACCCCTTTTGATGTGTCTCCTATGATTAACTCCTTAGGATGAGCATCTACATACTTCCATTCCTTGGGTAAGGATGTTTCGGAAGAAGATGCATCCAAGTTGCTAGATGGAGAAAGAGTTTCATTTAAATCAAAGCATCAAAATTAACATCATCATCAAAATCATTTTTCTTAACTTCGAAAACTTCATGGAACAAAACATGAATAGACTCTTCTATAACCAAAGTTTTTTTATCAAAAATATGAAAGGCCTTAGAAATTGAAAAATGGCCAAGAAAAATCTTTGTATCAAATTTTCCTAAAGCATCTTTTTTATTCAAGATAAAACATTTATAACAGAAAACTTTAAAATATAAAACATTAGGTTTTTTTGTTGTTCCATATTTCATAAGGAGTTTTGAAAAGTAATGGTCTTACTAGAACCTTATTCATGACATAGCATACCGTATTGACGGCTTCGGCCCAAAAATATTTGGGTAGGCTATGTTCGTTCAACATGGTTCTTGTCATTTCTTGTAAGTTTCTATTTATTTTTTCTACTATTTCATTTTATTGAGGATTTTTTAGAGTAGAGAAATTATGGTTGTATCCATTAGATTCATAAAAATCTTAGAAATCATAAAACCCTTTTCATTTTTCTAAGTTTACAAAACTTAGAAAAATACCTAAAGCAATCACTTTTGTGTGCCAAAAAGTAAGTCCAAGTGTATCTACTATAATCATTTATAATGATAAAGGCGCATTTGCTATCTCCTAGGCTTGATGTAGCAATTAGTCCAAACAAGTCCATATGGATCAATTGCAATGGTCTAGAGGTGCTTATTTGGTTCTTTGATTTGAAACTACCTTTTATTTATTTTCCTAGTTGACATGCATCACACATATTGTCTTTAACGAACTTTTTATGAGGAATTCCTCTTACAAGTTCTTTAGATGAGATTTGAGAGATTAGTTTTATGCTAACATGACCTAATCTCCTATGCCAAAGCCAAGCATCATCATTCAAAATCGAAAAATATATTTCATTACAAAGATTATTAATGTCGATAGTGTATACATTATTTTGTTTTAAGGCAATCATAGATGTGTTTTTGTGTGATTTTTCAATAATGCAAGCATTAGATTCAAATCTAATGATGTATCCTTTATCACATAATTGACTAATGCTCCAAAGGTTATGCTTTAAGCCATTAACCAATAACACATCTTCAATAAAGAAGTTGGATTTGTTACCTATGGTTCTTTTGCCAATGATTTTACCCTTGTTGTTGTCTCCAAAGATGATATATCCTTCGTTTAGGCTAGTGAGCTTAGAGAATTATGATGGATCTTTGATCATATGCCTTGAGCATCCACTATCAAGGTATCATCTTTTACTCCTAGCTTGTGATGGTAAATATTTCTAAAAAAAAGGATAATTTTTAGGTATCCATTTGATCTTGGGTGTATAAAAAATCGATCTACACAACTTATCATGTTGTATTGAGTCATTTAAGGTTCCTTTAGGAACCCAAATCAATTTATGTGGACTATATCTCTTAAATAGACATTTGTCCGTAACATGTCCAAATTTATAATAAAAGTTACATTTGTTTTGGGGTGAAACATACAATGTAGGGCCTTTAACAAAGGTGGTTGGATTTTTGTGAGAGTTACTCATAAATCTGATTCTACTTCTTTTATGAACATAACCCTTATTGGCAAGGATCATGTTCAAGGACTTGCTACCAACCTCAAATTTTTCTAAGGTTTCTTTGAGTAGCAAATTTTCCTTTCTAAGTGTTTCTAATTGATCACATTTTGTGCAAGGAGCTAAAATATCATCATTCTCAATTTTTAGTCTATCAAAATCACTAACAAGAGAAGCATGCTCCTTTTTTAATAATCTATATTTTTTGCTAACTAATTTACATTCATCGAATAAATCATGAAATGTACTTAGTAATTTATCAAAAGATAAACTTGCATCTAATGAACCGCTTACCTCATCTCCAATAGCCATTAGCGTATAGTGAGCAACTTGCTCGGTGTTAGTTGGCTCATCTTCTTCGGATGCACTTGAGTCATCTCACGTTGCTTTAAGAGTCTTCTTCTTCTTTTTTTGTTTCTTCTTTACTTGGGAACATTCACTTTTGAAATGTCCCGGCTTCTTGTATTAATAGCATATGACTTGTTCTTTCTTGGGTTCAAATTTATTTTTAGTGTCATTTCTAAATTTATTTTTTTTATGAATTTTTTAAACTTTCTTGTTAAGAGTACCAAGACATCATCAAGATCTTCATCACTTAATTTTCTTTCAAGTGGTCTTTTTGGGTTCTTAGTGTCATATCCTTCCTGTTCTTTGAAAGGTTGTTCTTAAGCTCTTTATGAGCATTACAAGTCATCTTATAGGTCATTAATGACCCAATTAGTTCTTCGAAAGGAAAATTATTTAAATCTTTGGCCTCTTGAATGACTATTACTTTATGATCCCAACTCTTTGGAAGGGATCTTAAGATTTTATTAACAAGTTCAAAATTCGAGAAACTTTTACCAAGTTCTTTTAGACCATTAACGACATCTGTAAATCGGGTGTACATGTTAATAGTCATACTCTATTTCATCCGAAACAACTCATAAGTATGCACTAAAAGATTAATTTTTGACTCCTTCACTCTGCTAGTGCTTCCATGAGTCACTTCGAGTGTGTGCCAAATATCAAAAGTCGTTTTACAAATGGATACTCGATTGAACTCGTTTTTATCCAAAGCACAAAATAAGGCATTCTAGCCTTGGCATTTAAAGCGAAAGTCTTCTTCTCCAACTCATTCCAATCATTCATTGGAAGAGAAGACTTTTGAAAGTCAATTTTTACAATGTTCTATAATTCAAAATCCATTGAAATTAGGAAGACCCTCATTCTAGTCTTCCAATATGTGTAATCCATCATATTGAATATGGGCAGATGTGTAATTAAATGACTTTCTTGATTGCCATCAAATACCATCTCTCTTGGGTTTTAAACCAAATGAGAGTGACCATGCTTTGATACTAATTGTTAGGATCAAGAGCGACACTAAGAGAGGGGGGTGAATTAGTGCAGCGGAAAACTTTCTCGTTTCAGAAGTCTTCATTTCGATTAAACCCGATTTTGATGAAAATCATTTCATAAAGATTTTAACTTGAAAACATATGGAAGCATAGAGAAAGTAGTAAGAAGGTAAAGTAGCTTGCAAGAAAGGTAAATTACTCAAAATGAAATACAAACCAGAATTTAGAGTGGTTTGGTCATTGTGACCTACATTCATTTTCGGATTCCTCCTCCGTCGAGGTCATCGACATCCAATAATGACCTTCCTTCAATAGGCGAAGACCAACCACCTTTTACAATGCTTTCTCCTTTTCATAGGTTTAGGAGATAACCCTTACAAGTCTCACACCTCTTTTGAATGATATCAATTCTTAGAAAGGGAGGAGGAATACTCTAGCATTTTTTTACAACACTTTAATACTCAAAAATTTAAAATTATGCCAATGCTTTCGTATCCTTGCAGAAAAGGGTGAGGTATTTATAGGCCCCAATTGACTTTAGAATTGGAGCAAAAAAGTGTTATATCCTTGAATTTCGAGGTACTAGCGGTACCACCGTCATTATTAGGTGGTACCACTACTTGACACCTAACACTAGGAGGTACCACCACCCAATCTGGGTGGTACAACCGCCTAACAGAGCTCGGAGACCGAGCTCTGACAATACCACCACTGGCAGCATTAACTGCTAGTGGTACCACTGCCCAGACCACTTGGGAGACTAGGTCTCCCAAGCGGTGCCACCACTGGCCATGATATGATTTCAAGTACTGAATGAGCTTTTCAATCCGGCCAAATTCAGCCCTGTTAAGGGCCCAATTGGCCCTTAATTAAATTAGTGGGATTACCTCCTAATCCTAACTCAATTTTTGGTCTAACTATAAAAACAAAATATTTTTTAGGATGTTACAAAGTATTTCTCTAATGTGTATCCCTATGTGTACGATGAAATGTTGAATAAAAACATAATGTATCTCTAATGTGTAACCCAATGTCTATGCCCACAAGCTATGGTACATGCAATTTTTGTTGAAATTTGAACTTATAAATATGTTAAAATATCATGGAAAAAATGTGGTTTGAAAAACAAATATCCTAATATGTGATGTACTATTTTTGGGATCATATCAAGAATAGTATATCGTATAAGAAGACTAGTCACAATAATTTGAAGACCTTGGAAAGGGCACTAAGATGGACTTTATAATATTTTTTATTTTATATTTTTAAAAAAATTTGAATTATTCAACATTAGAACAATGTGTCTTTTTTATTTTTCTCTAAGTTTTTTCCATTTGCACTAAAAAATCATAGACAAATACAATATTTTTTGATATTTAAGCTTTTAAATATGTCAAAAAACTATGAAAAAGTTTTTTCTAATATGTGATACACTATTTTTGGGGTCAATTCAAAAATAGTGTATAGCATATGAGGATTGGTCTAAATAATCTAAAATCTTATGAAAAATATGAAATGACAGTAAGATGGACTTTTATAATTTGCTTTCTATTTTGAATTTTTTTGATATTTTTATACATTAATCAACATATAAACTATGGGACATATTCTATTTTTCTTCAAGTTTTTTCCATTTGCAACAAAATATCATAGATTCATGTCATGTTTTTTAATATTTGAGCTTCTAAATATGTCAAATAATCATGAAAAGAATTTGATCCAGAAAAAAATATTATCTAATATATGATACACTTTTTTGGTGTTCAATTCAAAAAATAATATATCATATAAGAGGACTAGTCAAAATGATATGAAATCTTCAAAAAAAACCATGGAATGACAATAAGATGGAATTTTATACTATTTTTAAATTTTAAAAGTTTTTAATATTTTTATCAATTATTCAGTATAGAAATAGTGTGCCTTTTATAAATTTTTTCTAAGTATTTTTTCCCATTTCATAGAAAAATATGGATATATGTAATATTTTTTATATTTGAGCTACTAAATATGTTAAAAAACAGTGAAAAAAAATTTGGTCAAGAAAAGTAATTTTCTAATATGGGATATATTATATTTTGGGATCAATTAAAAAATAATGTTTCTATCACATAGGAGGATTGATAAAAAATAATATGAAATATTTTGTAAAACTTAGAAGGCACTAAGATGGACTTTTATAATGTCTTTTCTATTTTAGACGTTTTTTGATTTTTTTTCCGAATTATTCAACATCAAAATAATGTGTCATTTCCTAATTTTCTATTTTTATTTTTGCTGCAATGTTGTTTAATATTTGAGCTTCTAAATATGTAAAAATTGATGAAAAAAATTATTTTCTAATACATGGTACACTATTTTTGGGGTTAAAATAAAAAAAATGTATTGCATATAAGGACTGGTTTAAATCATTTAAACTTTTCATGAAAGGTTTGGATTTGTCCCAGATGGGCATATGTCACTGTTTTTCTAATTTAGAGAATTATTTTGATATATTTTAAATTTTTAGCATCTCAGATGTGATATATTGTTTTTTAGGTTAATTCAAAAATAGTGTATCACATAGGAGATTTGGTTAAAATAATCTGAAATCTTCTGAAAAACTTGGATTGAAACTAAGATGAACTTTTATAATATGTTTTCCATTTAAGATAATTTGTTTGTTTGATATTGTTCCCCATTATTCATCTAAAATTTTTTATGAAAGCTTTGAATTTATTCCCAATGGGCATATGTCACCATTTATCTAATTTAAATATTTTTTTTTATTTTTCAACATCTTAACTATGTGCCAATTTCTAATTTTCTCTATATTTTTCTATTTCCACCAAAAGATAATGGATCCATGCAATATTTTTTGAGATTTGAAATTCTAAATTGGTCCAAAATAATTAGAATACAGAATATACTGCAACTTACACTTCCAATGTAATTTCCTTCAACTTCTTTTTGTCTTTTTTTTTTGGGTAAGTAAAAGAATTTCCTTCAACTTTGGACAACCAAACAATTAGAATATATTAAGATATGTTACAATATAATGGTATAAATCATTAAAATTAAGATTGTTTGTAGTGGTGTCGTGGTGTAGTTGGTTATCACGTCAGTCTAACACACTGAAGGTCTCCGGTTCGAGTCCGGGCGACGCCAAATGTTAAAATTCTTTGTCACTAAAATTAAGTTTTAACTAACTTGATACATATAGGAATTTACATGATCAACAATTGTATCCAAATTGTTCATAGAACATTTATTTTTTATCTTGTCATGTGCTGATTCAATTCTTTTTTTTTTTCTTCTACCAGCTTGTACGATGCTTCTTAGAGATAATATGATACGATCATATTCTCATTCTCATTGTATCCAATATTATTTGTTTCTTGTAAGAAAAATCTTATCATTATTGTTCTTCTTGTATGTGTCAACTCTATAATAATCTTTACAAAAGGAATATGGATTACCATTCCTACCCCTAATAGCATGAGAACATAAATTCTCAAAATGCCTACATGAACAACTTTTTATCTCATATAATTGTCTTATAAGATGTTTTCAACTAAAGAAATTTATGTATTTAACAATATACCATTATTTTGCTATAATCATAATCAACAAGTACTTTGTTTGGTATTATCTATCCTCACTTAAAACAACTCATTCACCAACAACATATGAGACATCATAAATATTATGGTTAAATTTACCTTCAACCTATTCTTGTATTCTTTTTTTAGTCAATTTATTTTCCAAGACATCACCACTATTATCATTTTCATCGTAATAAAATGGATAATTGAAGTCTATAGGAGTGCCAAAACCTTAGCTACTTACCAATTGACTTTCATCCCAACTTGATATCTAGCCTAATGTCTATCTATCAATATTATTAAAAATAAAAAAAATACTTCATCAGGAAGTGGATCCATCCTATAGTAAGATCATTAAAATAGAAAGAAAGATAAACCTACGTGGATAATTCCTTGAGTCAACCTTGTAACATTTTCATTGGATAGAAACCCAAATAAATTTGCATAGGGCTATGATTAAATCATAATATGCTTTATTCAGTTAATGTGTCCATTAATGATCATGATTAGATTTTAAAATTTTCTAAAAGGAAATCACATGAGGTCTTGACCTTTGTTATAGGTGTTTCCATAAGTTTTTTAAAATAATAAAAATTTACTGTATCCCAATAAATATTTTCATCCTAATTTATTTATTTAAATCTAAATTTTTATCTTTTATTTTATCTAATTATAACTATATGATTTAATCTTAACACATCCTCTTAATTCAAATAGTTGTAACTTGAAGTTGTCTTTGAAAAAAAAAATTTACAAAAGCTTTTGTAAAGATATCGATAAATTGGTCTTCGATGATGCATCCACCATTTTACATCTTTAACCTTCTTCGGAGTCTTTAATGGTTGCTTATTTTCACTTTTATTAAAAGACTCGTGAGAATGACTATTGTCTTTTAATGCTTGAGACTTCTTAAATTATTGCCCTTTTGAATAATCATCATCGGAACTTTTTTCAAAGCTATCATCCTCATCTTCATCACTACTGGTGCTCTTCTTTTTTGCAGTCTTTGTAATAGGTTTACTAGCAGTAGATGGAACATAATCTAAAACTTTTTGCTTCTTGAATTATGGCTAATTATTGCTCTCATTAGAACTTTCATCAACTTTAGTTTTGTTCTAAGGCATCTTCTCATCAGTTTGAATACGGTAGGATTTGTTATGTAGGATTTGTTATATAAGATAGTTTGCATAGACCCACAAAAATTTAGATGATTATAGCTTTTATATTATAATGTTTATTCATCAGTAATAGTAGCATGTAAGGAGAAATCCAAAGATAATAAGGGAAATACTTTGTTTTTTGTCATCTTCACAATTGTTATTAGTTTTCCAAATTTTTATCATAAATCAAGTATTTTTTATCATAAAAAATAATATAATATCTTTTTCTTATTAGTTGCCCTATACTAGTGAGATTTTGTTTTCAACTAGGAATAAACATCATATCATTAATAAATTTTTTACCAAATTTCGTGTTCACAACAACTATTCATTTTCCTTCTACTTGAACCTTGTTGGCATTTCCCATCTATACTGTAGATTTGATTAAATAATCAAGCCTTTAGAATAAATTTTTGTTCCCTGTCATATGATTAATACATCCACTATCTAAAAACCAAGCAAATCTAGAATATTTCTCGTCGGATGTTATAAAGAAAATATTTTCTTCATCCCTTTTTCATTATTATTTTCCTTATAATAATTTGTTTGATTTTTGTTCTAACAATTTTTTTCAAGATGACCATATTTTTTACAATAAGAGCAGAGAGAAACATTTAGATTTTTATTTTTGTAACAATAATGTTTTTCAATATGTTTAATTTTTTTATAGTGAAAACATCAACGGGTTTCTTTTTTAGCTTCATTCGAGTTTCTTTTACCCTTATTTGATCGAACATGATCTTTGTTATTTTGATCTCTCCCTTGATATTTGACTTTTTCTTTTGGTCTTTCTTCTGATATATCTTTATTTGAAAAACATGTTCTGAAGATTATTTTGAAGATTTATTTATTTTTTATTCATAAACTAAAAGAGTGTCTATACTTATTTATTCATTTATTTCTAAAAGATTTATTTATTTCTACACTTATTATATGTGTAGAAATTCCAAAGCTATCTACAAGAATGTTGACACAAGTATAGGTATATTTTTATTTACAATATTTTATATTTAATTTTATTTAAATTATAATTATTAATTTATTAATTTTATCTTTGCGATTAGATCATTCGAATGATGAAGAGAGGTCAAAAAGCCCTTGTAAACAATTGTTATAGGACAAAGCCTTAGTACACTATTAAATATAGTCGAGGAAAATTGGTCTTATTATTACCAAGGAAGTATCATTTAGATATTATAAAAAGTACTTTATTTGACCATTTCCTAGATATCTTTGATATAATCATATCTCATGGATTAACTTCAACAATTATATAATGATGGTATAAAATTGATAAGTTTTTGGTAAATAGAGTTGAACTACCATTTTCTATGTCAGATGTATCTCTTCTTTTTAATTTATTGAATATTGAAGAAATTTTTGATATGAAGGTATCTAGATCTTCTAGGTATCTTACAAGAAAGCATTTTTTTTATGAAGGACCAAGCCGTAACGATTTGGAAATGTGGATGATAGCATTGTATCCATGTGAAAATGAGGAATAGTGATGTATTTTTGTTAAATTTATGTGCTATATATATATATATATATATATATATATATATATTATCAAAGTAACTATAGATTGTTATGGTAATTAACATCATTGATTGATGATCTCAAAATTTTGAATAAGTATAATCAGGTAATAATAGTTTATTCATTTATTTCTAAGAGGATCGTATTAGTGGAAGAGAGAATATAAAGATTTAATTTAAACAAGTGTCATTTTGTTAGCTATTTGAAAAGATGTCTATTCGTATTGTCGGTAAGTTACTTAGATGTATATAGTTTGTATTAGAAAATTACAAAGAGCATCATATGTGTAACGAAAAATAAAAATAAAAATTAGTTTTCTAAAAATAGATTTATTAAATAATCGTATGAAGATCAGGAGTATAAAACTCAAAAATGATAAAAACTGTGTAATTGCATAAAGTGGTTGAGACCTCACCTAGGAGAGATCGTATATCCCCAAAACTGTAGATCTCAGTCCATGGATGAAGGAGCTCTTATAAACTCCTCTCTAGTAGTACTCCACATAACGGATGCAGCGACGACACACCTCCTTGTGCAACGCGTTCTTTCCTTACATTCATGCACTACTACACTGTAGTAACGAAAGAGGGATTGGTCTTTCTTACTATCCTCTCACACCAAAGAGTGGATAGTTAGTTGGAGGAAAAGGTAGAGAGGAGATGATGGAGGAGGCGATAGTAGAGGTCTAGCTATTATTTCTTTTAATCCCAACTCCTATTTATAGAGTTGGATCCTTCTTTTTGGGGATTGGATTTCTATTTGATAACCCTTGGTTTAATGAATATTGGATATGCTAGTCATAGGTGCACCCGCAAGCTAATCATATGAGTGATGACATGTGTGATATGACATACACTTTTTTTGCTTATTATTATTCTAATATTTTATTATTTTATATTGCTCGATGCACGTGTGATATGACATGCACGGTGATGTCCATGGATTTGTATAATAGGAATCGAATCATGATGAGATCACGATAATGAGGCCGCTTCATCTTTAAACATAGACCTTAAATAATCTTGGTCATAGGTTACTCGAGAGGGATATCGAGATAACCAGATAGATTAGTGTATTGTATACCTATCAATATGATAGAAGCAACTCGTCTCATAGCTGCTCATGTAGAGATACTATGGCTATAGTGTAGGTGCTAATTGGAGAATAAGTTTACTGATTAATCTGCTCATGGAATATTGGATGGTTGATGATACCTCATTATCAAACAACGATTCCGTCATCCTAATGGTGTACCTGATCCTTAGACTTAAGACACTAAATATGTCTTGTATGAGTACTACACTTTTTGATTCTAGACTTATAGGTTTGGAAGTTCTAGATTTATATCAACCGATCATCGAGAGTGGCAGCCAACCTTACGAGGGATATTGATTGTCGATAGAAGATCATCTGCTCTTAGTATTATGAGAGGAATATCTAATATATTCTTGCTTAAACAAATCTTTGGCCAAGGTCATTCGGATTGAGAGAGAAAAAGTTATCCGGGAGAATCCGATTAGAGCGAGACTCGAGAATAAACCGTTTGGGCATGACAACACTATGCCCGGTATACAATCTCTAAAATATTAGATGGATGAGGGACTATAGGTATACTGGAACTAAGGACAGATAGGTCCAAAAGGATTGGATTCCCCCTATATCGTCTAGGGCCTACGACATAGTGTCACGGACTTAGCTAGTTTTGCCTAAATCATGCGGCACCTTTACGTGTTTGTCCGTAAAGATCAGCCTCCTCGAAGCCTCCTAGGGTCCCTTAGAACCTACAAAAGAAAAAATGGGATAGAGAAAATGCCTTACTCGGGATCCACAAGCAAACATTTTCGAAAACACTTCATAGACTATGCAAATTATAAACAAACTTTACAAGCTCTGTACAGTTGCACAACAAAGGGTCAAAATGGTCCACTATAGATCGAAAATCTCTCTCAAGTGTCTATATGATATAACCTTTATTTACAAGCCTAAAGCGGCCACCAAACCCAACTAAAATAGGACTATTAAGCCTTCGGCCGTCCCTCTACATGTTGTGTAAAGCATGAACATACCAAAAGACACGGTCATACATATGTATTATATCACACATCCTGTTTAGAAGTTTATCTATGACATTCTCCCCTACTTATTCCTTCGACATCCTCGTCAAAGCCTTTGCTAACACTACAACTCCTCGCCTTTACTGAGTCTTCAATCTTTCGCTCCAACTGCAATGCGCCTTTTGGCTCCCAGTTGCTCTCCACTGCTATTGTTGAGTAGTCGAATTTTTGATCCACTATACTGCGTCAACTCGCCAATGACTCTAACTCTAGTGTGGGGTTGGCTGAGTTGTGTTGATCCCTGTTGGTTCCTGCGGATCCTCCAGATGAAGGAAAAGATCATCCTAACTATGTGCCAGTCTCTCAAATGCCTCATCCTGCTTGAACTGGGTGGATGCTTGTTGGAGTTTTAACGAGCATCACCTCGTAAACTTCTGAAGTTTTGGGTCCTTCCTCTATAAAATGTTTATCGACTCTTCTTTCATTTAGTTGTCACTTCCAAGTAGGTTTGCATCACTTCCACTTTCGATTGGCATTTTGTTGGGAAATGAACCGGACAATCTACTCTCAGTAGCACTGACCACCGTTAGTGAGGATTTGACAACTATTGTCTTCCATTATCTTTGAAAGGTCTTTGAACCTTTGCAAAGCTTCTCTGTTGGATAGATAAGAGAATTGGGGTACTCGGTTTCACCTATTCTCTTAAGAGTTGAGAAGGCAAAGGTTACTTGACTTCGCTCGCCTCCTCGAGGTTATACTCCATGCATCGAGCTGGTTACTAGCCTTCGCTTGCTCTTTGCTCACACTTATGAAGCACTGGAAGTGTTTGCACTCCTTGCGTTGAGTTAGTTACTCTAATTCACCTTCTCAACACCATCGAACTTCTGGAATACAGGAAGTTTTCACCCCAACTTAGAGTAATTCTCTAATAGATTTGGACGCATCTGGGATTGTACCATCTTCTCCATCAACTCTGCCGCCTACTCCATTGAGTAGCAAAGGTACAACACTACGTACTACCTGCTTCATTCCTTGGTCATGCACTCTTGCATGACCCGAAGTCCTTTACTTTCGGCTATCTTGATAAGAAGCTCGTTGACACCGGTCTTATAAAGTTCCTTGGCCTCTGCCCTTTAGCTTTGTCTCGGTACTTGGAGTTTGCCTCTATATGCTTCACCTCCTCAGCCCCTTTTATGACCAAGCGCTCTCCCTCCATGAGAGCAAGGGATCAATTACTTTCACAAAAATCCCGCCTTTGTGATACCATGGCGCTGACATGCCCATCGCCCTACTATCTGTCACCTCGCATCTGTATCCCTTTTCTTAATGATCAGTAGATATATCTCTATGGCACTTCTCTAATTCCATTTCCATTCTAACAGATGCTTAATTTTGGATAGCTAAGTCCCTCTGGAATCATCATTACTTCCTCGCCCCTTTCGACCCCCTGCTTCAACACCTCTGTGTTCTCCAAGTAGCTCCCTTTGGTCGATAGAAAGACAGACTGCAACTCCCATGCATGGCCTCTGCCATCACATTGTAGGGTTTGTACCGAATTTATTATCCTTAGCTTCCTTGGTAGCAACGTTGTCCTCTGACTTGCCGAGTTCCCTTAAGAGAATATGGGCTCTAGAGCTATCCAACTCTCCAGTTACTTTGATTATACCTCTGCATGATCAAGTCCCTCCCATGAGACTCACTGGTACTTGCATTTGAACTTTTCCCTTGGTGGAACATAGCCCCCATATGCTGATGACCAAGGCTTTCATCCGATGTAAAATTTGATGCACGTATGGAAGACCCGCCTCTCCGGTACCATGACCTTCACTCCTTGAATCCATAGCCCTTCTTACCGTCGTGTTGTTCCCCGAAGTGGAGCTTCTAGTAGCTCCCGATCACACCTCTGTATGATCTAGTCCCTCACGGGACTATGTCGTGTGTATCGCATTGCCACGAACTATTTCACCACGATCTGTTGCACCATGTCGCCTCCTAGTGACATCTCTATTGCATTTTGATCCTTGTGGGATAAACTCGAATTGTGATCCCTTCATGTGGCCTATGCCAATATATCGTAGTGTTTATTTCACCTTCGATTTTGTTCGCTCCTTTGGCAATCGACCTTCATCTACCCGCTCTTGGGTCACACCTAGATGAAGCACCGCTCTAGGACAGTTTGTCGCCTAGTAGCTCCCGAAGTCCACCGACTTCACTGCAATTAGTGCACCATTGTCTGGATCCTAGGCCTTTGCCCCTACCAACATAATCTCTGCTACGCACCGCTTCCTTCATGACAACACTGTGGCATATTCTTCAAGAGTACCCGCCTCCGCGTCCTCTTGCCCCGTGCCAAGGCCTTCTTAACCCAACTTCGCCTCCGTAAGTTGAGTCGCCTTAGTTCCTCCATCAAATGCTTCTCCGAGATAAGGTGCATATGCCTAGAAGCTCCCTTCATCTTTGGCACCATGCAAGATGAGTCCACTCCGTCAGAATGAAGGACCCATGGAACAACATGATCCTGCTCTTACCTCTGCAAGAGTTTATATCCTTGACCTCTATCTAAGGAAAGCATTATGCCTCTGCTCCATGTTCCATCTTCTATGCTGGCTCCCTTCATGCGGCTTGGGTACTTCATCAAATTACACCCAAGTTGCTCTGCTCCTCGTTTTTGCATTGAGATGATGGTGGCTCTCGTGCCCACCATTCCACAGGTCAGCCCTCCCTTGAGTCCGATCTCCATATCGACTCCAAGTGTGCCTTCATTTATGTTGCCTTAGATCACTCCCCCACTTGATCTTGCAATGCATCCACCAATGTATTCTCTCAAGTGAGATCATGTGATGACTCCTCGTTGCTTGCTCGGTCCATTGAGCTTCGTGGAGTTGTTGTTTGTTAAGGTACTCCTTCTTAACATGTGCGGTCTATTACACATGATTCTCCCTCTGGAGAGCCGGGACTTATCCCTCTTGGATATCTATCCCATTGGAGCAACATCTCTCTTCGTTTCGGAGACCACCATCCCCTTGGACTACTCTGATTTGCTGAACAAACTACGCATTATTCTGCCTCCTGCAAATGCACTTGCTAGATTGCGACTCCACGTTAATATAGCTCCCGCTGCACCACTTAAGGCCTAGCAATATGCTGAACTTGCTGCACATTTCAGCCTCCTACGGACGTATCCTTTATATGCCGAAGAGAAAGTTTCAATGCCCCATGGCGCCGAGTTTCGGTCGCCTTGGAATGGCCACGAACATTCCATCGTCCGCATACAAGCCCATGCACGAGTATCAAATTCTACGAGTTAGCAATTCCCCTTACCTCTGTGAGCTTTGCACAACTCTTTCGGTCACCGAGCAACTCATTCCACTATTGAGCTGACAGCCCAAAGTGGGTTCAACCCATGGTGGGCTTTATCAGCCCACAACCCACACTCCTTTGACCTAACCCTAGATCAACATAAGTGGGGTGTGGTGGCTACGTTTTTTAGGAGCAAGTGGCTGCGTTTTTGGGAGAAAAACTATAGCAACATGGTGATCCTTGCAGCAGCAAAAACTAGGAGAAAAAGATAGAAATCCAAGGAGAAAGAAAGGGAAGAAAACAAGGACAACGTAGAGAGACTGTTCTCAATCATCCAGTAGTGTTCTCATCTCAGGTTAAATCAAATCTACAGTAGATTCTTACTGTGATTACTTGGGGAGAATTAGGGAGGATTTACATTTGAGCACAGCGACGTGATCTTTGTACCCCAGTTATTCTCTTGTGATTGTTGCTAGGGTTTTGGGCAAGAGATTAAGATTTGTATATTCATTATTATTATAGTGGATTATCTTTAATTTGCCCCGTGGTTTTTACCCTTCACATTGAAGAGGTTTTTCCACGTATATCTTGGTGTTCTATTTGATTGTGATTTCATTTAATTCCGCTACGTATTATAGTTTTCTAATACTTGTTCATATACAAAGGTTATTCCACTTTATATCCCATCAATTGGTATTAGAGCAAGATTTTGATGATTTAATTTTGTATTTGAACATGGAGGCCAGTAATGTTTTTCGCATGATTAGTTTGAATAGAAACAATTGGATGAAATGGAAACCAAGAATGGAAGACCTCTTGTATTGCAAAGATTTGTATGGACCTTTGTAGGGGGATAGTGCAAAACCCACAACTATGACAGATGATGAGTGGAAGAGGTTAGATAAAAAAATAATTGGGTTTATTCGATAGTGGCTTGATGATAGTGTCTTTCATCATGTTTCTAATGAAATTTCTACATATTCTCTTTAGAAAAAGTTGGAAAGTCTCTATGAAAGAAAAACAGCTGTCAACAAAGCTTTTTTGATCAAAAAACTTATGAACCTAAAATACAAAGAGGGTGCTTCTATTGCTGAACATTTGAATGAAATGCAAAGTATTACTAATCAGTTATCCTTAATGAAAATGTCTCTTGATGATGAGTTGCAAGCATTGTTACTTCTTAGTTAATTACCAGAAAATTGAGAGACACTGGTGGTTTCCCTCAGTAATTACCTATGCCAGATGGTGTTGTCACTATGAGTCAAGTAACAAGCAGTTTGTTGAATAAAGAGTTGAGAAGAAAGAATTTAGTAATATCTCAGAATGATTCACAAGCACTTATCTCAGAGAACAAAGGAAGGTCAAAGTCGAGAAGCAGTTCATGCATAGGTAGGAGCAAGTCAAGATCAAGAAAAAATATTGTTTGCTATAACTATGGTGAGAAAGGACATTACAAGAACTAATGCAAGCAATCTAAGAAGAGCAAAAAAAAGGGAAAAATAGTGGAGTCTACAAAGTCAAAAGATAATATCACGGCTATAGTGCGGGGTGGTGATTATTTGATTTTGTCTTCTTCTGATGATATTTTTTCTTGTATGCGTCAGGATCTTGAGTGGGTGATTGACACAGGTACTTCTTATCATGCTACACCATGGAGGGAGTTTTTTGCTACCTATAGGTTTGAAAATTTTGGTGTTATCAAGATGGGTAACTATGGCATAGCAGATATCATTGGCATGGGTGATATCCACATAAAGACTCACCTTGGTTGCAAGTTAGTGCTTAAGGATGTGAGACATGTGGTTGACCTAAGGCTGAATTTAATTTCAGTTGGAAGGCTTGATGATGAAGACTATGATAGCAGATTTCACAAAGGGCAATAGAAGATTAGTAAGGGTTCTCTTGTTATAGCTAGTAGAAAAAAATGTCATACTTTGTACAGGTTGCAGGGTAAAGCTTATGGTGAGTAGTTAAATGCTATAGAGAAAGACTTTAGCATGGAGTTTGGCATAGGCGATTGGGATATATAAGCGAGAAGGGACTACAAGCTCTTTCCAAGAGAAAGGTATTACCAGATCTCAGAGGTATACATTAGAACCCTTGTATTGATTGTTTGGCTAGTAAATAACATAGAGTTTCATTTGCTAGTCCTGCTTTATCTAGAAAAATTTATGCCTTAGATCGTATTTATACAGATGTATGTGGTCTTTTGAGGACAAAAACTCCTGGTGGATTTGTTGATGTTCTTGGTATAAGTGGTGCACTTTATTTTGTCACTTTTATAGATGATTTTTCTAGGAAAGTTTGGGCCTATGCTTTGAAGACCAAAGATCAAGTTATTAATGTCTTCAAAGAGTTTCGTGCTAAGGTTGAAAGGGAGACAGAAAGGTAATTGAAATGCATAAAATCAGATAATGGTTGTAAGTATACAGGATTATTTAATGATTATTGTAGGTCACATGGGATTCAACATGAGATGACAGTTCCTGGTACACCTCAACATAATACAATTGCAGAAAGGATGAACCGCACCATCATGGAAAAGATTAGATATATGCTTTCATAGGCCAAGCTACCCAAAAGGTTTTGGGATGAGGTATTGAGGACTGCAGTTGATGTGATCAACTTATCACCATGTACAACCCTAGATGGTGATGTGGCAGAGTATGTATGGTCAGGGAATGATGTTTTCTACAAGCGTTTGAGAGTGTTTAGTTGTCGTGTATTTGCACATATTCCAGAGAATGAGAGGTCCAAGCTGGATGGTAAGACTAAAAAATGTATTTTTCTTGACTACTCACATGATCATTTTGGTTACAGGCTTTGGATCCAAAAAAGCATAAGGTGTTTAGAAGCAGAGACGTAGTCTTCTTTGAGGATCAAACCTTTGAGGATTTGAATAAGAAAGCACCAGCCAAAACTTCTGCAGATGGATTAGCAAATTGTGACCCAGTTACTCCTCCAGTATATCAGGGTGATGGGGGAGATGTGTAGGAAGATGGTGTAGAGCCTGATGTTGATATACCTATAGGACATATTGAGCAAGAAAAAGTTAGAGAGCAACTTCCAACAGAACCTTAGTTGAGAAGATCTTCTAGACAACGTCAACCTTCCACAAGATACTCGACAGATGCGTATGTGATGCGTACTGATGCAGGTGAACAAGAGAGTTTCCAAGAAGCAGTTGAAAGTGAGCAGAAAGAGAAGTGATTAGTTGCTATGCAGGAAAAGATGGATGCTCCTCAGAAGAACCACACTTATGCCAAATGAAATGAAGACCTTACCAAAAGAAAGACAAGAGATATGCTGACAGCTGGTCAGTATGGCTTCACATTGAGGGGTCATGGGACAGTCTCCCTTATGGGCTGAAGGGGGAGGTTGTTAGGCTGATAGCCCAATGTGGGTTCAGCCCATAGTGGGCTTTATCAGCCCACAGCTCACACCCCTTTGACCTAACCCTAGATCAATATAAAGGGGGTGTGGTGGCTGCATTTTTTAGGAGCAGGTGGCTGCATTTTTGGGAGAAAAACTGCAGCAACGTAGTGATCCTTACAGTAGTAAAAAGGAGGAGAAAAAGATAGAAATCCAAGGAGAAAGAAAGGGAAGAAAACAGCGACAATGCCTATAGTAGATTCTTACTATGATTACTTGAGGAGAATTAGGGAGGATTTACATATTGAGCATAGTGACGTGATCCTTGTATCCCAGTTATTCTCTTGTAATTATTGCTAGGGTTTTGGGCAAGAGAATGAGATTTGTATATTCATTATTATTATAGTGGATTATCTCTAGTTTGCCCCGTGATTTTTACCCTTCACATTGAAGGGGTTTTTTCACTTATATCTTGTTGTTCTATTTTATTGTGATTTCATTTAATTCCGTTGCGTATTATGGTTTTCTAATACTTGTTCATATACAAAGGTTATTCCACTTTATATCCCATCATCCACCTTACATGGTCTCATCCTTTACCAAGCATCTCGCTTACCTTGAGCATCATCAAGTATAGTTGTTAACGTTGAGCCGTAGTTCAAACTCAACCATCCCAACCTTTGTGCGCTTCGCATTCTTCCAAGCTTGCTTGTTCTCGTGGTGACTCTTGTGTGAAGGATTGGCCATTCCTCTGAATGCCAATCTCAGATGCCCGCTCCAACGAGCGACTCCTTTTCCCTACATCTACATGCTCGTTTTCCTCCAAACGGTCGTGCGTGTGCTGACTGCCCTCAACGCAGCCCTGCTAGGTCCCCCCATGTTTGCATGCCAAGTGTTTCTATGAGTGCTTGTCCCACTCCGTTACCATCTGTCATGGACTTAGCTAGTTTTGCATAAGTTGTGCGGCACCCTTGCGTGTCCGTCCGCAAAAGTCAGCCTCCCCGAAGCTTCCCAAGGTCCCTTAGGACCTACAAAAGAGAAAAAGGGACAGAGAAAACGCCTCACTCGGGATCCATAAGTAAACATTTTCGAAAATACGTCATAGACTATGCAAATTACAAACAGACTTTACAAGCTTTGAACAGTTGCACAACAAAGGGTCAAAATGGTCCACTATAGATCAAAAATCTCTCTCAAGTGTCAATGTGACATAACCTTTATTTATAAACCTAAAGCTGTCACTAAACCCAACTAAAATGAGACTATTAAGCCTTTGGTCGTCCCTCTACATGCTGTGCAAAGCATGAATATACCAAAAGACACAGACATATATAAGCATTACATCACACATCCTGTTTAGAAGTTTGTTCGTGACAGTAGTGGTATTACTCATGGCCAGCTCCATATTAGGCCTAGAGGGTCAAACATATATGATAGGCATTACGATGAGTAGAGGTTCATATATGAGATATCCGTAGGAGCCCCTATCTTATTAGATATCCAATAAGCCCCTAATTTATTGGATCCTATGGATAAGATTTAATAAGAACCAATAAGAGATCATTAGATAGAAATCTACTAATCTAAGAGGCTTGAGTAGTTGGATGGAGATCCAATATCCAATAGGGTAGGATCCATTAATGTTAAGTTGATAGGGGACCTCTAGAAATAGGAGGGAACCAATGATTTATAGGCTAGAGCCTCTTTGGGTTACCATCTCCTATTCTCCTCTCTCTCTCCTCCTCAAATAACATACTTGGAGACTTAAGGAGCATCGTCACAGCCCTGCTTGTAGATCACCGCTAGAGAGGAGGACACTTGACCTCATTTACCCTCTCTTAGAGGTTTACAGGAATTCAGGGATATACAATCTCCCTAGGTAACACAATCTTTAATATATGCAGTTTTAAGTTTTACGGATTTTACGCACCAATCTTCACATGACGATGAACACATTGATGAGAAATTTAAGAATTTTATTTTTATGTTCTTCCGCTGCGCATGTGATGTCGCCCCCTAGATTTTCATAGAATAATAATAACAAAAAAGATTGTGTAGTGTATTACACATGCCATCACTTACGTGATTGGTTTGTAGAGCACTTGTAAGTAGTAGTTTGTAAATTAAGTACAATCTTCAAGGATGCCTATAACTAGTAACCTGTAGCTAGTAGTTTGTAAATTATGTGATTAGTAGTTTTGCGAGCATGTCCCTGCTATGTCGTCAACTGAAGTACAATCTTCAAGGATGCTTATTTGTATTGTAAGTAATTACATGCCTATTTGTATCATAGGTAAGTTACGTAGATGTGTATAGTTTGTAAATTATTGTATTAGTAATTTGGTATAATATGATATCAAAAGTTATGATCTTTGATAGGGATGGTTTTGCTAGCACGTCCCGTGCTTTAAGTCGGAAGTAAAATCACAAACAACTAAAATGATTTCAAAAATATCATATGATATAGTTAGTTATTCTAAAATTAGATTTGTAATTGTATGTTGTTTTGAAAAGTTGTCGTAATGATCATTTTTCATTATTTGATGAGCTACCACCTAAAGGTTCACTTGTAGGTTAAATTCATACAATTATAGTTTTTTTTTTTATAACTAGGTAACGAATTTGTGTCTTATTCTAACAACAAAACACTCATGAAACATTCGATGCATGTATAGATGATGTCCAAGAAGAGTAACGCAAAACACTTGAACCCCAACAATCACAATACAAAAATTGTGATACATGTCTTGATGTTCTTAGGACATTCATGTTCTTTGTGAGGCAACATAGTTAAGGTGATGCAATCGGCAAAATGTTACCCAATGAGCTTAAAAAAATGTGTACTGATGATAAAAATATAATGTCTACAAACTTATATCGTGCAATCTCTATGAAATGAGTAGTCATAAGAAGAAAAGAATGAAGAAAAGTTGTGAAAAAGAGATGAAGAATATAACTAAGCGTTCCTACCATGAACCCTTGGAAAAGAATAAACTAGATGAGGTGGACCTAAATATCATTTCTCTTCTCCATGATGAAGGACCGAGTAAAGCCAAATCTCAAGGACGAAGATTAACTAAGAAAAAGAGATGACAATAATTTTAAAAGTTGTTAATAGTTTTTATAAGATACCAAACAAACTTAGAAGATGTATGAACTGAGTTATTTTGATCTCGTAGACTATTAAGAAAAATGAAGTCACTATAAGAGAAGAAGTGGTATTAATCTTATGCAAGCTAAAGTTGATGTCATAAGTTACATGATAATTTTTACTTATAGCTTGATTGTATATAATAACTATTCCGTTTATTGTTAAATATAAGACAACTAACATTTCCTTGATGTTATAATTCACCTATCGAAGTTATTTGGAAAGACGACATATGCCACCTCACCTTGTATTGTTTCTTGAAGTTGATAGATTTCAATAATATGGTAGACAGGGATATAATAGATATATATGCCAATATTCTAATTCGAAAGGCACTAGCATTGTCACTTGAAGAATCTTATGTGAAGTTGATTGTAATGTATGCGGGATTCGAAATACATATATATTTAGAATTTCTCAATATTTTTCTTATTTATTATAGGATTTTAGGCTAGTGAAATTGGTGATATTGTTTCAGAAATGTTTCAAAGTACATGGTCACGAATTATTTAGACAAAATAGCAAGATTGATAAAGGAGGGTCAATTAAATATATTTTTTTATTATTTAGACAAAACAGCAAGATTGTCAATATAATATGGGATATATTATATTCGGGATAAATTAAAACACAATGTTTCTATCACATAGGAGGATTGATAAAAAATGATATGAAATATTTTGTAAAACTTAGAAGGCACTAAGATGGACTTTTATAATGTCTTTTCTATTTTAGACGTTTTTTGATTTTTTTTCTGAATTATTCAACATCAAAATAATGTGTCATTTCCTAATTTTCTATTTTTATTTTTGCTGCAATGTTGTTTAATATTTGAGCTTCTAAATATGTAAAAATTGATGAAAAAAATTATTTTCTAATACATGGTACACTATTTTTGGGGTTAAAATAAAGTTAATGTATTGCATATAAGGACTAGTTTAAATCATTTAAACTTTTCATGAAAGGTTTGGATTTGTCCCAGATGGGCATATGTCACTGTTTTTCTAATTTAGAGAATTATTTTGATATATTTTAAATTTTTAGCATCTCAGATGTGATATATTGTTTTTTAGGTTAATTCAAAAATAGTGTATCACATAGGAGATTTGGTTAAAATAATCTGAAATCTTCTGAAAAACTTGGATTGAAACTAAGATGAACTTTTATAATATGTTTTCCATTTAAGATAATTTGTTTGTTTGATATTGTTCCCCATTATTCATCTAAAATTTTTTATGAAAGCTTTGAATTTATTCCCAATGGGCATATGTCACCATTTATCTAATTTAAATATTTTTTTTTATTTTTCAACATCTTAACTATGTGCCAATTTCTAATTTTTTCTATATTTTTCTATTTCCACCAAAAGATAATGGATCCATGCAATATTTTTTGAGATTTGAAATTCTAAATTGGTCCAAAATAATTAGAATACAGAATATACTGCAACTTACACTTCCAATGTAATTTCCTTCAACTTCTTTTTGTCTTTTTTTTTTGGGTAAGTAAAAGAATTTCCTTCAACTTTGGACAACCAAACAATTAGAATATATTAAGATATGTTATAATATAATCATATAAGTCATTAAAATTAAGATTGTTTGTAGAGGTGTCGTGGTGTAGTTGGTTATCACGTCAGTCTAACACACTGAAGGTCTCCGGTTCGAGTCCGGGCGACGCCAAATGTTAAAATTCTTTGTCACTAAAATTAAGTTTTAACTAACTTGTTTCACCAAAAAATCCTATCTAAATGGCATTGCCCTCAAATTGATGATACATATGGGAATTTACATGATCAACAATTGTATCCAAATTGTTCATACCTTGAACATTTATTTTTTATCTTGTCATGTGCTGATTCAATTCTTTTTTTTTTTCTTCTACCAGCTTGTACGATGCTTCTTAGAGATAATATGATACGATCATATTCTCATTCTCATTGTATCCAATATTATTTACTTCTTGAAAGAAAAATCTTATCATTATTGCTCTTCTTGTATGTGTCAACTCTATAATAATCTTTACAAAAGAAATATAGATTACCATTCCTACCCCTAATAGCATGAGAACATAAATTCTCAAAATGCCTACATGAACAACTTTTTATCTTATATAATTGTCTTATAAGATGTTTTCAACTAAAGAAATTTATGTATTTAACAATATATCATTATTTTGCTATAATCATAATCAACAAGTACTTTGTTTGGTATTATCTATCCTCACTTAAAACAACTCATTCACCAACAACATATGAGACATCATAAATATTATGGTTAAATTTGCCTTCAACCTATTCTTGTATTCTTTTTTTAGTCAATTTATTTTCAAAGACATCACCACTATTATCATTTTCATCATAATAAAATGGATAATTTAAGTCTATACGAGTGCCAAAACCTTAGCTACTTACCAATTGACTTTCATCCCAACTTGATATCTAGCCTAATGTCTATCTATCAATATTATTAAAAATAAAAAAAATACTTCATCAGGAAGTGGATCCATCCTATAGTAAGATCATTAAAATAGAAAGAAAGATAAACCTATGTGGATAATTCCTTGAGTCAACCTTGTAACATTTTCATTGGATAGAAACCCAAATAAATTTGCATAGGGCTATGATTAAATCATAATATGCTTTATTCAGTTAATGTGTCCATTAATGATCATGATTAGATTTTAAAATTTTCTAAAAGGAAATCACATGAGGTCTTGACCTTTGTTATAGGTGTTTTCATAAGTTTTTTAAAATAATAAAAAATTACTGTATCCCAATAAATATTTTCACCCTAATTTATTTATTTAAATCTAAATTTTTATCTTTTATTTTATCTAATTATAACTATATGATTTAATCTTAACACATCCTCTTAATTCAAATAGTTGTAACTTGAAGTTGTCTTCGAAAAAAAAAATTTACAAAAGCTTTTGTAAAGATATCGATAAATTGGTCTTCGATGATGCATCCACCATTTTACATCTTTAACCTTCTTCGGAGTCTTTAATGGTTGCTTATTTTCACTTTTATTAGAAGACTTGTGAGAATGACTATTGTCTTTTAATGCTTGAGACTTCTTAACTTATTGCCCTTTTGAATAATCATCATCGGAACTTTTTTCAAAGCTATCATCCTCATCTTCATCACTACTGGTGCTCTTCTTTTTTGCAATCTTTGTAATAGGTTTACTAGCAGTAGATGGAACATAATCTAAAACTTTTTGCTTCTTGAATTATGGCTAATTATTGCTCTCATTAGAACTTTCATCAACTTTAGTTTTGTTCTAAGCCATCTTCTCATCAGTGTGAATACTGCCATCTTCTCATCAGTGTGAATACTGTAGGATTTGTTATGTAGGATTTGTTATATAAGATAGTTTGTATAGACCCATAAAAATTTAGATGATTATAGCTTTTATATTATAATGTTTATTCATCAGTAATAGTAGCATGTATGGAGAAATCCAAAGATAATAAGGGAAATACTTTGTTTTTTGTCATCTTCACAATTGTTATTAGTTTTCCAAATTTTTATCATAAATCAAGTATTTTTCATCATAAAAAATAATATAATATCTTTTTCTTATTAGTTGCCCTATACTAATGAGATTTTGTTTTCAACTAGGAATAAACATCATATCATTAATAAATTTTTTACCAAATTTCGTTTTCACAACAACTATTCATTTTCCTTCTACTTGAACCTTGTTTTCATTTCCCATCTATACTGTAGATTTGATTAAATAATCAAGCCTTTAGAATAAATTTTTGTTCCCTATCATATGATTAATACATCCACTATCTAAAAACCAAGCAAATCTAGAATATTCCTCGTCGGATGTTATAAAGAAAATATTTTCTTCATCCCTTTTTCATTATTATTTTCCTTATAATAATTTGTTTGATTTTTGTTCTAACAATTTTTTTCAAGATGACCATATTTTTTACAATAAGAGCAGAGAGAAACATTTAGATTTTTATTTTTGTAACAATAATGTTTTTCAATATGTTTAATTATTTTACAGTAAAAACATCAACGGGTTTCTTTTTTACCTTCATTCGAGTTTCTTTTACCCTTATTTGATCGAACATGGTCTTTGTTATTTTGATCTCTCCCTTGATATTTGACTTTTTCTTTTGGTCTTTCTTCTGATATATCTTTATTTGAAGAACATGTTCTGAAGATTATTTTGAAGATTTATTTATTTTTTATTCATAAACTAAAAGAGTGTCTACACTTATTTATTCATTTATTTCTAAAAGATTTATTTATTTCTACACTTATTATATGTGTAGAAATTCCAAAGCTATCTAAAAGAATGTTGACACAAGCATAGGTATATTTTTATTTACAATATTATATATTTAATTTTATTTAAATTATAATTATTAATTTATTAATTTTATCGATTAGATCATTCGAATGATGAAGAGAGGTCAAAAAGCCCTTGTAAACAATTGTTATAGGACAAAGCCTTAGTACACTATTAAATGTAGTCGAGGAAATTTGGTCTTATTATTACCAAGGAAGTATCATTTAGATATTATAAAAAGTACTTTATTTGACCATTTCCTAGATATCTTTGATATAATCATATCTCATAGATTAACTTCAACAATTATATAATGATGGTATGAAATTGATAAGTTTTTGGTAAATAGAGTCGAACTACCATTTTCTATGTCAGATGTATCTCTTCTTTTTAATTTATTGAATATTGAAGAAATTATTGATATGAAGGTATCTAGATCTTCTAGGTATCTTACAAGAAAGCATTTTTTTTATGAAGGACCAAGCCGTAACGATTTGGAAATGTGGATGATAGCATTGTATCCATATGAAAATGAGGAATCAGTGATGTATTTTTGTTAAATTTATGTGCTATATATATATATATATATATATATATATATATATATATATATATATATATATATATTATCAAAGTAACTATAGATTGTTATGGTAATTAACATCATTGATTGATGATCTCAAAATTTTGAATAAGTATAATCAGGTAATAATAGTTTATTCATTTATTTCTAAGAGGACCGTATTAGTGGAAGAGAGAATATAAAGATTTAATTTAAACAAGTGTCATTTTGTTAGCTATTTGAAAAGATGTCTATTCGTATTGTCAGTAAGTTACTTAGATGTATATTGTTTGTATTAGAAAATTATAGAGAGCATCATATGTGTAACGAAAAATAAAAATAAAAATTAGTTTTCTAAAAATAGATTTATTAAATAATCGTATGAAGATCAGGAGTATAAAACTCAAAAACGATAAAAACTGTGTAATTGCATAAAGTGGTTGAGACCTCACCTAGGAGAGATCGTATATCCCCAAAACTGTAGATCTCAGTCCATAGATGAAGGAGCTCTTATAAACTTCTCTCTACTGGTACTCCACATAACGGATGCAGCGACGACACACCTCCTTGTGCAACGCGTTCTTTCCTTACATTCACGCACTACTACACTGTAGTAACGAAAGAGGGATTGGTCTTTCTTACTATCCTCTCACACCAAAGAGTGGATAGTTAGTTGGAGGAAAAGGTAGAGAGGAGATGATGGAGGAGGCGATAGTAGAGGTCTAGCTATTATTTCTTTTAATCCCAACTCCTATTTATAGAGTTGGATCCTTCTTTTTGGGGATTGGATTTCTATTCAATAACCCTTGGCTTAATGAATATTGGATATGCTAGTCATAGGTGCACCCGCAAGCTAATCATATGAGTGATGACATGTGTGATATGACATACACTTTTTTTGCTTATTATTATTCTAATATTTTATTATTTTATATTGCTCGATGCACGTGTGATATGACATGCACGGTGATGTCCATGGATCTGTATAATAGGAATCGAATCATGATGAGATCACAATAATGAGGCCGCTTCATCTTTAAACACAGACCTTAAATAATCTTGGTCATAGGTTACTCGAGAGGGATATCGAGATAACTAGATAGATTAGTGTATTGTATACCTATCAATATGATAGAAGCAACTCGTCTCATAGCTGCTCATGTGGAGAAACTATAGCTATAGTGTAGGTGCTAATTGGAGAATGAGTTTACTGATTAATCTGCTCATGGAATATTGGATGGTTGATGATACCTCATTATCAAATAACGATTCCGTCATCCTAATGGTGTACCTGATCCTTAGACTTAAGACACTAAATATATCTTGTATGAGTACTACACTTTTTGATTCTAGACTTATAGGTTTGGAAGTTCTAGATTTAGCACAACCGATCATCGAGAGTGGTAGCCAACCTTACGAGGGATATTGAGTGTCGATAGAAGATCATCTGCTCTTAGTATTATGAGAAGAATATCTAATATATTCTTGCTTAAACAAATCTTTGGCCAAGGTCATTCGGATTGAGAGAGAAAAAGTTATCCGGGAGAATCCGATTAGAGCGAGACTCGAGAATAAACCGTTTGGGCATGACAACACTATGCCCGGTATACAATCTCTAAGATATTAGATGGATGAGGGACTATAGGTACACTGGAACTGAGGACAGATAGGTCCAAAAGGATTGGATTCCCCCTATATCGTCTAGGGCCTACGACATAGTGTCACGGATTTAGCTAGTTTTGCCTAAATAGTGCGGCACCTTTACGTGTCTGTCCGCAAAGGTCAGCCTCCTCGAAGCCTCCTATGGTCCCTTAGAACCTACAAAAGAAAAAACGAGATAGAGAAAATGCCTCACTCGGGTTCCACAAGCAAACATTTTCGAAAACACTTCATAGACTATGCAAATTATAAACAAACTTTACAAGCTCTGAACAGTTGCACAACAAAGGGTCAAAATGGTCCACTACAGATCGAAAATCTCTCTCAAGTGTCTACATGATATAACCTTTATTTACAAGCCTAAAGCGGCCACCAAACCCAACTAAAATAGGACTATTAAGCCTTCGGCTGTCCCTCTACATGTTATGTAAAGCATGAACATACCAAAAGACACGGTCATACATATGTATTATATCACACATCCTGTTTAGAAGTTTATCTATGACATTCTCCCCTACTTATTCCTTCGACATCCTCGTCAAAGCCTTTGCTGACACTACAACTCCTCGCCTTTGCTGAGTCTTCAATCTTTCGCTGCAACTGCAATGCGCCTTTTGGCTCCCAGCTGCTCTCCACTGCTATTGTTGAGTAGTCAAACTTTTGATCCGGTATACTGAGTCAACTCGCCAATGACTCTAGTGTGGGGTTGGCTGAGTTGTGTTGATCCCTGTTGGTTCCTACGGATCCTCCAGATGAAGGAAAAGATCATCCTAACTATGTGCCAGTCTCTCAAATGCCTCATCCTGCTTGAACTGGGTGGATGCTTGTTGGAGTTTTAACGAGCATCACCTAGCAAACTTCTGAAGTTTTGGGTCCTTCCTCTATAAAATGTCTATCGACTCTTCTTTCATTTAGTTGTCACTTCCAAGTAGGTTTGCATCACTTCCACTTTCGATTGGCATTTTGTTGGGAAATGAACCGGACAATCTACTCTCAGTAGCACTGACCATCGTTGGTGAGGATTTGACAACTATTGTCTTCCATTATCTTTGAAAGGTCTTTGAACCTTTGCAAAGCTTCTCTGTTGGATAGATAAGAGAATTGGGGTACTCGGTTTCACCTATTCTCTTAAGAGTTGAGAAGGCAAAGGTTACTTGACTTCGCTCGCCTTCTCGAGGTTATACTCCATGCATCGAGCTGGTTACTGGCCTTCGCTTGCTCTTTGCTCACACTTATGAAGCACTGGAAGTGTTTGCACTCCTTGCGTTGAGTTAGTTACTGTAATTCACCTTCTCAATACCATCGAACTTCTGGAATACAGGAAGTTTTCACCCCAACTTAGAGTAATTCTCTAATAGATTTGGACGCCTCTGGGATTGTACCATCTTCTCCATCAACTCTACCGCCTACTCTATTGAGTAGCAAAGGTACAACTGTTGGGAAATCATGGGGAGCGACATCATATGCGCAGTGGAAGAACAAGAAAACAAAAAATCCCCGATTCCCAAAAAGATGTTCGTCGTCGTACGAAGATTAGTGCGCAAAAATCTGCAAAACACAAAACTGTGTATAGAGATTGTGTTACCTAGGGAGATCGTATATCCCTGTTTCCTTACAGATCCTTAGGAGAGGGTGAAGGAGGTCAAGTGTCCTCCTCTCTAGCGGTGATCCACATAGCAGGGTTGCGACGACCCTCCTCAAAACTCCAGGCCTACTCTGAGGTGGAGAGGGAGAGGAGAATAAGAAAGGCAAGCAAAGACTCTAGCCTATGAGGCTGTGAATCCCTCCTATTTATAGAGATCCCGTGTCAAACCCTAATGTGTCCTTCCCTAGTGGGTATTGGATCTGCATCCAATAAGACAAGGGCTCCGTCGGATATCTCACATCCGAACCTCTACTCATCACAATGCCTACCATATGTGTGTGACCCTCTAGGCCCAATACCGAGCTGGCCGTGAGTCATACCTGTCAGAACTCCTTCTAACTCAGTGAATTATTATCTCTGTAATAATTCACTCGACTCATCGACTACGGACGTACTAGGCCACTACGCCGTAGTCCCCAAACGATACAGGGGAATCCAATCCATTGGACCTGTCTGTCCTCAGTTACCATGTACCTATAGTCCCTCATCCATCTAATATCCCAGAGACCGTATATCGAGCATGGTGCTGTCAGACCCATACGGTTTCTACTCAAGTCTCGCTCTAATCGGATTCTCCCGGAGAACTCTTTCTCTCTCAACCCGAATGACCCTAGCTAGGGATTTGTTTGAGCAAGAACACATGGGATATTCCTCTCATGACGCCGAGAGTGGATGATCCTCTGTCGACACTCAATAGCCCTCGTAAGGTCGACTACCACTCCCAATGACTAGTTGTACTAGATCTGGGACAGCCAAACCTATAAGTCTGGTATCAAAGAGTGGAGCACTCATACAGGACATCCTTGGTGTCTCAAGTCTAAGGACCAGATACACCACTAGGACTACGGAATCGCTGTCTGACAATAAGGCATCATCAACCATCCAGCATTCCGTAAGCGGATCAATCAGTGAACTCATTCTCCAATGAGCACCTGTACTGTATCCCTAGTGTCCCTACATGAGCAACTGTGAGACCAGCTGCATCCATCATATGGATGGGTATACAACACACCAGTCTATCCGGTTATCACGATGTCCCTCTCGAGTAACCTATGACCGGGATTATTTAGGATATGTGTTTAAAGGTGAATCGATCTCATTATCGTGATCTCATCACGATCCGATTCCCATTGCACAAACCCAAGGACATCACAATATATATATGCACATATGCAATTGTTATAAAGTGATATACGCCAAAATATAATAAGCAAAAAGATTATGTATCAAGTCACACGTGCCATCACTCACGTGATTGGCTTGCTGGGCACATATGACTAGCAATCTCCCACTTGATGTAATATCCCCCATTTTTAAAAATTTAATAAATGCTTATTTGTAAATATGAGGATTATTTAATAATTTTTTTATATTAAATAATATTATAATAGAAGTTTAATATGATTTATGAAAGTTTCAGATTTAAGTTATAAAAAAAAAAAAAATTTAGTGGACATGTGTCACTAGCTAGCCTAATGGTGCCACCTAAGTTTGCTCTAAGGATGACACCTAGCACTTTTCATGCATGCTTGCCACCTTGAAACTTTACAACTCTTGTGTTAACAAAAAGTAATTAAGTAAGAGATTAAAGGAGAAACTAAATGTAACCTTCAGATGCTGCATCCAACGTGAGTTTAAGAAGAGAAGAGAAGGGAAGAAGAAGAAGAAGAGGAATTGAAGAAGAAGATTTGATTGAGGTTTTGCATCAACTCCCCCCATTTGGGAATCAAATTTGTTTAAGGCAAGTGTTCTAACCTCTTCCTACAGAACTCCTAATCTTTGTTTTCCTTTTAATTCTTCATAATGCAAAAGATTTCAGCTTAGTACCAAACCGTTCTTTCCTTTTGATACAAATCCATGAATCTGAAATTTTTTTGGTAATCTGACCTCTATTCAATATTTCGGTCATAACATTTTGTAATAAACTCTGATTTAGACAAAACCTATTCCATTTGAAAGTAGACTCAAATATCTTTATTTTGACACTAAGATTGAATGATTCGGAGTTTAAATGACTACTAAGACTTCTGTTTCGATTAACCCTACAGATTCTGCAAAATAGGGATTGAAATTTCTGACCTTCTGTTACTAAATTGCTCATAACTCTCTAGAGAAAATTCTGAATTAAGCAAAACTTAGTTCCTTGGAAACTAGATTCGTGTATCTTTCTTTTGACACCTAGTTGGAAATTTTGAAGTATGTTTGCCTTCTAAAACTTCTGTTTAAATCGATTCTATCAAGTCTGCAAAACAGGGATGATCAATTCTGACCTTCCTTTACTCTATTTGTTGTAACTTCCTGTTAAGAACTCAAAAAATTATGAATCTGAGTTTATCTGAAAATAGATTGAAACAGCTTTCCAATGACACCTATTTTTAGTGATTTGGAGTATGTTTGGTCACTCGAACAATTCAGAAAATGTACCATTCAAATTCTGTCATAGTTGAAAACTTTGTTGGGTTTTGCCTATTCAATTTTCATCCTATTGTAAATATGATTTCTACTAAATTCTTCTTCAATTGAGCTTTATATTAGTCCTTTGAAGTTCTTGTATTGTTCATCCTGAAATTATTGTATAACTGAAATTTATTATGTAATGCTTTGTTTGCATTTCCTTGTTTGATAAGGCACATGCATATCTTCGTTGTTCCGCATGTGTTTCTGATATGTGTCAATGTTATTGTTCATACTACCCTTTTGTACTCTGGTGTCTTGTGGGATATTGTGAACCTTTGCCAGAAATGGTAAAGGGAGTTATGCTTAGAGCCCGCGATTGCTCTGCCGTGTTGAATCTCGGATTTTGATGATGAAGTCAATTGTCATTTGTTGTCTAATCTATGTGTTGAGATAAGTGTGCAGGATTAACTACGATGAAAGATAGACAAGCAGCAGGAGTTGCGCCGGAGTCAAGTTCATGATCACGTTGGGAGTTCGAGAGTTCGACGGAAGTACGGACGGTCGTCGGAGGTTCTGCGGGAACAGATCCGAGAAGTCCAGAAGCTTGCCAAGCGAAGCTCGTCGGAACTCGCCAAGTGGATCGTCGCAAAGTCCAGGAGTTTGCCGGAAGTCCGCAGAAGCATCACCGAGGGTTCATCGGATGATCGACGGAAGTTCGCCGGAAACTCGCCGGAAAAAGCAATTGACGTACCGAAGCAAAGCTGCAGAAATTGTCTTAGATTTAATCGTAGTTAGCACGGTGATTAAGTTAGAAATGGGAGGTGATCCCATTAGCTTAATCCTGGGGCAATTGGGCCCCTGAAGAACTCAAGTTGGGTCGAATGGTTCAACCCATTCGAACCCAAGAAGCTGTGGGAGGTGCAACCGCCCAGGCAGGGAGGTGCAACCGCTCCAGCCAGGCGGTGCAACCGCCCAGGGCTCAGTCTCCAAGCGAGACTGGGCGGTGCAACCTCCTCTGTCAAGCGGTAGCACCGCCTGAGCTCAAGTTTCGAGCTCTGCCTGGTGATGCAATCACCGAGCTCAGTCTTCGAGCTCTGGAAGAGAAGTACGACCTCTCTGGCCAGGAGATGCACAGCCTAAGCTCAGTCTTCGAGCTCTGGCAGAGAGGTGCAACCACCTCTGGCAGAGAGGTGCAACCACCTCTAGCAGAAAGGGGCGATCACCTCTGGCAGAGAAGAGAAACTTCTCTGGTCAGGAGATGCACCGCCTGAGCTCGGTCTTCGAGCTCTGGCAGGAAGGTGCAACCACCCCTGACAGAGAAGGTGCAACCGTCTGAGCTCAGTCTTCGAGCTCTGCCAGGCGGTGCCACCTCTCCAGTCGAGAGGTGCAACCGCCTGAGCTCAGACTTCGAGCTCTACCAGGCGGTGCCACCTCTCCAGTCAAGAGGTGCAACCGCCTGATCCCAGAATTTCGGGATTTGATCGTTTTGAGCTCGAAATTTGAATTGGGTTGGGGCCTATAAATACCCCACCCATTCAGCACTGAAAAGAGATAGACCCACACCGAAATCTTGATCTTTTCTGTGATTCTAAGAGCTCAAAAGTGTTGTAAAGCCTTTAAGTCTCCTCCTTCTGTTCTTCAAGTTTTCAGTTGTAAAGTGAGGAGAGAAAGGTCTGTAAAGGTTGTCTCCTGAGCCTGTTAAAAGGAGAGAAACTGTAAAAGGGTAGTTTGGCCTTCGCCCATTGAAGGAAGGCCCCTAGTTGACGTCGGCAACCTCGTCGGTGGAGGAAGCCAAAAGTGGAGTAGGTCAAGGCTGACCGAACCACTCTAAATCTCTGGTTTGCGTTTATTTTTGAGCACTTTATCATTACTGCAAACCTCCTCCATTACTACTGCTCTCTGCGCTTTCACGAACAAGTTCTAAGTGCTATTCTTCCGAATCTGCATTCAGACGTAAATTCATATTTTCGTACATTACAGTTTACGTTTACGTTTGATTCTGCAGAACTGTCTTCGGTGCTTTTACGAAAGAGTTTCTTTGCAGTTTACACTTACATTTTGATCCTATTGATAACTGCAAACTGTCCTCTACAATTTTACGAACGAGTTTCAACATTTAGACGTAAAACTGCATTTAGACGTAAATCGGCTTTCCTCTCACAATCATCAGTTCTCAGTTCACGTTTACGTCTTGATTTCAACTGCATACTACTTTCTGCGAGTATACAAACGAGTTTCAAAGTTTAGACGTAAATCTGCGTCTAGACGTAAAACAGCGTTTAGACGTAAATCTGAGTTTAGACGTAAAACTGCGTTTAGACGTAAATCTGAGTTTAGACGTAAACTGCGCTTAGACGTAAAACTGCGCTTAGACGCAAACTGTGTTTAGACGCAAACTGCGCTTAGACGCAAACTGTGTTTAGACGCAAACTGCGCTTAGACGCAATCTGCGCTTAGACGCAAACTGCACTTAGATACAAACTGAGAATTAGCTTTTGCATCATAATAGTTTTTTTTTATTGAACGAACGCAGCTTTTGGTTTTTAATCGCTGTAAGATTTCCGCTGCACTAATTCACCCCCCCCCCCCTCTTAGTGCTCTCGATCCTAACAATTGGTATCAGAGCCCGGTTAACTCTCAAAAGGATTAAAACCCAAGAGAGATGGCTTACGCCGGAAACCAAGAGGGCCATTCTATTACACGTCCACCCATGTTTAATGGGACGGACTACACCTACTGGAAAACCCGAATGAGGATCTTTCTTATTTCTATGGATTTTGAATTATGGAATCTTGTCGAGAATGGTTTTTCAAAGTCTTCTCTTCCAATGATCGATTGGAATGATTTGGAGAAGAAGGCTTTCGCTCTAAATGCAAAGGCTATGAATGCCTTATTTTGTGCACTCGATAAAAACGAGTTTAACCGTGTTTCAACTTGTGAAACTGCATTTGATATTTGGCACACACTCGAAGTGACCCATGAGGGCACAAGTAGAGTAAAAGAGTCAAAAATCAATTTGCTGTTACACTCTTTCGAACTCTTTCGGATGAAACCGAGTGAAACCATTGGCGACATGTTTACCCGTTTCACGGATGTCGTCAACGGTCTAAAAGGACTCGGAAAGAGCTTTTCGGATTTTGAGCTTGTTAATAAGATACTAAGATCCCTTCCTAAGAGTTGGGATCCTAAAGTCACCGCTATTCAAGAGGCAAAAGATCTGTAAAATTTCCCTCTTGAAGAACTAATCGGGTCACTAATGACCTATGAAATGACTTGTAAAGCTCATGAAGAGCAAGAAGACATCCTTCCAAAGAACAGGAAGGATATGGCACTCAAAACGTCAGAATGCCACTTGAGAGAAAACTCAAGTGATGAGGACTGTGATGATGACTTGGCACTTCTAACAAGAAAGTTTAAAAAGTTCTTTAAAAGAAACAAGTTTAAGAATGATGCAAAAAATAAACTTGAACCCAAAAAGGACCAAGTGATCTGCTATGAATGCAAAAAGTCGGGACACTACAAAAGTGATTGTCCCCAAGTCAAGAAAAGAACAACAAAGAAGAAGGCGCTCCAAGCAACATGGGATGATTCGAGCGCATCTGAGGAAGAGGAGTCCAACACCGAGCAAGTTGCTCATTACGCCTTAATGGCCATCGAAGACGAGGTAACAAATTCAATAGATGCTGATTTATCTTTCAATGAATTATTAAATGCTTTCAATGACTTATTTGACGAATGCAAGAGTATAAGTAGAAAATATAAATTGCTGAAAAAGATGCATGATAGTCTTACTTGTGAGTTTGATAAGTTAAAAGTCGAACATCATGATAGTTTAAATTCATGTATCAAATGTCATGATTTAGAAACTATGCAAAAAGAAAACCTGCTACTCAAGGACACCTTGAAGAAATTCGAGGTTGGTAGCAAGTCATTAAACATGATCCTTGCAAACAAGGGTCACATTCCAAAAAGGAGCGGGATTGGATTTGTGAGAAATCCTCACCAAAATCCAACCACCTTCATAAAAGGCTCCATCTTACATGTTCAACACCAAACCAAGTGCAACTTTTATTGCAAATCTGGACACAAGACACATTGTTGTCTATTCAAGAAAATAAGTCCAAACAAATTAATTTGGGTTCCTAAAGGAACCATGATAAACTCTATGCAACATGATAGAAAATGTAGATCTATTTATGAGGCACCCAAAAGCAAATGGGTACCTAAACATCATCCTTTCTTGTAGAAAACTAAACAATCGCAAGCTAGGAGCAAGAAATGGTACCTTGATAGTGGATGCTCAAGGCATATGACCGGAGATCCATCTCAATTCTCTAAGCTCACTAGCATAGACGAAGGATATGTCACCTTCGGAGACAACAACAAGGGTAAAATCATTGGCAAAGGAACCATAGGTAACAAATCCAACCTCTCTATTGAAGATGTTTTACTAGTTGATGGTTTAAAACATAACCTCTTGAGCATTAGTCAATTATGTGATAAAGGATATATTATAAGATTTGAATCTAATGCTTGCATCATTGAAAAACCACACAAAAATATATCTATGATTGCATTAAAACAAAACAACGTATACACTATTGACATCAATGACTTATGTGATGAAATGTGCCTTGCCGTTATGAATGAGGATGCTTGGCTATGGCATAGAAGATTAGGTCATGCTAGCATGAAACTAATCACTCAAGTATCATCTAGAGAACTTGTAAGAGGAATTCCTCATATCAAGTTCATCAAAGATAATGTATGTGATGCTTGCCAATTAGGTAAGCAAATTAAGGGTAGCTTCAAAGCTAAGAATCAAATAAGCACCTCTAGGCCCTTACAATTGATCCATATGGACTTGTTCGGACCAATCTCTACATCGAGTCTAGGAGGTAGCAAATACGCCTTTGTCATTATTGATGACTATAGCAGATATACATGGACCTACTTCTTAAAACAGAAAAATGAATGCTTTAGATATTTTACCAAGTTTTGTAAACTTGTTCAAAATGAAAAGGGATCTATGATTTCGTCAATTAGAAGTGATCATGGTGGAGAATTTCAAAACCATGACTTCCAAGAATTCTGTGAACTCAACGGATATAACCATAATTTCTCTACTCCAAGAAATCCTCAACAAAATGGGGTAGTAGAAAGAAAAAATCGAAATTTACAAGAAATGGCAAGAACAATGTTGAATGAACATAGCCTACCCAAATATTTTTGGGCCGAAGCTGTAAACACTGCATGCTATATTTTAAATAGAGTCCTAGTAAGACCCTTACTCACCAAAACTCCTTATGAGTTATGGAATAACAAAAAACCCAATGTCTCATATTTCAAAGTCTTTGGGTGTAAGTGTTTTATCTTGAATGAAAAGGATAACTTAGGAAAATTCGATGCTAAATCTGATGAAGGAATCTTTCTTGGTTATTCTTCGGTTTCTAAAGCTTTTCACATCTTCAATAAAAGAACCTTAATTATTGAAGAATCCATCCATGTTGTTTTCAATGAGATTTCAGAAATTAAGAAAAATGATCTTGATGATGATTTTGATTCCTTGAATTTAAACGAAACCCCGTCTCCAACTAGCAACTTGGATGCATCCACTTCCGAAACATCCTTACCCAAGGATTGGAAGTATATAGATGCTCATCCTAAGGAGCTAATCCTAGGAGACACATCAAAGGGGGTTCAAACACGATCTTCTTTTAAAAACTTTTGTGCCAACGCCGCCTTTCTCTCCCAAATTGAACCCAAATGTATTGATGAAGCCATGAAAGATGATTCATGGATTATCGCAATGCAAGATGAATTAAATCAATTTGAGAGAAATGAGGTGTGGACGCTTGTTCCTAGGCCAAATGACCATTTAGTTATTAGTACTAAATGGGTCTTTAGAAACAAGCAAGATGAAAATGGTATCGTGGTTAGAAACAAGGCTAGATTAGTGGCCAAAGGTTTCAACCAAGAAGAAGGTATCGATTACGAAGAAACCTTCGCACCTGTGGCTCGATTGGAAGCCATAAGGATGCTCCTTGCCTACGCCAGTTGCAATAATTTTAAGTTATTTCAAATGGATGTTAAAAGCGCTTTTCTAAATGGTTTCATTTCCGAAGAAGTTTATGTTGAACAACCCCCTGGATTTGAAAATAATGGCTACCCTAATCATGTGTTTAGACTAACTAAAGCTCTCTATGGTTTAAAACAAGCCCCAAGGGCTTGGTATGAGAGACTTAGTTCTTTTCTCATTGAAAATAATTTCATAAAAGGCAAGGTTGATACTACATTGTTTATCAAGAATTTTGAAAATAATTTTCTCATTGTTCAGATTTATGTTGATGATATCATCTTTGGCTCTACAAAAGAATCTCTTTGTGAATCGTTTGGTAAAACTATGAGTCTTGAATTCGAAATGAGCTTAATGGGAGAATTAACATTCTTCTTAGGTTTACAAATCAAACAACTAAGCAATGGCATCTTTATTAGTCAAACTAAATATGCCATGAATTTATTAAAAAGGTTTAACATGAACAACTCAAAGGCCAGTAACACTCCTATGAGCACCTCCACTAAATTAGAAATTGATGAAAGTGGAGAAAGCTTTGATCAAAAAACTTATAGGGGTATGATAGGAAGTTTACTTTACCTCACTGCAACCAGACCAGACATCATGTTCAGTGTAGGACTTTGTGCTAGATTTCAATCAAACCCTAAGATGTCTCATCTCAAAGCAGTTAAAAGAATATTTAGATATCTTAATGGTACCACAAATCTAGGATTATGGTACCCAAAATCAAAAAATTTTGAGTTAATTGCTTATGCTGATGCTGACTTTGCTGGGTGTAGATTAGATAGAAAAAGCACATCAGGATCATGTCAATTTTTAGGACATGCCCTTGTTTCCTGGTCATCAAAGAAACAAAACTCAGTTGCACTATCAACAACCGAAGCTGAATATATTGCAGCAAGTGCATGCTGTGCACAAGTTGTATGGATGAAAAATACCTTAGAAGATTATAAAGTTCATCTCAAAAATATTCCAATTAAATGTGATAACACAAGTGCAATATGCTTAACGAAAAATCCTATACAACACTCAAGAACAAAACATATTGATATTAGACATCACTTTATACGAGATCATGTCACCAATCATGACGTAACCATAGAATTCATTGATACTAAACATCAACTAGCTGACATTTTTACAAAACCTCTAAGTGAAGAACAATTTGATTTCATTAGAAGAGAGTTAGGAATGCTCATGTGTCCGAATAAATAAACTTGTTAGAATTATTTTTCGGACTATATTGAATGATCAGATCACATGAATGCCATTTTCTATGATTATATCTGTAACAAAATCTTGTCCAAATGCATCTTAGTTGTTCGAATACTATAAAACAGATTTATTCGTACACTTTCATGAAAAATGAGTTTTTTGAAATAAATCTGATAAAGTGATTCCTGAATATGTATGTCATTCTGTAATATCTTTACGGGTAAAATGAATTATAACAAAAGGGGGAAGAAGTTTTCAAAGCAATCTATGTAAAATCCCTCTATAAGCTTTCGTCTAAATTGGTCTTCCTTGTATAACAATGCTTTTTGTTGATGACAAAGGGGGAGAAATATATGAATTGATAAACACTGTGATTAGAAATACCTTGAGTGATGCTATAAATAATGTTTGCACAATGCCATCCTTGCATCACCAAGAGATATATGAAACATGTGCTATAGTTTGCATTATGTCTTGAGTTGATATCCTATTTTGTGAAGTAAATGCAAACTTGCTAGAATGATAATATGTGTGCATCATGTAATAGTCCTTCGAGCTTTAAATGATAATGTTCAATTACATGATGAATAGTCACAAACACTATCATACAAACTTGATGATGAATGTCAAGCTTTGACATCATCCTTGAAGAGATACATCATGATAGGTATCATGATGGGAGTATTGATAAGTTTAACTGATCTAACTTATCAATACGTCACTTGAATTCTTAGGTCTTGAATTCAAGGTTGACTTATCTCAACTATGGCATATAGACAGGGGGAGTTAAGGATAACTCCATTATCAATTGATTGTCATCATCAAAAAGGGGGAGATTGTTGAATCTCGGATTTTGATGATGAAGTCAATTGTCATTTGTTGTCTAATCTATGTGTTGAGATAAGTGTGCAGGATTAACTACGATGAAAGATAGACAAGCAGCAGGAGTTGCGCCGGAGTCAAGTTCATGATCACGTTGGGAGTTCGAGAGTTCGACGGAAGTACGGACGATCGTCGGAGGTTCTGCGGGAACAGATCCGAGAAGTCCAGAAGCTTGCCAAGCGAAGCTCGTCGGAACTCGCCAAGTGGATCGTCGCAAAGTCCAGGAGTTTGCCGGAAGTCCGCAGAAGCATCACCGAGGGTTCATCGGATGATCGACGGAAGTTCGCCGGAAACTCGCCGGAAAAAGCAATTGATGTACCGAAGCAAAGCTGCAGAAATTGTCTTAGATTTAATCGTAGTTAGCACGGTGATTAAGTTAGAAATGGGAGGTGATCCCATTAGCTTAATCCTGGGGCAATTGGGCCCCTGAAGAACTCAAGTTGGGTCGAATGGTTCAACCCATTCGAACCCAAGAAGCTGTGGGAGGTGCAACCGCCCAGGCAGGGAGGTGCAACCGCCCAGGCTAAGTCTCCCAGCGAGACTGGGAGGTGCAACCGCTCCAGCCAGGCGGTGCAACCGCCCAGGGCTCAGTCTCCAAGCGAGACTGGGCGGTGCAACCTCCTCTGTCAAGCGGTAGCACCGCCTGAGCTCAAGTTTCGAGCTCTGCCTGGTGATGCAATCACCGAGCTCAGTCTTCGAGCTCTGGAAGAGAAGTACGACCTCTCTGGCCAGGAGATGCACAGCCTAAGCTCAGTCTTCGAGCTCTGGCAGAGAGGTGCAACCACCTCTGGCAGAAAGGGGCGATCACCTCTGGCAGAGAAGAGAAACTTCTCTGGTTAGGAGATGCACCGCCTGAGCTCGGTCTTCGAGCTCTGGCAGGAAGGTGCAACCACCCCTGACAGAGAAGGTGCAACCGTCTGAGCTCAGTCTTCGAGCTCTGCCAGGCGGTGCCACCTCTCCAGTCGAGAGGTGCAACCGCCTGAGCTCAGACTTCGAGCTCTACCAGGCGGTGCCACCTCTCCAGTCAAGAGGTGCAACCGCCTGATCCCGAAATTTCGGGATTTGATCGTTTTGAGCTCGAAATTTGAATTGGGTTGGGGCCTATAAATACCCCACCCATTCAGCACTGAAAAGAGATAGACCCACACCGAAATCTTGATCTTTTCTGTGATTCTAAGAGCTCAAAAGTGTTGTAAAGCCTTTAAGTCTCCTCCTTCTGTTCTTCAAGTTTTCAGTTGTAAAGTGAGGAGAGAAAGGTCTGTAAAGGTTGTCTCCTGAGCCTGTTAAAAGGAGAGAAACTGTAAAAGGGCAGTTTGGCCTTCGCCCATTGAAGGAAGGCCCCTAGTTGACGTCGGCAACCTCGTCGGTGGAGGAAGCCAAAAGTGGAGTAGGTCAAGGCTGACCGAACCACTCTAAATCTCTGGTTTGCGTTTATTTTTGAGCACTTTATCATTACTACAAACCTCCTCCATTACTACTGCTCTCTGCGCTTTCACGAACAAGTTCTAAGTGCTGTTCTTCCGAATCTGCATTCAGACGTAAATTCGTATTTTCGTACATTACAGTTTACGTTTACGTTTGATTCTGCAGAACTGTCTTCGGTGCTTTTACGAAAGAGTTTCTTTGCAGTTTACACTTACATTTTGATCCTATTGATAACTGCAAACTGTCCTCTACAATTTTACGAACGAGTTTCAACATTTAGACGTAAAACTGCATTTAGACGTAAATCGGCTTTCCTCTCACAATCATCAGTTCTCAGTTCACGTTTACGCCTTGATTTCAACTGCATACTGCTTTCTGCGAGTATACAAACGAGTTTCAAAGTTTAGACGTAAATCTGCGTCTAGACGTAAAACAGCGTTTAGACGTAAATCTGAGTTTAGACGTAAAACTGCGTTTAGACGTAAATCTGAGTTTAGACGTAAACTGCGCTTAGACGTAAAACTGCGCTTAGACGCAAACTGTGTTTAGACGCAAACTGCGCTTAGACGCAAACTGTGTTTAGACGCAAACTGCGCTTAAACGCAATCTGCGCTTAGACGCAAACTGCACTTAGATACAAACTGAGAATTAGCTTTTGCATCATAATAGTTTTTTTTTATTGAACGAACGCAGCTTTTGGTTTTTAATCGCTGTAAGATTTCCGCTGCACTAATTCACCCCCCCCCCTCTTAGTGCTCTCGATCCTAACATGCCGGCCCCATTGATTTCACTCAGACGTGGGTGGATGGAACTCCCAGACGTGGGAGACTTATGCTTGGTGGTCATCCAGAAATGGATGAATCACATTATGTATGTGGTCCCACAGCGCCATCTATGCTCATTGATATGATATCCAAAGTTTTGTTTATGAGTTCATATTATGCTTTGGATAAAAATGGAATGCATGCTACATCAAGAATGACATACAAGCTTGTGTTTATTATTCGGTTCACTTGTTATACTTTGAAGTGTTTCGTTTGTCATTATTATGCCCCCAAACACTCTTATACCTTTGGATATGCACCTAAATACTTCATGTGCCATTTGATACATGCCTAAATGCTTCCTTTGCCAATGAAATGCTCTAATTTCCTTTCTCCTATTGTTATGTCTAATGCCTGTTTTTGAACGAGGTAAACCTTTGTGATTTTATATCAAAAGAGATGACTTCAAATGAACACTTGTATTTCTACTTTTGTATCTTGATACTAAGCTTGCTTGAACTTCTCCTATCGCCATGGATATGTTAGACGCTTGCTGAGCTCTTTATGCTCACCCCGTTGCTATATAAATTTTTCAGGGTAGCTTGTCACGCACTGAAAAGCTAGAATTGGGTTAAAGCAGTGAAAGGCTAGAAGATTTTTAAGCTAATCTTTGTTGGATGATGGTTTTTGTTGTATAGTAAACTTTACTTCTGATGTAATGTTAAGGATCTGTTGATACTTATGTGTTGTAAAATGTCAAAGGACCACTCATGTGTATGGAATGATAAGTTTAAGATGTGTAAGGATAAGAACTCATGGTAAATAATTATCTTTTTGTGATTGTATATACTTCTATGATTATGGATTTGTGTTGTGGTTGATGTTTAGTTGACTTGTCTTTGGATTTTGTGAATCTCTAAGTGAAGTGGATTATGATTTATGTAATGTACATGTTTATGAATTGTGAATATTGATTTTTGAATGATTCTTAGTATCCTCAAATTGTTAGATTGGATCCTGGATTGAATTGATGATCAATTATAATATTATTGATTTTTAGACAGGGTCACACTTCCTGAATGCGATAATTCAGGGGGGCGTGACATAGTTGGTATTAGAGCATGATTTGAGGATTTCTAAGAATTTTGATATGCTAGATGTGTAATAAATTTTGAGGTTTAGTGATTTTTATTTAGAGACTGATCAAAAGTTTTTTTTTGTTATTTTTAGGAAGCAAGGATGACAAGGTCATCTGGTTCTCCTGTTGCATCTACTTCTGATCAATTGAGTGGAATTATGAAAACTCTAGAGGCGATGACACAAGTAATGCAACAACAAGTCCGACAGGGAAGAAATGATGAAGGTGGGAATTCAAACCAGACTGGGTTGGGAATTGAACAGTTTAAAAAGCTTAGTCCTCCCAGTTTTGGTGGTGAGCCTGATCCAATGGTAGCAGAACAATGGATGATGCGGATGGAGAAAATATTTGATGTTTTAAATTGCCCAGATGATAAGAAGGTTTCTCTTGCTACCTTCATGCTAGAAGGAGAGGCTGAGCACTGGTGGCGAACTATGAAGAGGATTTCTGAAGCTCGACAGGAGCCAATCACTTGGAAGGTATTTACAGAGAAGTTCAATGATAAATATTTTCCAGATTGTATCAGAGAGCAGAAAGAATTGGAATTCCTGAATCTCATCCAGGGAAATTTGACAGTAGCCAAATATGAGTCTAAATTCACCGAGCTCTCTAGATTTGCCACACATATGATTGATGATGAATATAGGAAAGCAAGAAGATTTGAAAGAGGATTAAGGCCGGCAATAAGAAGCCGGATATCAGTTTTAAAACTCCAAGTATACACTGATGTAGTAGAAAGAGCTTTCATACTTGAAAAAGACTTGGAGGAGATCCAAGAAATCAGGGACAAGAATAGCAAGGATAAGTTTGTTGGTAAAAGTAAGAGAGGAAATGAAGCAGAAAGAAGTAACAAGAAGGTAAAGGTACCTAGATTTGAGGAAGGAACTTCATCGCAAAGAACTCTATCGTGTACAAAATGTGGACGTAATCATGAAACAAGTGAGTGTTTTCGGGTGACTGGAGCCTGTTTTGCTTGTGGAAAGTTAGATCATAAAGTCAGAGACTGCCCACTAAACAAGAAGAAAGAGCCGCTACTCCCTAAGCCGACAGCCCATGCTAGAGTATATGCTATCACAGAACAAGATTCCAGAGCCTCTAAATCAGTGGTTGAAGGTATTCTACATGTTTCTAATAGAAATGCAAAAGTTTTGTTTGATCCTGGCTCCAACTTGTCTTTTGTTTCACAATATTTTGCTTGTTACTTGGGCATTCAACCTAAACCACTAGATTATTTGCTACACGTAACTACTGCTGTTGGGGATTCCTTGACTACAAATCTGGTTTATCCATCTTGTTTGATTTCTATTGGAGAACATGAACTCCTTGCCGATTTGATACTCCTAGAAATCCAAGGTTTTGATATTATACTTGGCATGGATTGGCTATCTTCCTATCATGCTAGTATTGATTGCTATACAAAAATAATTACTTTCTGCATACCAGATCAGCCTATATTTTACTTTGAGGGTATTAGGCATGATTTGCCTCCTTGCTTGATATCAACACTTCAAGCTTATCATCTTATGCAGAAGGGTTGTTTTTGTTACATTGTGTGTGTAAAGGAGCATTCAAATCAAGAAACTCACCTAAATGAAATTACAGTGGTCAAAGAGTTCCCTGATGTATTTCCAGATGAATTGCCTGGTTTACCTCCAGATAGAGAGGGAGAATTTGCTATTAATTTGGTCCCTGGGACAGCCCCAATATCTAAGCCACCCTACAGAATGGCACCACTCGAGCTCGAGGAATTGAAGAAGCAAATACAAGAATTGTTAGATAAGGGTTTCATTCGACCCAGCGTCTCACCGTGGGGTGCTCCAGTACTATTAGTTAAGAAGAAGGATGGGACGTTGAGGCTTTGTATTGATTATAGACAGTTGAATCAAGTGACCATAAAAAACAAGTATCCCCTACCCAGGATTGATGACTTGTTTGATCAATTGCAGGGTGCACAAGTATTCTCCAAGATTGATCTAAGATCAGGTTACTATCAGTTGAAGGTCAAGAAGGAGGATATTCCAAAAACAACCTTTAGGACTCGATATGGTCACTACGAATTTTTAGTTATGCCTTTTGGCTTGACTAATGCTCCTGCAGCTTTTATGGAACTGATGAATAGAATATTTCAGCCACTCTTAGATGATTGTGTAATTGTATTCATTGATGACATATTAGTATATTCAAGAAGTAATCAAGAGCATGATAAACACTTGAGAGATGTATTATCTATACTAAGAGAAAAGAAGCTGTATGCAAAGTTCAGCAAATGTGAATTTTGGTTGAAGGAAATTGCTTTCTTAGGCCACGTGATTTCAGGAAGGGGCATATCTGTTGATCCAAAGAAGGTGGAAGCAGTAGTTAATTGGGAAGTGCCAACAAATGTAACAGAAATTAGAAGTTTCTTGGGCATGGCAGGTTATTACAGGAGATTTGTGGAGGGATTTTCTCAAATTGCTCATCCCCTTACCAAACTGACTCAAAAGAATGCGAAATTTGAATGGAGTGGTGATTGTGAGCAAAGTTTCCAAGAATTAAAAAGAAGATTAACTAGTGCCCCTATTCTCACTATTCCAAGTGGTAATGAAGGATTTGTAGTTTATACTGATGCTTCAAGAAAAGGCCTTGGAAGTGTTTTGATGCAAGAAGGGAAAGTAATTGCTTATGCTTCAAGGCAGCTAAAGAATTATGAATTGAATTATCCGACTCATGATTTGGAATTGGCAGCAATCATCTTTGCTCTAAAGATTTGGAGACATTACTTGTATGGGCGGACATTTGATATCTTCACTGATCACAAGAGTTTAAAGTATATTTTTACACAGAAGGAGTTAAATATGAGGCAGCGAAGATGGATAGAACTTCTGAAGGATTATGATTGTACCATCCGTTATCACCCAGGTAAAGCAAATGTTGTAACTTATGCACTTAGTAGAAAATCTACAAGTTTTATGGCTAGTCTAGTTGTGAAGCAATGGAAGCTATTAGAAAGAAATTATGATTCAAATGTAATAAGGAAAGGGCAAGACTCAATAATGTTGATGGCCTCTATCCAGGTGCAAACTGATCTCATTCAACAAATTAAAGAAGGACAACTACGAGATCCACATTTAATATACTTGAGGAATGAAGTTGAAAAGGGATTGAAGTTGAATTTTCAAATTTCAGATGATGGCCTATTGAGATTTGGGGATAGAATATGTGTTCCAAATGACTCAGATATCAAGAACCAAATTTTGAACGAAGGCCACAATTCAAAGTACACTATGCATCCTGGTAGCACAAAAATGTACAGAGATCTCCAAAGTCATTATTGGTGGAAAGGCATGAAGAAGGAGATTGCAATATATGTTTCAAGGTGTTTGACTTGTCAGCAAATCAAAGCAGAACACCAGAGACCTGGAGGTTTGTTACAGCCCTTAGATATTCCCGAATGGAAATGGGAATGCATTACTATGGACTTTGTTTCAGGACTACCCAGAACCTCTAGAAAGCACGATGTTATTTGGGTCATTGTTGATAGGTTAACCAAATCTGCACATTTCTTACCAATCAATATGACTTATTCTCTTGATAAGCTTGTAGATTTGTATGTTGATGAAATAGTAAGACTTCATGGTGTCCCGAAGGAGATTATCTCAGATAGAGACTCCAGATTTCTTTCTAGATTGTGGAGGAGATTACAAGATTCTATGGGCACCAAAGTAAAGTTTAGCACTGCCTATCACCCTCAGACCGATGGTCAATCTGAAAGAACAATTCAAGTACTTGAGGATTTGCTTAGAGCCTATGTTATGGATTGGAGAGGTGAATGGGATAAAGATATTTCTCTTATTGAGTTCACTTACAATAATAGTTACCATTCGAGCATTCAGATGGCTCCTTATGAGGCATTGTATGGGCGAAAATGCAGAACGCCTATATGTTGGGAAGAAGTTGGTGATAGGAAGTTGTTAGCACCAGATAAAGTACAAGAGACTACTGAAAAGATTCAGGTTATCATAAAAAGGCTAAAGGCTGCTCAGAGTCGGCAAAAGAGCTATGCTGATAACAGAAGACGAGATATCGAGTTCCAAGTAGGGGATTTTGTATTCCTAAAGGTCTCCCCTTCCAAAGGCGTTGCAAGATTTGGAAAGAAAGGAAAGTTAAACCCAAGGTTCATTGGACCTTTTGAGATCCTTGAAAGAATTGGCTTTGTCGCTTACAAGATTGCCTTACCACCATCGATGTGTCATATTCATGATATATTTCATGTGTCAATGCTCAGAAAGTATATACCTGATCCCTCTCATGTCATTGAGTATGAGCCGATTGTGATTGAGAAAGACTTATTTTACAAGGAAGAGCCCATTCGGATTATTGATAAAAAAGAGAATATCTTAAAAAATAGAATCATTACTCTGGTTAAAGTAATTTGGAAGCATCATTCTACAAATGAAACGACCTGGGAGCTAGAGGAAGAAATGAAGAAAGGTTATCCTCATCTTTTCGCTGAATGAGGTATGATAAATTTAGAGGACTAAATTTTCTTTTAAGAAGGGGAGAGTGTAATATCCCCCATTTTTAAAAATTTAATAAATGCTTATTTGTAAATATGAGGATTATTTAATAATTTTTTTATATTAAATAATATTATAATAGAAGTTTAATATGATTTATGAAAGTTTCAGATTTAAGTTATAAAAAAAAAAAAAATTTAGTGGACATGTGTCACTAGCTAGCCTAATGGTGCCACCTAAGTTTGCTCTAAGGATGACACCTAGCACTTTTCATGCATGCTTGCCACCTTGAAACTTTACAACTCTTGTGTTAGCAAAAAGTAATTAAGTAAGAGATTAAAGGAGAAACTAAATGTAACCTTCAGATGCTGCATCCAACGTGAGTTTAAGAAGAGAAGAGAAGGGAAGAAGAAGAAGAAGAGGAATTGAAGAAGAAGATTTGATTGAGGTTTTGCATCAACTCCCCCCATTTGGGAATCAAATTTGTTTAAGGCAAGTGTTCTAACCTCTTCCTACAGAACTCCTAATCTTTGTTTTCCTTTTAATTCTTCATAATGCAAAAGATTTCAGCTTAGTACCAAACCGTTCTTTCCTTTTGATACAAATCCATGAATCTGAAATTTTTTTGGTAATCTGACCTCTATTCAATATTTCGGTCATAACATTTTGTAATAAACTCTGATTTAGACAAAACCTATTCCATTTGAAAGTAGACTCAAATATCTTTATTTTGACACTAAGATTGAATGATTCAGAGTTTAAATGACTACTAAGACTTCTGTTTCGATTAACCCTACAGATTCTGCAAAATAGGGATTGAAATTTCTGACCTTCTGTTACTAAATTGCTCATAACTCTCTAGAGAAAATTCTGAATTAAGCAAAACTTAGTTCCTTGGAAACTAGATTCGTGTATCTTTCTTTTGACACCTAGTTGGAAATTTTGAAGTATGTTTGCCTTCTAAAACATCTGTTTAAATCGATTCTATCAAGTCTGCAAAACAGGGATGATCAATTCTGACCTTCCTTTACTCTATTTGTTGTAACTTCCTGTTAAGAACTCAAAAAATTATGAATCTAAGTTTATCTGAAAATAGATTGAAATATCTTTCCAATGACACCTATTTTTAGTGATTTGGAGTATGTTTGGTCACTCGAAAAATTCAGAAAACGTACCATTCAAATTCTGTCATAGTTGAAAACTTTGTTGGGTTTTGCCTATTCAATTTTCATCCTATTGTAAATATGATTTCTACTAAATTCTTCTTCAATTGAGCTTTATATTAGTCCTTTGAAGTTCTTGTATTGTTCATCCCGAAATTATTGTATAACTGAAATTTATTATGTAATGCTTTGTTTGCATTTCCTTGTTTGATAAGGCACATGCATATCTTCGTTGTTTCGCATGTGTTTCTGATATGTGTCAATGTTATTGTTCATACTACCCTTTTGTACTCTGGTGTCTTGTGGGATATTGTGAACCTTTGTCAGAAATGGTAAAGGGAGTTATGCTTAGAGCCCGCGATTGCTCTGCCGGCCCCATTGACTTCACTCAGACGTGGGTGGATGGAACTCCCAGACGTGGGAGACTTATGCTTGGTGGTCATCCAGAAATGGATGAATCACATTATGTATGTGGTCCCACAGCGCCATCTATGCTCATTGATATGATATCCAAAGTTTTGTTTATGAGTTCATATTATGCTTTGGATAAAAATGGAATGCATGCTACATCAAGAATGACATACAAGCTTGTGTTTATTATTCGGTTCACTTGTTATACTTTGAAGTGTTTCGTTTGTCATTATTATGCCCCCAAACACTCTTATACCTTTGGATATGCACCTAAATACTTCATGTGTCATTTGATATATGCCTAAATGCTTCCTTTGCCAATGAAATGCTCTAATTTCCTTTCTCCTATTGTTATGTCTAATGCCTGTTTTTGAACGAGGTAAACCTTTGTGATTTTATATCAAAAGAGATGACTTCAAATGAACACTTGTATTTCTACTTTTGTATCTTGATACTAAGCTTGCTTGAACTTCTCCTATCGCCATGGATATGTTAGACGCTTGCTGAGCTCTTTATGCTCACCCCGTTGCTATATAAATTTTTCAGGGTAGCTTGTCAAGCACTGAAAAGCTAGAATTGGGTTAAAGCAGTGAAAGGCTAGAAGATTTTTAAGCTAATCTTTGTTGGATGATGGTTTTTGTTGTATAGTAAACTTTACTTCTGATGTAATGTTAAGGATCTGTTGATACTTATGTGTTGTAAAATGTCAAAGGACCACTCATGTGTATGGAATGATAAGTTTAAGATGTGTAAGGATAAGAACTCATGGTAAATAATTATCTTTTTGTGATTGTATATACTTCTATGATTATGGATTTGTGTTGTGGTTGATGTTTAGTTGACTTGTCTTTGGATTTTGTGAATCTCTAAGTGAAGTGGATTATGATTTATGTAATGTACATGTTTATGAATTGTGAATATTGATTTTTGAATGATTCTTAGTATCCTCAAATTGTTAGATTGGATCCTGGATTGAATTGATGATCAATTATAATATTATTGATTTTTAGACAGGGTCACACTTCCTGAATGCGATAATTCAGGGGGGCATGACACTTGACCTAAAGCCAATCACCTATATGTCTGATCCCCATTAGACTCCTGTGACGCTCAAAGACAATCTAAGACAACGGCTTTGTCAGTGGATCTACAATGTTATCTTCGGATGGAACTCTTTCCACTACTACATCTCCTCGGGTTACGATCTCTCTTATAAGCTGGAACCTCCTCAGAACACTTCTGATGAGACCCGGGTTCCCTTAGTTGAGTAATCACCCCATAGTTGTCGCAATATAAGGAAGTCGACTTGTCGCTATCTGTATCGACTCCCAAATCTGTGATGAACTTTTTCACCCAGACTCCCTCCTTTGCTGCATCTGATGCAGCAATGTACTCCGCCTGTGTGGTCGAGTCAGCAGTGGTATCTTGCTTGGAACTCTTCTAGCACACTGCTCCTCTATTCAAGGTGTACACATACCCTGAATTCGACTTGCTATCATCGACATCAGACTGAAAACTTGAGTCAGTGAAGCCTTCAACCTTAAGGCTATTACCTCCATATACTAGTAAAAGATCCTTAGTCCTTCTCAAGTACTTAAGGATACACTTTACTGCTTTCCAGTGCTCCAAGCCTGGATCCGCCTGATACCTGCTCGTGACACTCAGAGCATGCGCTATATCAGCCCTAGTACATAGCATGGCATACATGATATACCATATTGCTTAGGCATAAGGTATCATATCCATGTTTGCCCTTTCTTAGAATTTTCAATGCCAAACCTTTTGACAATGGTTTCTATGTACCTGGACTGGGACAAGCCAAGCATCCTCTTGGATCTATCTCTATAGATTCTAATCCCCAAGATATAGGATGCTTCCCCTAAGTCCTTTATGGAGAAGTGTCTAGATAACCAAGTCTTTACTGTGGATAGCATTCCTACGTCATTCCCAATGATGAGGATGTCATCCACATATAACACCAAAAAGGTGATAGCGCTCCCACTTACCTTTCTGTATACACAAGGCTCATCTTCGTTCTTAACGAAGTCATAAGATCTGATTGCCTCATCAAATCTTATGTTCCAACTTCGGGAAGCTTGCTTTAGTCCATAAATAGATCTAAGCAACCTACACACCTTATCTGGGCAGTTCTTGGACATGAATCCCTCAGGTTGCATCATATACACCTCCTCCTCGAGGTTCCCGTTGAGGAATGCGGTTTTCACATCCATCTGCCAGATCTCATAATCATAGTGTGCTGCAATAGCCAATAGAATTCTGATGGATTTTAGCATTGCTACGGGTGAGAAAGTTTCGTCGTAGTCAACACCTTACCTTTGACGATACCCCTTAGCCACTAGCCTTGCTTTATAGGTCTCTACCTTTCCATCTACTCCGATCTTTTTCTTAAAGATCCACTTGCAACCGATGGGTACAATACCTTCGGGCGCATCAACTAGGTTCCAAACCTTATTGGAGTACATAGAATCCATCTCAGAATTCATGGCTTCTTTCCACTTCCCGGAGTCTATACTCATAATAGCCTCCTCGTAGGTCTGAGGATCAATATCCTCAGCATCCTCTCCTTTAATATGTCCCACATATCTCTCAGGAGAATAAGATACTCTATCAGACCTGCGTAAAGTTAAAACTTGTGTATTAGTTACCTGAACAGACTCGGACTGTAGAGTGGTGCTTGAGCTTGGTTCTCCAACCTCGCTTAACTCTATCATTCTCCCACTGTCTCCGCCAAGAATGTGTTCCTTCTCAAGGAACACTACTCTCTTAGCTACAAAGACATTTTGGTCCTCGAGATGATAGAAATAATACCCACAAGTTCCTTGGGGTGTCCCACAAATTTGCATCGCTCTATCCTTGATTCTAACTTATCGGGGTTGTGTCTTTTAATATGGGCAGGGCAGCCCCAAATCTTAACAACCTTAAGATCAAGCTTCTTCCCGTTCCATATCTCATATGGTGTAGACACTACCGACTTAGTTGGAACTCTGTTCAGAAGGTAAGCTGCGGTTTCTAGGGCATATCCCCAGAATGAGATGGGTAGGTCAGCAAAACTCATCATGGACCGTACCATATCTAATAAAGTACGATTTCTCCTTTCAGAGACACCATTGAGCTAAGGTGTGTAAGGAGGTGTCCATTGGGATAATATCCCATGGTCCTTGAGGAACTGAGTAAACTCTGTACTTAAGTACTCACCTCCTCCATCTGATCGAAGAGTTTTGATACTCTTTCCAGTCTAGTTCTCCACCTCATTCTTATACTCTCTGAATTTCTCAAAAGCCTCGGACTTGTACTTCATTAAGTACACATATCCATACCTTGAGAAATCATCAGTAAATGTAATGAAGTAGGAGTAACCTCCAATGGCATGAGTTGACATGGGTCCATATACATCACTATGTATGAGTTCCAACAACTCATTGGCTCTCTCTCCAGTTCTACTAAATGGAGATTTGGTCAGTTTTCCACGAATGCAAGGCTCACAAGTTGCATATGACACATAGTCGAATGGATCTAGATATCCATCATTTAGCAACTTTTGAATCCTTCTTTCATGGATGTGACCTAGCCTACAATGCCACAGGTATGCACTGTTCAACTCATCTCGTTTCCTTTTGGACACATTTACATTCATGATATGTGGAGTGGTGTCTAACATAAATAAACCATTATGCAATGTTCCTTTCGTGATGATCTTATCATCTAATAATATCGAATAACCATTGTTCTCAAAAACAAATTTATATCCACTAACTGTTAAACATGAAATGGAGATAATGTTTTTGATAATAGAAGGAACAAAATAACATGCATCTAATGCAATAAAAGCTCCACTAGGCAGATGTAGGGCGATCTCGCCAACAGCTAATACATCAACTTTTGCTCCATTACCCATCTTGAGGTCCATCTCGCCTCTCTCTAGTCTCCTAGGCCTTGCCAGAACCTGCAACGAATTGCATATATGATAAGCACTACCGGTATCCAATACCCATGTGTTATCATAAGAGTTTGACAAATGGAGACTGATCATGAATGTACCTGAAGCTTCATCAAGCTTTTGTTTCACCCTTTCTGCAAGGTACTCTTTGCAGTTTCTCTTCCAATGCTCATCTTTACCACAGTGGAAGCACTGGCCTTTGTCCTTTGCTGGGTCTTTCTTAGCAACCTTTGCTTTACCTTGTTTGCCCTTGCCCTTTCCCTTCTTAAGGGACCTTTCTGCTTTCCTTTTCTTTCTGGTCTCACCAGTGTAGAGAACTGGCTTCTCTTTCTTAATAGTACTCTCTGCCTCCCTCAACATATTGAGGAGCTATGGGAGAGTCACCTCAAGCTTGTTCATATTAAAATTCATTATGAACTGTGAAAAGGAATCTGGTAGGGACTGAAGCACAATGTCCACACACAAGTTATCCTCTAGGACCATTCCTAGACCTGTGAGTTTCTCTATCCACTCAATCATCTTTAGGACATGGTTCTAAACCGGTGTCCCCTCAGTCATCCTAGCGCGAAAAAGGCTCTTGGATATCTCATATCGTTGAGTCCTTCCCTGTTCCTCAAACAATTTGCGGACATGTAGGAGAATGGATCTGGCATCCATCTTTTCATGTTGTCTCTGTAACTCTGGAGTCATAGAGCCCAACATATAGCACTGAGCAAGAGTGGAGTCATCAATGTACTTCACGTAGCGAGCGATCTCATCCTCGCTTGCCCCTTCTTCGGGCGTAGACATCACTGTATCAAGGACGTACACGATTTTCTCCGCTGTGAGAACAATTCTCAAGTTACGGAGACAATCCGTATAATTTGGACCAGTGAGGCGGTTGACATCAAGTATGCCACGTAAGGGATTTGAAAGCGACATTTTCTGAGAATAAAGATGTAGTAGAAATGAATAACATGCAGATTTTTGCAAGAAATAAACTATCAAGATATGGACTTCTATCTTAATATGCTCCCACTATTTTACTAACGAGTCACGCGACACCCTCAGCACGTGAAACGGAAGTCTCCGGCAGACTTCTAGTGGGGATCAGGATCCAATCAGCATCTTAGTGTAACCTCGAGGGACTCGACCAATCACACTAAGCCTAAAAGGTAGGCAACTCTTGCCGATCACAACTCCTTGTGATTCCCGTCCTGTTCGGCCTCCGAATCACCATGGCCTCGAGGGACTCGACCAACCATGATGCTCGGTTAAGTCAACACCTTCGTTACAAGATGAGTCTGATTTGATGATATACCCTCGAGGGACTCGACCAAGCATACCATGCCCTTAGGTCACCGGTGACATCTCTATGTCGTAAGCAAGATAGCGAATCGTGATATAGGTGAGTCTCGAGAGACTCGACCAACTCAACCTACACCGGGAATCGGTTCCTACTCAACGATGGAAGGCCACGTGGGTCAATCTAATTGCCTCACGTTTACCGACTTAATATTATCGAGAGATGTTTCTATAATTTGGTCTCCTAATATGACATGTCACACATATACATATTTAATATATATCTACATCGCATGCAAATATATATACATATCTAGTATGTGTATAAGCAATCACATCAGATGATCATGGACCACAACCTAATATGATTAGGCCCGAGCCAGTAGGCCTAATCACTCACATCAAGATCTATGTATGCAACGGTGCATCTCCATGCCCTGTGATCGTCCATCTCGTCCTCGTCGGTTCCGTCGACATCTTGATGCATCTCCATGCATCACGATCGTCCGTCTCGTGGGTTCCGCTATCGCATTCACGCTCCCGCTGCGCCTCCTCATGTGATTACAACTTAATCATAGGCACGCAGGCCCGACAATAAACGAGAAATATAATGGAGGTTCGCAGACCTCAATAATAATAATCACAAGTACACACATCACACGGTCCATGATCATCCGTCCACACATCATACATCACATGTATAAATAATCATCATCATGTAGGACTACTAGATAATAATAAAAATAATAATCAACTAAACCTTTTAATTAATTAATATTTTTCTGAAATCAGGGACATGTAGGGAATTTCTCAATTCCTAAGGGTATTTTCATAATTTGGACAAAGGACAGAAACTGGAATTTCTCAAATTCCGAGGGGCAAAACTGTCTTTTGCCCAGAAAACCCTAATACCCTTTCCCCTTTTCGCTGCTGCCACCGCCGCCACCCTGCCGGCGGCGGCCTATGCGGCGGGGCGAGGGCACTACCCTCGCCTGCAGGCGGCACGCCCGCTGACGGCGATGCCGCTGCGGGTGGGTGCCCCCTTCGGGCGCCGCTGCCTCCGCAGACGGTGCTGTACCGCCGGGCGGCCGCCCCTGTGGGGGGGGGTTTCGCCCGCGGGAGCAGCGGCGGCAGGCGCTGCTGCCCTGCGGCGCCTCTGCCCGTGGGCTGCCAGTCCCGCCGGCCGCAAGCCTATTGCAAGCAGACCGTCGGCCGGCTGCTGCAGGCAAAGCGCTTGCGCATGCGCCGGCGCTGTGCTGCTTGGCTGCGGCTGCGGCTGCCGCTGCAGGTGGCTGCAGGCATGCAGATCGAAGGCAGCAACTATTGCTGCCCTTCCTCGCTTTTGCGTCAACGATTTTGACGTCAAAATTCTTCCTAAACATAACACACGCAGTTCAAAAACCAATCATTCGCACGAACAACCTAGCTCTGATACCACTGTTGGGAAATCATGGGGGGCGACATCATATGCGCAGCGGAAGAACAAGAAAACAAAAAATCTCCGATTCCCAAAAAGATGTTCGTTGTCGTGCGAAGATTAGTGCACAAAAATCCGCAAAACACAAAACTGCGTATAGAGATTGTGTTACCTAGGGAGATCGTATATCCCTGTTTCCTTACAGATCCTTAGGAGAGGGTGAAGGAGGTCAAGCGTCCTCCTCTCTAGCGGTGATCCACACAGCAGGGTTGCGACGACCCTCCTCAAAACTCCAGGCCTACTCTGAGGTGGAGAGGGAGAGGAGAATAGGAAAGGCAAGCAAAGACTCTAGCCTATGAGGCTGTGAATCCCTCCTATTTATAGAGATCCCGTGTCAAACCCTAATTTGTCCTTCCCTAGTGGGTATTGGATCTGCATCCAATAAGACAAGGGCTCCGTCAGATATCTCATATCCGAACCTCTACTCATCGCAATGCCTACCATATGTGTGTGACCCTCTAGGCCCACTACCGAGCTGGCCGTGAGTCATACCTGTCAGAACTCCTTCTAACTCAGTGAATTATTATCTCTATAATAATTCACTCGACTCATCGACTACGGACGTACTAGGCCACTACGCCGTAGTCCCCAGACGATACAGGGGAATCCAATCCATTGGACCTGTCTGTCCTCAGTTACCATGTACCTATAGTCCCTCATCCATCTAATATCCCAGATACCATATATTGAGCATGGTGCTGTCAGACCCATACGGTTTCTACTCAAGTCTCGCTCTAATCGGATTCTCCCGGAGAACTCTTTCTCTCTCAACCCGAATGACCCTGGCCAGGGATTTGTCTGAGCAAGAACACATGGGATATTCCTCTCATGACGCCGAGAGTGGATGATCCTCTGTCGACACTCAATAGCCCTCGTAAGGTCGACTACCACTCCCAATGACCAGCTGTACTAGATTTGGGACAGCCAAACGTATAAGTCTGGTATCAAAGAGTGGAGCACTCATACAGGACATCCTTGGTGTCTCAAGTCTAAGGACCAGATACACCACTAGGACTACGGAATCGTTGTCTGACAATAAGGCATCATCAACCATCCAGCATTCCGTAAGCGGATCAATCAGTGAACTCATTCTCCAATGAGCACCTGTACTGTATCCCTAGTGTCCCTACACGAGTAGCTATGAGACCAGCTGCATCCATCATATCGACAGGTATACAGCACACCAGTCTATCCGATTATCACGATGTGCCTCTCGAGTAACCTATGACCGGGATTATTTAGGATATGTGTTTAAAGGTGAATCGATCTCATTATCGTGATCTCATCACGATCCGATTCCCATTGCACAAACCCAAGGACATCACAATATATATATGCACATATGCAATTGTTATAAAGTGATATACACCAAAATATAATAAGCAAAAAGATTATGTATCAAGTCACACGTGCCATCACTCACGTGATTGGCTTGCTGGGCACATATGACTAGCAACAACACTACGTACTACCTGCTTCATTCCTTGGTCATGCACTCTTGCATGACCCGAAGTCCTTTATTTTCGGCTATCTTGATAAGAAGCTCATTGACACCGGTTTTATAAAGTTCCTTGGCCTCTGCCCTTTAGCTTTGTCTCGGTACTTGGAGTTTGCCTCTATATGCTCCACCTCCTCAGCCCCTTTTACGACCAAGCGCTCTCCCTCCATGAGAGCAAGGGATCAATTACTTTCACAGAAATCCCGCCTTTGTGATACCATGGCGTTGCCATGCCCATCGCCCTACTATCCGTGACCTCGCATCTGTATCCCTTTTCTTAATGATCAATAGATATATCTCTATGGCACTTCTCTGAGTCCATTTCCATTCTAACTGATGCTTGATTTTGGATAGCTAAGTCCCTCTAGACTCATCATCACTTCCTCGCCCCTTTCGACCCCCTGCTTCAACACCTCTGTGTTCTCCAAGCAGCTCCCTGTGGTCGATAGAAAGACAGACTGCGACTCCCATGTATGGCCTCTACCATCACATTGTAGGGTTTGTACCGATTTTATTCTCCTTAGCTTCCTTGGTAGCAAAGTTGTCCTCTGACTTGCCGAGTTCCCTTAAGAGAATATGGGCTCTAGAGCTATCCAACTCTCCAGTTACTTTGATTATACCTTTGCATGATCAAGTCCCTCCCATGAGACTCACTGGTATTTGCATTTGAACTTTTCCCTTGGTGGAACATAGCCCCCATATGCTGATGACCAAGGCTTTCATCCGATGTAAAATTTGATGCACGTATGGAAGACCCACCTCTCCGGTACCATGACCTTCACTCCTTGAATCCATAGCCCTTCTTGCCGTCGTGTTGTTCCCCGAAGTGGAGCTTCCAGTAGCTTCCAATCACACCTCTATATGATCTAGTCCCTCACGGGACTATGTAGTGTGTATCGCATTGCCACGAACTATTTCACCACGATCTGTTGCACCATGTCTCCTCCTAGTGACATCTCTATTGCATTTTGATCCTTGTGGGATAAACTCGAATTGTGATCCCTTCATGTGGCCTATGCCAATATATCGCAGTGTTTATTTCACCTTCGATTTTGTTTGCTCCTTTGGCAATCGACCTTCATCCACCCGCTCTTGGGTCACACCTAGATGAAGCACCGCTCTAGGACAGTTTGTCGCCTAGTAGCTCCCGAAGTCCACCGACTTCACTGCAATTAGTGCACCATTGTCTAGATCCTAGGCCTTTGCCCCTACCAACATAATCTCTGCTATGCACCGCTTCCTTCATGGCAACACTGTGGCATATTCTTCAAGAGTACCCGCCTCCGCGTCCTCTTGCCCCGTGCCAAGGCCTTCTGAACCCAACTTCGCCTCCATAAGTTGAGTCGCCTTAGTTCCTCCATCAAATGCTTCTCCGAGATAAGGTGCATATGCCCAGAAGCTCCCTTCGTCTTTGGCACCATGCAAGATGAGTCCACTCCGTCAGAATGAAGGACCCATGGAACAACATGATCCTGCTCTTGCCTCTGCAAGAGTTTATATCCTTGACCTCTATCTAAGGAAAGTACTATGCCTCCGCTCCATGTTCCATCTTCTATGCTTGCTCCCTTCATGCGGCTTGGGTACTTCATCAAATTACACCCAAGTTGCTCTGCTCCTCGTTTTTGCATTGAGTTGATGGTGGCTCTCGTGCCCACCATTCCACAGGTCAGCCCTCCCTTGAGTCCAATCTCTATATCGACTCCAAGTGTGCCTTCATTTATGTTGCCTTAGATCACTCCCCCACTTGATCTCGCAATGCATCCACCAATGTATTCTCTCAAGCGAGATCATGTGATGACTCCTCGCTGCTTGCTCGGTCCATTGAGCTTCGTGGAGATGTTGTTTGTTGAGGTACTCCTTCTTAACATGTGCGGTCTATTACACATGATTCTCCCTTTGGAGAGCCGGGACTTATCCCTCTTGGATATCTATCCCATTGGAGCAACATCTCTCTTCGTTTCGGAGACCACCATCCCCTTGGACTACTCTGATTTGCTGAACAAACTACGCATAATTCTGCCTCCTGCAAATGCACTTGCTAGATTGCGACTCCACGTTAATATAGCTCCCGTTGCACCACTCAAGGCCTAGCAATATGCTGAACTCACTGCACATTTCAGCCTCCTACAGACGTATCCTTCATATGCCGAAGAGAAAGTTTCAATGCCCCATGGCGCCGAGTTTCGGTTGCCTTGGAATGGCCACGAACATTCCATCGTCCGCATACAAGCCCATGCACGAGTATCAAATTCTATAAGTTAGCAATTCCCCTTACCTCTGTGAGCTTTGCACAACTCTTTCGGTCACTGAGCAACTCATTCCACTATTAAGCTGACAGCCCAAAGTGGGTTTAACCCATGGTGGGCTTTATCAGCCCACAGCCCACACCCCTTTGACCTAACCCTAGATCAACATAAGCGGGGTGTGGTGGCTACGTTTTTGAGGAGCAAGTAGCTGCGTTTTTGGGAGAAAAACTATAGCAACATGGTGATCCTTGCAGCAGCAAAAATTAGGAGAAAAAGATAGAAATCCAAGGAGAAAGAAAGGGAAGAAAACAAGGACAACATAGAGAGACTGTTCTCAATCATCCAGTAGTGTTCTCATCTCAGGTTAGATCAAATCTACAGTAGATTCTTACTGTGATTACTTGGGGAGAATTAGGGAGGATTTACATTTGAGCACAACGACGTGATCTTTGTACTCCAGTTATTCTCTTGTGATTGTTGCTAGGTTTTTGGGCAAGAGATTAAGATTTGTATATTCATTATTATTATAGTGGATTATCTCTAATTTGCCCCGTGGTTTTTACCCTTCATATTGAAGAGATTTTTCCACGTATATCTTGATGTTCTATTTGATTGTGATTTCATTTAATTCCGTTGCGTATTATAGTCTTCTAGTACTTGTTCATATACAAAGGTTATTCCACTTTATATCCCATCAATTGGTATCAGAGCAAGATTTTGATGATTTAATTTTGTATTTGAACATGGAGGCCAGTAATGTTTCTCGCATGATTAGTTTGAATAGAAACAATTGGATGAAATGGAAACCAAGAATGGAAGACCTCTTGTATTGCAAAGATTTGTATGGACCTTTGTAGGGGGATAGTGCAAAACCCACAACTATGACAGATGATGAGTGGAAGAGGTTAGATCAAAAAATAATTGGGTTTATTCGATAGTGGCTTGATGATAGTGTCTTTCATCATGTTTCTAATGAAATTTCTACATATTCTCTTTAGAAAAAGTTGGAAAGTCTCTATGAAAGAAAAACAGCTGGCAACAAAGCTTTTTTGATCAAAAAACTTATGAACCTAAAATACAGAGAGGGTGCTTCTATTGCTGAACATTTGAATGAATTGCAAAGTATTACTAATCAGTTATCCTTAATGAAAATGTCTCTTGATGATGAGTTGCAAGCATTGTTACTTCTTAGTTAATTACTAGAAAATTGAGAGACACAGGTGGTTTCCCTCAGTAATTTTGTGCCAAATGGTGTTGTCACTATGAGTCAAGTAACAAGCAGTTTGTTGAATAAAGAGTTAAGAAGAAAGAATTTAGTAATATCTCAAAATGATTCACAAGCACTTATCTCAAAGAACATAGGAAGGTCAAAGTCGAGAAGCAGTTCACGCATAGGTAGGAGCAAGTCGAGATCAAGAAAAAATATTGTTTGCTATAACTATGGTGAGAAAGGACATTACATGAACTAATGCAAGTAATCTAAGAAGAGCAAAAAAAAGGAAAAAATAGTGGAGTCTACAAAGTCAAAAGATAATATCATGGCTATAGTGCGGGGTGGTGATTATTTGATGTTGTCTTCTTCTAATGATATTTTTTCTTGTATGCGTCAAGATCTTGAGTGGGTGATTGACACAGGTACTTCTTATCATGCTACACCATGGAGGGAGTTTTTTGCTACCTATAGGTTTGAAAATTTTGGTGTTATCAAGATGAGTAACTATGGCATAGCAGATATCATTGGCATGGGTGATATCCACATAAAGACTAACCTTGGTTGCAAGTTAGTGCTTAAGGATGTGAGGCATGTGGTTGACCTAAGGCTGAATTTAATTTCAGTTGGAAGGCTAGATGATGAAGACTATGATAGCAGATTTCACAAAGGGCAATAGAAGATTAGTAAGGGTTCTCTTGTTATAGCTAGTAGAAGAAAATGTCATACTTTGTACAGGTTGCAGGGTAAAGCTTATGGTGAGTAGTTAAATGCTATAGAGAAAGACTTTAGCATGGAGTTTGGCATAGGCGATTGGGATATATAAGCGAGAAGGGACTACAAGCTCTTTCCAAGAGAAAGGTATTACCAGATCTCATAGGTATACATTTGAACCCTTGTATTGATTGTTTGGCTAGTAAACCACATAGAGTTTCATTTGCTAGTCCTGCTTTATCTAGAAAAATTTATGCCTTAGACCGTATTTATACAGATGTATGTGGTCTTTTGAGGACAAAAACTCCTGGTGGATTTGTTGATGTTCTTGGTATAAGTGGTGCACTTTATTTTGTCACTTTTATAGATGATTTTTCTAGGAAAGTTTGGGCCTATGCTTTGAAGACCAAAGATCAAGTTATTAATGTCTTCAAAGAGTTTCATGCTAAGGTTGAAAGGGAGACAGAAAGGTAATTGAAATGCATAAAATCAGATAATGGTGGTAAGTATACAGGATTATTTAATGATTATTGTAGGTCACATGGGATTCAACATGAGATGACAGTTCCTGGTACACCTCAACATAATACAATTGCAGAAAGGATGAACCACACCATCATGGAAAAGATCAGATATATGCTTTCATAGGCCAAGCTACCCAAAAGGTTTTGGGATGAGGTTTTGAGGACTGCAGTCGATGTGATCAACTTATCACCATGTACAACCCTAGATGGTGATGTGGCAGAGTATGTATGGTCAGGGAATGATGTTTTCTACAAGCGTTTGAGAGTGTTTAGTTGTCGTGTATTTACACATATTCCAGAGAATGAGAGGTCCAAGCTGGATGGTAAGACTAAAGAATGTATTTTTCTTGGCTACTCACATGATCATTTTGGTTACAGGCTTTGGATCCAAAAAAGCATAAGGTGTTTAGAAGCAGAGATGTAGTCTTCTTTGAGGATCAAACCTTTGAGGATTTGAAGAAGAAAGCACAAGCCAAAACTTCTGCAGAAGGATTAGCAAATTATGACCTAGTTACTCCTCCAGTATATCAGGGTGATGGGGGAGATGTGTAGGAAGATGGTGTAGAGCCTGATGTTGATATACCTATAGGACATATTGAGCAAGAAAAAGTTAGAGAGCAACTTCCAACAGAACCTTAGTTGAGAAGATCTTCTAGACAACGTCAACCTTCCACAAGATACTCGATAGATGCGTATGTGATGCTTACTGATGCACGTGAACAAGAGAGTTTCCAAGAAGCAGTTGAAAGTGAGCAGAAAGTGAAGTGATTAGTTGCTATGCAGGAAAAGATGGATGCTCCTCAGAAGAACCACACTTATGCCAAATGAAATGAAGACCTTACCAAAAGAAAGACAAGAGATATGCTGACAGCTGGTCAGCATGGCTTCACATTGAGGGGTCATGGGACAGCCTCCCTTATGGGCTGAAGGGGGAGGTTGTTAGGCTGATAGCCCAATGTGGGTTCAGCCCATGGTGGGCTTTATCAGCCCACAGCTCACACCCCTTTGACCTAACCCTAGATCAATATAAAGGGGGTGTGGTGGCTGCAGTTTTGAGGAGCAGGTGGCTGCATTTTTGGGAGAAAAACTGCAGCAATGTAGTGATCCTTACAGTAGTAAAAAGGAGGAGAAAAAGATAGAAATCCAAGGAGAAAGAAAGGGAAGAAAATAGCGACAATGCCTACAGTAGATTCTTACTGTGATTACTTGAGGAGAATTAGGGAGGATTTACATATTGAGCACAGTGACGTGATCCTTGTATCCCAGTTATTCTCTTGTAATTATTGCTAGGGTTTTGGCCAAGAGAATGAGATTTGTATATTCATTATTATTATAGTGGATTATCTCTAGTTTGCCCCGTGATTTTTACCCTTCACATTGAAGGGGTTTTTTCACTTATATCTTGTTGTTCTATTTTATTGTGATTTCATTTAATTCTGTTGCGTATTATGGTTTTCTAATACTTGTTCATATACAAAGGTTATTCCACTTTATATCCCATCATCCACCTTACATGGTCTCATCCTTTACCAAGTATCTCGCTTACCTTGAGCATCATCAAGTATAGTTGTTAACGTTGAGCCGTAGTTCAAACTCAACCATCCCAACCTTTGTGCGCTTCGCATTCTTCCAAGCTTGCTTGTTCTCGTGGTGACTCTTGTGTGAAGGATTGGCCATTCCTCTGAATGCCAATCTCAGATGCCCGCTCCTCCGAGCGACTCCTTTTCCCTATATCTCCATGCTCGTTTTCTCCCAAACGGTCGTGCGTGTGCTGACTGGCCTCAACGCAGCCCTACTATGTCCCCCCACGTTTGCATGCCAAGTGTTTCTATGAGTGCTTGTCCCACTCCGTTACCATCTGTCATGGACTTAGCTAGTTTTGCATAAGTTGTGCGGCACTCTTACGTGTCCGTCCGCAAAAGTCAGCCTCCCCGAAGCTTCCCAAGGTCCCTTAGGACCTACAAAAGAGAAAAAGGGATAGAGAAAATGCCTCACTCGGGATCCATAAGTAAATATTTTTGAAAATACTTTATAGACTATGCAAATTACAAACAGACTTTATAAGCTTTGAACAGTTGCACAACAAAGGGTCAAAATGGTCCACTACAGATCAAAAATCTCTCTCAAGTGTCCATGTGACATAACCTTTATTTATAAGCCTAAAGCTGTCACCAAACCCAACTAAAATGAGACTATTAAGCCTTTGGTCGTCCCTCTACATGCTGTGCAAAGCATGAATATACCAAAAGACACAGACATATATAAGCATTACATCACACATCCTGTTTAGAAGTTTGTTCGTGACAGTAGTGGTATGACTCACAGCTAGCTCCATATTGGGCCTAGAGGGTCACACACATATGGTAGGTATTACGATGAGTAGAGGTTCAGATATGAGATATCCATAGGAGCCCCTATTTTATTGGATATCCAATAAGTCCCTAAATTATTAGATCCTATGGATGAGATCTAATAAGAGCTAATGAGAATTTATTGGATAGAGATCCACTAATTAAAGAGGCTTGAGTAGTTGGATGGAAATCCAATACCCAATACGACAAGATCCATTAATGTTAAGTTGACAGGGGACCTCTATAAATAGGAGGGAACCAATGATTCATATGCTAGAGCCTATTTGGGTTACCATATCCTATTCTCCTCTCCCCCTCTCCTCCTCAAATAGCATACCTAGAGACTTAAGGAACATCGTCGCAACCTTGCTTGTGGAACACCATTAGAGAGGAGGACACTTGACCTCATTTACCCTCTCCTAGAGATTTATAGGAATTCAAGGATATACAATCACCCGAGGTAACACAATCTTTAATATATGCAGTTTTAAGTTTCACGGATTTTACGCACCAATCTCCGTACAACGATGAACACATTGATGAGAAATTTAAGAATTTTATTTTTATGTTCTTCCGCTGCCCATAAGATGTCGCCCCCTAGATTTTCATAGAATAATAATAACAAAAAAGATTGTGCAGTGTATCACACATGCCATCACTTACGTGATTGGTTTGTAGAGCACTTGTAACTAGTAATTTGTAAATTAAGTACAATCTTCAAGGATGCCTATAACTAGTAACCTGTAACTAGTAGTTTGTAAATTATGTGATTGGTAGTTTTGCGAGCATGTCCCTGCTATGTCATCAACTGAAGTACAATCTTCAAGGATGCTTATTTGTATTGTAAGTAAATTACATGCCTATTTGTATTGTAGGTAAGTTACATAGATGTGTATAGTTTGTAAATTATTGTATTAGTAATTTGGAATAATATGATATCAAAAGTTATGATCTTTGATAGGGATGGTTTTGTTAGCACCTCCCGTGCTTTAAGTCGGAAGTAAAATCACAAACAACTAAAATGATTTCAAAAATATCATATGATATAGTTAGTTATTCTAAAATTAGATTTGTAATTGTATGTTGTTTTGAAAAGTTATCGTAATGATCATTTTTCATTATTTGATAAGCTACCACCTAAAGTTCACTTGTAGGTTAAATTCATACAATTATAGTTTATTTTAGATAACTAGGTAATGAATTTGTGTCTTATTCTAACAACAAGACACTCATGAAACATTCGATGCATGTATAGATGATGTCCAAGAAGAGTAACGCAAGACACTTGAACCCCAACAATCACAATACAAAAATTGTGATACATGTCTTGATGTTCTTAGGACATTCATGTTCTTTGTGAGGCAACATAGTTAGGGTGATGCAATCGGCAAAATGTTACCCAATGAGCTTAAAAAAATGTGTACTGATGATAAAAATATAAGGTCTACAAACTTATATCGTGCAATCTCTATGAAATGAGTAGTCATAAGAAGAAAAGAATGAAGAAAAGTTGTGAAAAAGAGATGATGAAGAATATAACTAAGCGTTCCTACCATGAACCCTTGGAAAAGAATAAACTAGATGAGGTGGACCTAAATATCATTTCTCTTCTCCATGATGAAGGACCAAGTAAAGCCAAATCTCAAGGACGAAAATTAACTAAGAAAAATAGATGACAACAATTTTAAAAGTTGTTAATAGTTTTTATAAGATACCAAACAAACTTAGAAAATGTCTGAATGAGTTATTTTGATTTTGTAGACTATTAAGAAAAATGAAGTCACTATAAGAGAAGAAGTGGTATTAATCTTATGCAAGCTAAAGTTGATGTCATAAGTTACATGATAATTTTTACTTATAGCTTGATTGTATATAATAACTATTCCGTTTTTGTTAAATATAAGACAACTAACATTTCCTTGATGTTATAATTCACCTATCGAAGTTATTTGGAAAGACGACATATGCCACCTCACCTTGTATTGTTTCTTGAAGTTGATAGATTTCAGTAATATGGTAGATAGGGATATAATAGATATATATACCAATATTCTAATTCGAAAGGCACTAGCATTGTCACTTGAAGAATCTTATGTGATGTTGATAGTAATGTATGCGAGATTCGAGATACATATATATTTAGAATTTCTCAATATTTTTCTTATTTATTATAGGATTTTAGGCTAGTGAAATTGGTGATATTGTTTCAGAAATGTTTCAAAGTACACGGTCATGAATTATTTAGACAAAACAACAAGATTGATAAAGGAGGGTCAATTAAATATATTTTTCTATTATTTAGACAAAACAGCAAGATTGTCAATATAATATGGGATATATTATATTCGGGATAAATTAAAACACAATGTTTCTATCACATAGGAGGATTGATAAAAAATAATATGAAATATTTTGTAAAACTTAGAAGGCACTAAGATGGACTTTTATAATGTCTTTTCTATTTTAGACGTTTTTTGATTTTTTTTTCTGAATTATTCAACATCAAAATAATGTGTCATTTCCTAATTTTCTATTTTTATTTTTGCTGCAATGTTGTTTAATATTTGAGCTTCTAAATATGTAAAAATTGATGAAAAAAATTATTTTCTAATACATGGTACACTATTTTTGGGGTTAAAATAAAGTTAATGTATTGCATATAAGGACTAGTTTAAATCATTTAAACTTTTCATGAAAGGTTTGGATTTGTCCCAGATGGGCATATGTCACTGTTTTTCTAATTTAGAGAATTATTTTGATATATTTTAAATTTTTAGCATCTCAGATGTGATATATTGTTTTTTAGGTTAATTCAAAAATAGTGTATCACATAGGAGATTTGGTTAAAATAATCTGAAATCTTCTGAAAAACTTGGATTGAAACTAAGATGAACTTTTATAATATGTTTTCCATTTAAGATAATTTGTTTGTTTGATATTGTTCCCCATTATTCATCTAAATTTTTTTATGAAAGCTTTGAATTTATTCCCAATGGGCATATGTCACCATTTATCTAATTTAAATATTTTTTTTTATTTTTCAACATCTTAACTATGTGCCAATTTCTAATTTTCTCTATATTTTTCTATTTCCACCAAAAGATAATGGATCCATGCAATATTTTTTGAGATTTGAAATTCTAAATTGGTCCAAAATAATTAGAATAGAGAATATACTGCAACTTACACTTCCAATGTAATTTCCTTCAACTTCTTTTTGTCTTTTTTTTTTGGGTAAGTAAAAGAATTTCCTTCAACTTTGGACAACCAAACAATTAGAATATATTAAGATATGTTACAATATAATCATATAAGTCATTAAAATTAAGATTGTTTGTCAGGGTGTCATGGTGTAGTTGGTTATCACGTCAGTCTAACACACTAAATGGCATTGCCCTCAAATTGATGATACATATGGGAATTTACATGATCAACAATTGTATCCAAATTGTTCATACCTTGAACATTTATTTTTTATCTTGCCATGTGCTGATTCAATTCTTTTTTTTTTTCTTCTACCAGCTTGTACGATGCTTTTTAGAGATAATATGATACGATCATATTCTCATTCTCATTGTATCCAATATTATTTGCTTCTAAGAAAAATCTTATCATTATTGCTCTTCTTGTATGTGTCAACTCTATAATAATCTTTACAAAAGGAATATGGATTACCATTCCTACCCCTAATAGCATGAGAACATAAATTCTCAAAATGCCTACATGAACAACTTTTTATCTCATATAATTGTCTTATAAGATGTTTGCACTTATAATTCAGTATGAGTATGAAGAAAGATATTATAGTATCGACCATTGTCCTTTGCCTTAGCAAATTGATCCTCGATGAAACTTATCAAAGTTGATTTTAAATTGTTATCTATTTTATGATGAATGTAGAACTATTCAACAATATTCTTCATTTTCATTTCAATCACAAAATTAGTGAACATCCTTTAAGTAATGAATTCATACTTTCTAATACATTTCTAGTGAGTATTATGTAACAATCATTAGGGAAAAATACAAAGGCCCATTTCTCCTTCTCAATTTTTTAATTTTAATATAATATTTTTTTGATTTTCTCTCAACTTTTGCATGCATTCACTAAATTTGTATATAGTTTAAAATAATATATTATTTTAGATTATAAAATAATATATATAATATTATTATTATTTTGTTTATAAAATTATATATATATAATGAAATAAATTTTATGTCATTCAAATTCATACCTGACTAACAAAAAGATTATTATGGGAATAATCATCATTTTCAACTAAAGAAATTTATGTATTTAACAATATACCATTATTTTGCTATAATCATAATCAACAAGTACTTTATTTGGTATTATCTATCCTCACTTAAAACAACTCATTCACCAACAACATATGAGACATCATAAATATTATGGTTAAATTTGCCTTCAACCTATTCTTGTATTCTTTTTTTAGTCAATTTATTTTCAAAGACATCACCACTATTATCATTTTCATCATAATAAAATGGATAATTTAAGTCTATAGGAGTGCCAAAACCTTAGCTACTTACCAATTGACTTTCATCCCAACTTGATATCTAGCCTAATATCTATCTATCAATATTATTAAAAATAAAAAAAATACTTCATCAGGAAGTGGATCCATCCTATAGTAAGATCATTAGAATAGAAAGAAAGATAAACCTATGTGGATAATTCCTTGAGTCAACCTTGTAACATTTTCATTGGATAGAAACCCAAATAAATTTGCGTAGGGCTATGATTAAATCATAATATGCTTTACTTAGTTAATGTGTCCATTATTGATCATGATTAGATTTTAAAATTTTCTAAAAGGAAATCACATGAGGTCTTGACCTTTCTTATAGGTGTTTCCATAAGTTTTTTAAAATAATAAAAATTTACTGTATCCCAATAAATATTTTCACCCTAATTTATTTATTTAAATCTAAATTTTTATCTTTTATTTTATCTAATTATAACTATATGATTTAATCTTAACACATCCTCTTAATTCAAATAGTTGTAACTTGAAGTTGTCTTCGAAAAAAAAAATTTACAAAAGCTTTTGTAAAGATATCGATAAATTGGTCTTCGATGATGCATCTACCATTTTACATCTTTAACCTTCTTCGGAGTCTTTAATGGTTGCTTATTTTCACTTTTATTAGAAGACTCGTGAGAATGACTATTGTCTTTTAATGCTTGACACTTCTTAACTTATTGCCCTTTTGAATAATCATCATCGGAACTTTTTTCAAACCTATCATCCTCATCTTCATCACTACTGGTGCTCTTCTTTTTTGCAATCTTTGTAATAGGTTTACTAGCAGTAGATGGAACATAATCTAAAACTTTTTGCTTCTTGAATTATGGCTAATTATTGCTCTCATTAGAACTTTCATCAACTTTAGTTTTGTTCTAAGCCATCTTCTCATCAGTGTGAATACTGTAGGATTTGTTATGTAGGATTTGTTATATAAGATAGTTTGTATAGACCCATAAAAATTTAGATGATTATAGCTTTTATATTATAATGTTTATTCATCAGTAATAGTAGCATGTAAGGAGAAATCCAAAGATAATAAGGGAAATACTTTGTTTTTTGTCACCTTCATAATTGTTATTAGTTTTCCAAATTTTTATCATAAATCAAGTATTTTTCATCATAAAAAATAATATAATATCTTTTTCTTATTAGTTGCCCTATACTAATGAGATTTTGTTTTCAACTAGGAATAAACATCATATCATTAATAAATTTTTTACCAAATTTCGTTTTCACAACAACTATTCATTTTCCTTCTACTTGAACCTTGTTGTCATTTCCCATCTATACCATAGATTTGATTAAATAATCAAGCCTTTAGAATAAATTTTTGTTCCCTGTCATATGATTAATACATCCACTATCTAAAAACCAAGCAAATCTAGAATATTCCTCATCGGATGTTATAAAGAAAATATTTTCTTCATCCCTTTTTCATTATTATTTTCCTTATAATAATTTGTTTGATTTTTGTTCTAACAATTTTTTTCAAGATGACCATATTTTTTACAATAAGAGCAGAGAGAAACATTTAGATTTTTATTTTTGTAACAATAATGTTTTTCAATATGTTTAATTTTTTTACAGTAAAAACATCAACGGGTTTCTTTTTTACCTTCATTCGAGTTTCTTTTACCCTTATTTGATCGAACATTTGTTATTTTGATCTCTCCCTTGATATTTGACTTTTTCTTTTGGTCTTTCTTCTGATATATCTTTATTTGAAGAACATGTTCTGAAGATTATTTTGAAGATTTATTTATTTTTTATTCATAAACTAAAAGAGTCTCTACACTTATTTATTCATTTATTTCTAAAAGATTTATTTATTTCTACACAATTGTTATTAGTTTTCCAAATTTTTATCATAAATCAAGTATTTTTCATCATTAAATGTAGTCGAGGAAAATTGGTCTTATTATTACCAAGGAAGTATCATTTAGATATTATAAAAAGTACTTTATTTGACCATTTCCTAGATATCTTTGATATAATCATATCTCATGGATTAACTTCAACAATTATATAATGATGGTATGAAATTGATAAGTTATTGGTAAATAGAGTCGAACTACCATTTTCTATGTCAGATGTATCTCTTCTTTTTAATTTATTGAATATTGAAGAAATTATTGATATGAAGGTATCTAGATCTTCTAGGTATCTTACAAGAAAGCATTTTTTTTATGAAGGACCAAGCCGTAACGATTTGGAAATGTGGATGATAGCATTGTATCCATATGAAAATGAGGAATCAGTGATGTATTTTTGTTAAATTTATGTGCTATATATATATATATATATATATATATATATATATATATATATATATATATATATATATATATATATATATATTATCAAAGTAACTATAGATTGTTATGGTAATTAACATCATTGATTGATGATCTCAAAATTTTGAATAAGTATAATCAGGTAATAATAGTTTATTCATTTATTTCTAAGAGGATCCTATTAGTGGAAGAGAGAATATAAAGATTTAATTTAAACAAGTGTCATTTTGTTAGCTATTTGAAAAGATGTCTATTCGTATTGTCAGTAAGTTACTTAGATGTATATAGTTTGTATTAGAAAATTATAGAGAGCATCATATGTGTAACGAAAAATAAAAATAAAAATTAGTTTTCTAAAAATAGATTTATTAAATAATCGTATGAAGATCAGGAGTATAAAACTCAAAAACGATAAAAACTGTGTAATTGCATAAAGTGGTTGAGACCTCACCTAGGAGAGATCGTATATCCCCAAAACTGTAGATCTCAGTTCATGGATGAAGGAGCTCTTATAAACTCCTCTCTACTGGTACTCCACATAACGGATGCAGCGACGACACACCTCCTTGTGCAACGCGTTCTTTCCTTACATTCACGCACTACTACACTGTAGTAACGAAAGAGGGATTGGTCTTTCTTACTATCCTCTCACACCAAAGAGTGGATAGTTAGTTGGAGGAAAAGGTAGAGAGGAGATGATGGAGGAGGCGATAGTAGAGGTCTAGCTATTATTTCTTTTAATCCCAACTCCTATTTATAGAGTTGGATCCGTCTTTTTGGGGATTGGATTTCTATTCAATAACCCTTGGCTTAATGAATATTGGATATGCTAGTCATAGGTGCACCCGCAAGCTAATCATATGAGTGATGATATGTGTGATATGACATACACTTTTTTTGCTTATTATTATTCTAATATTTTATTATTTTATATTGCTCGATGCACGTGTGATATGACATGCACGGTGATGTCCATGGATCTGTATAATAGGAATTGAATCATGATGAGATCACGATAATGAGGCCGCTTCATCTTTAAACACAGACCTTAAATAATCTTGGTCATAGGTTACTCGAGAGGGATATCGAGATAACCAGATAGATTAGTGTATTGTATACCTATCAATATGATAGAAGCAACTCGTCTCATAGCTGCTCATGTGGAGATACTATGGCTATAGTGTAGGTGCTAATTGGAGAATGAGTTTACTGATTAATCTGCTCATGGAATATTGGATGGTTGATGATACCTCATTATCAAACAACGATTCCATCATCCTAATGGTGTACCTGATCCTTAGACTTAAGACACTAAATATGTCTTGTATGAGTACTACACTTTTTGATTCTAGACTTATAGGTTTGGAAGTTCTAGATTTAGCACAACCGATCATCGAGAGTGGCAGCCAACCTTACGAGGGATATTGAGTATCGATAGAAGATCATCTGCTCTTAGTATTATGAGAGGAATATCTAATATATTCTTGCTTAAACAAATCTTTGGCCAAGGTCATTCGGATTGAGAGAGAAAAAGTTATCCGGGAGAATCCGATTAGAGCGAGACTCGAGAATAAACCGTTTGGGCATGACAACACTATGCCCGGTATACAATCTCTAAGATATTAGATGGATGAGGGACTATAGGTACACTGGAACTGAGGACAGATAGGTCCAAAAGGATTGGATTCCCCCTATATCGTTTAGGGCCTACGACATAGTGTCACGGACTTAGCTAGTTTTGCCTAAATCGTGCGGCACCTTTACGTGTCTGTCCGCAAAGGTCAGCCTCCTCGAAGCCTCCTAGGGTCCCTTAGAACCTACAAAAGAAAAAACGGGATAGAGAAAATGCCTCACTCGGGTTCCACAAGCAAACATTTTCGAAAACACTTCATAGACTATGCAAATTATAAACAAACTTTACAAGCTCTGAACAGTTGCACAACAAAAGGTCAAAATGGTCCACTACAGATCGAAAATCTCTCTCAAGTGTCTACATGATATAACCTTTATTTACAAGCCTAAAGAGGCCACCAAACCCAACTAAAATAGGACTATTAAGCCTTCGGCTGTCCCTCTACATGTTATGTAAAGAATGAACATACCAAAAGACACGGTCATACATATGTATTATATCACACATCCTGTTTAGAAGTTTATCTATGACATTCTCCCCTACTTATTCCTTCGACATCCTCGTCAAAGCCTTTGCTGACACTACAACTCCTCGCCTTTGCTGAGTCTTCAATCTTTCGTTGCAACTGCAATGCGCCTTTTGGCTCCCAGCTGCTCTCCACTGCTATTGTTGAGTAGTCGAACTTTTGATCCGGTATACTGCGTCAACTCGCCAATGACTCTGACTCTAGTGTGGGGTTGGCTGAGTTTTGTTGATCCCTGTTGGTTCCTGCGGATCCTCCAGATGAAGGAAAAGATCATCCTAACTATGTGCCAGTCTCTCAAATGCCTCATCCTGCTTGAACTGGGTGGATGCTTGTTGGAGTTTTAACGAGCATCACCTTGCAAACTTCTGAAGTTTTGGGTCCTTCCTCTATAAAATGTCTATCGACTCTTCTTTCATTTAGTTGTCACTTCCAAGTAGGTTTGCATCACTTCCACTTTCGATTGGCATTTTGTTGGGAAATGAACCGGACAATCTACTCTTAGTAGCACTGACCACCGTTGGTGAGGATTTGACAACTATTGTCTTCCATTATCTTTGAAAGGTCTTTGAACCTCTGCAAAGCTTCTCTGTTGGATAGATAAGAGAATTGGGGTACTCGGTTTCACCTATTCTCTTAAGAGTTGAGAAGGCAAAGGTTACTTGACTTCGCTCGCCTTCTCGAGGTTATACTCCATGCATCGAGCTGGTTACGGGCCTTCGCTTGCTCTTTGCTCACACTTATGAAGCACTGGAAGTGTTTGCACTCCTTGCGTTGAGTTAGTTACTGTAATTCACCTTCTCAATACCATCGAACTTCTGGAATACAGAAAGTTTTCACCCCAACTTAGAGTAATTCTCTAATAGATTTGGACGCCTCTGGGATTGTACCATCTTCTCCATCAACTCTGTCGCCTACTCTATTGAGTAGCAAAGGTACAACTGTTGGGAAATCATGGGGGGCGACATCATATGCGCAGCGGAAGAACAAGAAAACAAAAAATCCCCGATTCCCAAAAAGATGTTCGTCGTCGTGCGAAGATTGGTGCGCAAAAATCCGCAAAACACAAAACTGCGTATAGAGATTGTTTTACTTAGGGAGATCGTATATCCCTGTTTCCTTGCAGATCCTTAGGAGAGGGTGAAGGAGGTCAAGCGTCCTCCTCTCTAGCGGTGATCCACACAGTAGGGTTGCGACGACCCTCCTCAAAACTCCAAGCCTACTCTGAGGTGGAGAGGGAGAGGAGAATAGGAAAGGCAAGCAAAGACTCTAGCCTATGAGACTGTGAATCCCTCCTATTTATAGAGATCCCGTGTCAAACCCTAATGTGTCCTTCCCTAGTGGGTATTGGATCTGCATCCAATAAGACAAGGGCTCCGTCGGATATCTCACATCCGAACCTCTACTCATCGCAATGCCTACCATATGTGTGTGACCCTCTAGGCCCAATACCGAGCTGGCCGTGAGTCATACCTGTCAGAACTCCTTCTAACTCAGTGAACAATATGTTCTCTGTAATAATTCACTCGACTCATCGACTACGGACGTACTAGGCTACTACGCCGTAGTCCCCAGACGATACAGGGGAATCCAATCCATTGGACTTGTCTGTCCTCAGTTACCATGTACCTATAGTCCCTCATCCATCTAATATCCCAGAGACCGTATATCGAGCATGGTGCTGTCAGACCCATACGGTTTCTACTCAAGTCTCGCTCTAATCGGATTCTCCCGGAGAACTCTTTCTCTCTCAACCCGAATGACCCTAGCCAGGGATTTGTCTGAGCAAGAACACATGGGATATTCCTCTCATGACGCCGAGAGTGGATGATCCTCTTTCGACACTCAATAGCCCTCGTAAGGTCGACTACCACTCCCAATGACCAGCTGTACTAGATCTGGGACAGCCAAACCTATAAGTCTGGTATCAAAGAGTGGAGCACTCATACAGGACATCCTTGGTGTCTCAAGTCTAAGGACCAAATACACCACTAGGACTACGGAATCGCTATCTGACAATAAGGCATCATCAACCATCCAGCATTCCGTAAGCGGATCAATCAGTGAACTCATTCTCCAATGAGCACCTGTATTGTATCCCTAGTGTCCCTACACGAGCAGCTATGAGACCAACTGCATCCATCATATGGACGGATATACAGCACACCAGTCTATCCGGTTATCACGATGTCCCTCTCGAGTAACCTATGACCAGGATTATTTAGGATATGTGTTTAAAGGTGAATCGATCTCATTATCATGATCTCATCACGATCTGATTCCCATTGCACAAACCCAAGGACATCACAATATATATATGCACATATGCAATTGTTATAAAGTGATATACGCCAAAATATAATAAGCAAAAAGATTATGTATCAAGTCACACGTGCCATCACTCACGTGATTGGCTTGCTGGGCACATATGACTAGCAATCTCCCACTTGACCTAAAGCCAATCACCTATGTGTCTGATCCCCATCAGACTCCTGTGACGCTCAAAGACAATCTAAGACAACGGCTTTGTCAGTGGATCTGTAATGTTATCTTCGGATGGAACTCTTTCCACTACTACATCTCCTCGGGTTACGATCTCTCTTATAAGCTGGAACCTCCTCAGAACACTTCTAATGAGACCCGGGTTCCCTTAGTTGAGTAATCATCCCATAGTTGTCGCAATATAAGGAAGTCGACTTGTCGCTATCTGTATCGACTCCCAACTCTGTGATGAACTTCTTCACCCAGACTCCCTCCTTTGTTGCATCTGATGCAGCAATGTACTCCGCCTCTGTGGTCGAGTCAGCAGTGGTATCTTGCTTGGAACTCTTCCAACACACTGCTCCTCCATTCAAGGTGTATACATACCCTGAATTCGACTTGCTATCATCGACATCAGACTGAAAACTTGAGTCAGTGAAGCCTTCAACCTTAAGGCTATTACCTCCATATACTAGTAAAAGATCCTTAGTCCTTCTCAAGTACTTAAGGATATACTTTACTGTTTTCCAGTGCTCCAAGCCTGGATCCGCCTGATACCTGCTCGTGACACTCAGAGCATGCGCTAAACTTGTTAAACTTCTTAAACTTGTTTCTTTTAATGAATTTTTTAAATTTTCTTGTTAGAAGTGCCAAGTCATCGTCACAGTCCTCATCACTTGAGTTTTCTCTCAAGTGGTCTTCTGAAGTTCTAAGTGTCATATCCTTCCTGTTCTTTGGAAGGATGTCTTCTTGCTCTTCATGAGCTTTGCAAGTCATCTCGTAGGTCATTAATGACCCGATTAGTTCTTCAAGAGGGAAGTTGTTTAGTTCTTTCGCCTCTTGAATAGCAATGACTTTAGAATCCCAACTCTTAGGAAGGGATCTTAGAATCTTATTTACGAGCTCAAAATCCGAAAAACTTTTTTCAAGTCCTTTTAGACCGTTGATGACATCCGTGAAACGGGTAAACATGTCACCAATAGTCTCACTCGGTTTCATCTGGAAAAGTTCGAAAGAATGTAACAAAAGATTGATTTTTGACTCTTTCACTCTACTTGTGCCTTCGTGAGTCACTTCGAGTGTGTGCCAAATATCAAATGCAGTTTCACAAACCGAAACATGGTTGAACTCGTTTTTATCAAGTGCACAAAATAAGGCATTCATAGCCTTTGCATTTAGAGCGAAAGCCTTCTTCTCCAATTCATTCCAATTGATCATTGGAAGAGAAGACTTCGAAAATCCATTTTCGATAAGATTCCAAAGTTCAAAATACATAGAAATAAGAAAGATCTTCATTCGGGACTTCCAATAGGTGTAGTCCGTCCCATTGAACATGGGTGGACGTGTAATAGAATGGCCCTCTTGGTTTCCGGCGTATGCCATCTCTCTTGGGTTTTAATCCGTTTGAGAGTTAACCCCGCTCTGATACCAATTGTTAGGATCAAGAGCACTAAGAGGGGGGGGGTGAATTAGTGCAACGGAAAACTTTCGACGATTAAAAAAGTGTTCGTACGATAAAAGTGATTTCAGTAAGAAAGCCGATTCGTAAATCACTTTAACTTTTGATTAAGCGAGATGCAGCAAAGATATAAATGCAGTTTGCAGTTATGGTTCAAATCAGATAGTATGCGCAAATTGAAATATGATATTCATACGAAAAAACTGATTTACGTCTAAATGTTGATTCGTAAATCACTTGATTAAGCGAGATGCAGTTAAAGCAAGGATATAAAGGCAGTTTGCAATTATGATAGAAATCAAAACGTAAGCGCAAACTTAAATATGATGATCGTACGATAAAACTGATTTACGTCTAAACGTCGATTCGGAAAGTGCAAAGCTTGAAACCCAATCGTATATGCGCAGAAAGCAGTAAGCTTTTGAGGAGGTTTGCAGTAAAGATAATATGCTCAAAGTAAATGCAAACCGAGATTTAGAGTGGTTCGGTCAATCTTGACCTACTACACTTTTGGCTTCCTCCACCGATGAGGTCACCGACGTCAACTAGAGGCCTTCCTTCAATAGGCGAAGGTCAACCACCCTTTTACAGTTTCACTCCTTTTGACGGGCTTAGGAGACAACCCTTACAGAATTTCCCTTCCTCTCTTAACAGATTAGAACTTGGAAGAAAAGAGGAAGAAGAATTTTCAACACATACAACACTTTTGAGCTCTAAAAATTACAAAGTAAAATCAAAATTTGGGTGGTTTTTGGGTGCCCTTTCAGTGCTGAAAGGGTGGGGTATTTATAGGCCCCAACCTAGTTTGAATTTGGAGCTCAAAACTATCAATTCCCAAAATTCCGGGACCTGGCGGTCGTACCGCCTGGCAGAGCTCGAAGACTGAGCCTCTGGGCGGTGCCACCTCCTGTCAAGGGCGGTTGCACCTCCTGCCAGAGCTCGAAGGCCGAGCTCAGGCGGTGCCACCGCTTGACTGAGGCGGTTGCACCGCTCAACCAGAACTCGGAGACCGAGCCCAAGCGGTGCCACCTCTTGTCAGGGGCAGTTGCACCGCCCAATCTCGCTCGGAGACTGAGCCCAGGCGGTGCCACCGCCTAGCAGAAATCAGGGTCCGAATGGGTTGATCCATTCGGCCTAATTTGGGTTTTTCAATGGCCCAATTACCCCAAGATTAAGTTAATGGGATCACCTCCCATTTCCAACTTAATTATTGTGCTAACTACAATATTTCCTAAGACATTTACTGTAACTTGCTCCAGTGCGTCAATCGCTTCTTCCGGCGAGCTTCCGGCGAACTTCCGTCGATCATCCGATGAACCCTCGGTGATGCTCCTGCGGACTTCCAACAAACTCCTGGACTTGCGACGATCCACTTGGCAAGTTCCGACGAGCTTCTTTGGCAAGCTCATGGACTTCTCGGATTTGTTCCCGTAGAACCTCCAACGATTGTCCGAACTTCCGTCGAACTCTCGAACTCCCAACGTGATCATTGTCTTGACTCCGACGTAACTCCTGCTGCATATCTTATTTTCAACGTAGTTAATCCTGCACACTTATCTCAACATATAGATTAGATAACAAATGACAATTGACTTCATCATCAAAATCCGAGATTCAACAGTATGTAGTATAAGAGGACTAGTCACAATAATTTGAAATCTTCTAAAGACCTTGGAAAGGGCACTAAGATGGACTTTATAATATTTTTTATTTTATATTTTTAAAAAAATTTGAATTATTCAACATTAGAACAATGTGTCTTTTTTATTTTTCTCTAAGTTTTTTCTATTTGCACTAAAAAATCATAGACAAATACAATATTTTTTGATATTTAAGCTTTTAAATATGTCAAAAAACTATGAAAAAGTTTTTTCTAATATGTGATACACTATTTTTGGGGTCAATTCAAAAATAGTGTATAGCATATGAGGATTGGTCTAAATAATCTAAAATCTTATGAAAAATATGAAATGACAGTAAGATGGACTTTTATAATTTGCTTTCTATTTTGAATTTTTTTGATATTTTTATACATTAATCAACATATAAACTATGGGACATATTCTATTTTTCTTCAAGTTTTTTCCATTTGCAACAAAATATCATAGATTCATGTCATGTTTTTTAATATTTGAGCTTCTAAATATGTCAAATAATCATGAAAAGAATTTGATCCAGAAAAAAATATTATCTAATATATGATACACTTTTTTGGTGTTCAATTCAAAAAATAATATATCATATAAGAGGACTAGTCAAAATGATATGAAATCTTCAAAAAAAACCATGGAATGACAATAAGATGGAATTTTATACTATTTTTAAATTTTAAAAGTTTTTAATATTTTTATCAATTATTCAGTATCAAAATAGTGTGCCTTTTATAAATTTTTTCTAAGTATTTTTTCCCATTTCATAGAAAAATATGGATATATGTAATATTTTTTATATTTGAGCTACTAAATATGTTAAAAAACAGTGAAAAAAAATTTGGTCAAGAAAAGTAATTTTCTAATATGGGATATATTATATTTTGGGATCAATTAAAAAATAATGTTTCTATCACATAGGAGGATTGATAAAAAATAATATGAAATATTTTGTAAAACTTAGAAGGCACTAAGATGGACTTTTATAATGTCTTTTCTATTTTAGACGTTTTTTGATTTTTTTTCCGAATTATTCAACATCAAAATAATGTGTCATTTCCTAATTTTCTATTTTTATTTTTGCTGCAATGTTGTTTAATATTTGAGCTTCTAAATATGTAAAAATTTATGAAAAAAATTATTTTCTATTACATGGTACATTATTTTTGGGGTTAAAATAAAAAAAATGTATTGCATATAAGGACTGGTTTAAATCATTTAAACTTTTCATGAAAGATTTGGATTTGTCCCAGATGGGCATATGTCACTGTTTTTCTAATTTAGAGAATTATTTTGATATATTTTAAATTTTTAGCATCTCAGATGTGATATATTGTTTTTTAGGTTAATTCAAAAATAGTGTATCACATAGGAGATTTGGTTAAAATAATCTGAAATCTTCTGAAAAACTTGGATTGAAACTAAGATGAACTTTTATAATATGTTTTCCATTTAAGATAATTTGTTTGTTTGATATTGTTCCCCATTATTCATCTAAAATTTTTTATGAAAGCTTTGAATTTATTCCCAATGGGCATATGTCACCATTTATCTAATTTAAATATTTTTTTTTATTTTTCAACATCTTAACTATGTGCCAATTTCTAATTTTCTCTATATTTTTCTATTTCCACCAAAAGATAATGGATCCATGCAATATTTTTTGAGATTTGAAATTCTAAATTGGTCCAAAATAATTAGAATAGAGAATATACTGCAACTTACAGTTCCAATGTAATTTCCTTCAACTTCTTTTTGTCTTTTTTTTTTGGGTAAGTAAAAGAATTTCCTTCAACTTTGGACAACCAAACAATTAGAATATATTAAGATATGTTACAATATCATGGTATAAGTCATTAAAATTAAGATTGTTTGTAGTGGTGTCGTGGTGTAGTTGGTTATCACGTCAGTCTAACACACTGAACGCCAAATGTTAAAATTCTTTGTCACTAAAATTAAGTTTTAACTAACTTGTTTCACCAAAAAATCCTATCTAAATGGCATTGCCCTCAAATTGATGATACATATAGGAATTTACATGATCAACAATTGTATCCAAATTGTTCATAGAACATTTATTTTTTATCTTGTCATGTGCTGATTCAATTCTTTTTTTTTTTCTTCTACCAGCTTGTACGATGCTTCTTAGAGATAATATGATACGATCATATTCTCATTCTCATTGTATCCAATATTATTTGTTTCTTGTAAGAAAAATCTTATCATTATTGCTCTTCTTGTATGTGTCAACTCTATAATAATCTTTACAAAAGGAATATGGATTACCATTCCTACCCCTAATAGCATGAGAACATAAATTCTCAAAATGCCTACATGAACAACTTTTTATCTCATATAATTGTCTTATAAGATGTTTTCAACTAAAGAAATTTATGTATTTAACAATATACCATTATTTTGCTATAATCATAATCAACAAGTACTTTGTTTGGTATTATCTATCCTCACTTAAAACAACTCATTCACCAACAACATATGAGACATCATAAATATTATGGTTAAATTTACCTTCAACCTATTCTTGTATTCTTTTTTTAGTCAATTTATTTTCAAAGACATCACCACTATTATCATTTTCATCGTAATAAAATGGATAATTGAAGTCTATAGGAGTGCCAAAACCTTAGCTACTTACCAATTGACTTTCATCCCAACTTGATATCTAGCCTAATGTCTATCTATCAATATTATTAAAAATAAAAAAAATACTTCATCAGGAAGTGGATCCATCCTATAGTAAGATCATTAAAATAGAAAGAAAGATAAACCTACGTGGATAATTCCTTGAGTCAACCTTGTAACATTTTCATTGGATAGAAACCCAAATAAATTTGCATAGGGCTATGATTAAATCATAATATGCTTTATTCAGTTAATGTGTCCATTAATGATCATGATTAGATTTTAAAATTTTCTAAAAGGAAATCACATGAGGTCTTGACCTTTGTTATAGGTGTTTCCATAAGTTTTTTAAAATAATAAAAATTTACTGTATCCCAATAAATATTTTCATCCTAATTTATTTATTTAAATCTAAATTTTTATCTTTTATTTTATCTAATTATAACTATATGATTTAATCTTAACACATCCTCTTAATTCAAATAGTTGTAACTTGAAGTTGTCTTTGAAAAAAAAAATTTACAAAAGCTTTTGTAAAGATATCGATAAATTGGTCTTCGATGATGCATCCACCATTTTACATCTTTAACCTTCTTCGGAGTCTTTAATGGTTGCTTATTTTCACTTTTATTAAAAGACTCGTGAGAATGACTATTGTCTTTTAATGCTTGAGACTTCTTAAATTATTGCCCTTTTGAATAATCATCATCGGAACTTTTTTCAAAGCTATCATCCTCATCTTCATCACTACTGGTGCTCTTCTTTTTTGCAGTCTTTGTAATAGGTTTACTAGCAGTAGATGGAACATAATCTAAAACTTTTTGCTTCTTGAATTATGGCTAATTATTGCTCTCATTAGAACTTTCATCAACTTTAGTTTTGTTCTAAGGCATCTTCTCATCAGTTTGAATACGGTAGGATTTGTTATGTAGGATTTGTTATATAAGATAGTTTGCATAGACCCACAAAAATTTAGATGATTATAGCTTTTATATTATAATGTTTATTCATCAGTAATAGTAGCATGTAAGGAGAAATCCAAAGATAATAAGGGAAATACTTTGTTTTTTGTCATCTTCACAATTGTTATTAGTTTTCCAAATTTTTATCATAAATCAAGTATTTTTTATCATAAAAAATAATATAATATCTTTTTCTTATTAGTTGCCCTATACTAGTGAGATTTTGTTTTCAACTAGGAATAAACATCATATCATTAATAAATTTTTTACCAAATTTCGTGTTCACAACAACTATTCATTTTCCTTCTACTTGAACCTTGTTGGCATTTCCCATCTATACTGTAGATTTGATTAAATAATCAAGCCTTTAGAATAAATTTTTGTTCCCTGTCATATGATTAATACATCCACTATCTAAAAACCAAGCAAATCTAGAATATTTCTCGTCGGATGTTATAAAGAAAATATTTTCTTCATCCCTTTTTCATTATTATTTTCCTTATAATAATTTGTTTGATTTTTGTTCTAACAATTTTTTTCAAGATGACCATACTTTTTACAATAAGAGCAGAGAGAAACATTTAGATTTTTATTTTTGTAACAATAATGTTTTTCAATATGTTTAATTTTTTTATAGTGAAAACATCAACGGGTTTCTTTTTTAGCTTCATTCGAGTTTCTTTTACCCTTATTTGATCGAACATGATCTTTGTTATTTTGATCTCTCCCTTGATATTTGACTTTTTCTTTTGGTCTTTCTTCTGATATATCTTTATTTGAAAAACATGTTCTGAAGATTATTTTGAAGATTTATTTATTTTTTATTCATAAACTAAAAGAGTGTCTATACTTATTTATTCATTTATTTCTAAAAGATTTATTTATTTCTACACTTATTATATGTGTAGAAATTCCAAAGCTATCTACAAGAATGTTGACACAAGTATAGGTATATTTTTATTTACAATATTTTATATTTAATTTTATTTAAATTATAATTATTAATTTATTAATTTTATCTTTGCGATTAGATCATTCGAATGATGAAGAGAGGTCAAAAAGCCCTTGTAAACAATTGTTATAGGACAAAGCCTTAGTACACTATTAAATATAGTCGAGGAAAATTGGTCTTATTATTACCAAGGAAGTATCATTTAGATATTATAAAAAGTACTTTATTTGACCATTTCCTAGATATCTTTGATATAATCATATCTCATGGATTAACTTCAACAATTATATAATGATGGCATGAAATTGACAAGTTTTTGGTAAATAGAGTCGAACTACCATTTTCTATGTCAGATGTATCTCTTCTTTTTAATTTATTGAATATTGCAGAAATTATTGATATGAAGGTATCTAGATCTTCTAGGTATCTTACAAGAAAGCATTTTTTTTATGAAGGACCAAGCCGTAACGATTTGGAAATGTGGATGATAGCATTGTATCCATGTGAAAATGAGGAATAGTGATGTATTTTTGTTAAATTTATGTGCTATATATATATATATATATATATATATATATATTATCAAAGTAACTATAGATTGTTATGGTAATTAACATCATTGATTGATGATCTCAAAATTTTGAATAAGTATAATCAGGTAATAATAGTTTATTCATTTATTTCTAAGAGGATCGTATTAGTGGAAGAGAGAATATAAAGATTTAATTTAAACAAGTGTCATTTTGTTAGCTATTTGAAAAGATGTCTATTCGTATTGTCGGTAAGTTACTTAGATGTATATAGTTTATATTAGAAAATTACAAAGAGCATCATATGTGTAACGAAAAATAAAAATAAAATTTAGTTTTCTAAAAATAGATTTATTAAATAATCGTATGAAGATCAGGAGTATAAAACTCAAAAATGATAAAAACTGTGTAATTGCATAAAGTGGTTGAGACCTCACCTAGGAGAGATCGTATATCCCCAAAACTGTAGATCTCAGTCCATGGATGAAGGAGCTCTTATAAACTCCTCTCTAGTAGTACTCCACATAACGGATGCAGCGACGACACACCTCCTTGTGCAACGCGTTCTTTCCTTACATTCATGCACTACTACACTGTAGTAATGAAAGAGGGATTGGTCTTTCTTACTATCCTCTCACACCAAAGAGTGGATAGTTAGTTGGAGGAAAAGGTAGAGAGGAGATGATGGAGGAGGTGATAGTAGAGGTCTAGCTATTATTTCTTTTAATCCCAACTCCTATTTATAGAGTTGGATCCGTCTTTTTGGGGATTGGATTTCTATTCAATAACCCTTGGCTTAATGAATATTGGATATGCTAGTCATAGGTGCACCCGCAAGCTAATCATATGAGTGATGATATGTGTGATATGACATACACTTTTTTTGCTTATTATTATTCTAATATTTTATTATTTTATATTGCTCGATGCACGTGTGATATGACATGCACGGTGATGTCCATGGATCTGTATAATAGGAATCGAATCATGATGAGATCACGATAATGAGGCCGCTTCATCTTTAAACACAGACCTTAAATAATCTTGGTCATAGGTTACTCGAGAGGGATATCGAGATAACCAGATAGATTAGTGTATTGTATACCTATCAATATGATAGAAGCAACTCGTCTCATAGCTGCTCATGTGGAGATACTATGGCTATAGTGTAGGTGCTAATTGGAGAATGAGTTTACTGATTAATCTGCTCATGGAATATTGGATGGTTGATGATACCTCATTATCAAACAACGATTCCATCATCCTAATGGTGTACCTGATCCTTAGACTTAAGACACTAAATATGTCTTGTATGAGTACTACACTTTTTGATTCTAGACTTATAGGTTTGGAAGTTCTAGATTTAGCACAACCGATCATGGAGAGTGGCAGCCAACCTTACGAGGGATATTGAGTATCGATAGAAGATCATCTGCTCTTAGTATTATGAGAGGAATATCTAATATATTCTTGCTTAAACAAATCTTTGGCCAAGGTCATTCGGATTGAGAGAGAAAAAGTTATCCGGGAGAATCCGATTAGAGCGAGACTCGAGAATAAACCGTTTGGGCATGACAACACTATGCCCGGTATACAATCTCTAAGATATTAGATGGATGAGGGACTATAGGTATACTGGAACTAAGGACAGATAGGTCCAAAAGGATTGGATTCCCCCTATATCGTCTAGGGCCTACGACATAGTGTCACGGACTTAGCTAGTTTTGCCTAAATCGTGCGGCACCTTTTCGTGTCTGTCCGTAAAGATCAGCCTCCTCGAAGCCTCCTAGGGTCCCTTAGAACCTACAAAAGAAAAAACGGGATAGAGAAAATGCCTCACTCGGGATCCACCAGCAAACATTTTCGAAAACACTTCATAGACTATGCAAATTATAAACAAACTTTACAAGCTCTGTATAGTTGCACAACAAAGGGTCAAAATGGTCCACTACAGATCAAAAATCTCTCTCAAGTGTCTACATGATATAACCTTTATTTACAAGCCTAAAGCGGCCACCAAACCCAACTAAAATAGGACTATTAAGCCTTCGGCCGTCCCTCTACATGTTGTGTAAAGCATGAACATACCAAAAGACACGGTCATACATATGTATTATATCACACATCTTGTTTAGAAGTTTATCTATGACATTCTCCCCTACTTATTCCTTCGACATCCTCGTCAAAGCCTTTGCTAACACTACAACTCCTCGCCTTTGCTGAGTCTTCAATCTTTCGCTCCAACTGCAATGCGCCTTTTGGCTCGCAGTTGCTCTCCACTGCTATTGTTGAGTAGTCGAACTTTTGATCCGCTATACTGCGTCAACTCGCCAATGACTCTAACTCTAGTGTGGGGTTGGCTGAGTTGTGTTGATCCCTGTTGGTTCCTGCGGATCCTCCAGATGAAGGAAAAGATCATCTTAACTATGTGCCAGTCTCTCAAATGCCTCATCCTGCTTGAACTGGGTGGATGCTTGTTGGAGTTTTAACGAGCATCACCTCGTAAACTTCTGAAGTTTTGGGTCCTTCCTCTATAAAATGTTTATCGACTCTTCTTTCATTTAGTTGTCACTTCCAAGTAGGTTTGCATCACTTCCACTTTCGATTGGCATTTTGTTGCGAAATGAACCGGACAATCTACTCTTAGTAGCACTGACCACCGTTAGTGAGGATTTGACAACTATTGTCTTCCATTATCTTTGAAAGGTCTTTGAACCTTTGCAAAGCTTCTCTGTTGGATAGATAAGAGAATTGGGGTACTCGGTTTCACCTATTCTCTTAAGAGTTGAGAAGGCAAAGGTTACTTGACTTCGCTCGCCTCCTCGAGGTTATACTCCATGCATCGAGCTGGTTACTAGCCTTCGCTTGCTCATTGCTCACACTTATGAAGCACTGGAAGTGTTTGCACTCCTTGCGTTGAGTTAGTTACTCTAATTCACCATCTCAATACCATCGAACTTCTGGAATACAGGAAGTTTTCACCCCAACTTAGAGTAATTCTCTAATAGATTTGGACGCATCTGGGATTGTACCATCTTCTCCATTAACTCTGCCGCCTACTCCATTGAGTAGTAAAGGTACAATACTACGTACTACCTGCTTCATTCCTTGGTCATGCACTCTTGCATGACCCGAAGTCCTTTACTTTCGGCTATCTTGATAAGAAGCTCGTTGACACCGGTCTTATAAAGTTCCTTGGCCTCTGCCCTTTAGCTTTGTCTCGGTACTTGGAGTTTGCCTCTATATGCTCCACCTCCTCAGCCCCTTTTATGACCAAGCGCTCTCCCTCCATGAGAGCAAGGGATCAATTACTTTCACAGAAATCCCGCCTTTGTGATACCATGGCGTTGCCATGCCCATCGCCCTACTATCCGTCACCTCGCATCTGTATCCCTTTTCTTAATGATCAGTAGATATATCTCTATGGCACTTCTCTAAGTCCATTTCCATTCTAACTGATGCTTAATTTTGGATAGCTAAGTCCCTCTGGAATCATCATTACTTCCTCGCCCCTTTCGACCCCCTGCTTCAACACCTCTGTGTTCTCCAAGTAGCTCCCTTTGGTCGATAGAAAGACAGACTGCAACTCCCATGCATGGCCTCTGCCATCACATTGTAGGGTTTGTACCGATTTTATTATCCTTAGCTTCCTTGGTAGCAACGTTGTCCTCTGACTTGCCGAGTTCCCTTAAGAGAATATGGGCTCTAGAGCTATCCAACTCTCTAGTTACTTTGATTATACCTCTGCATGATCAAGTCCCTCCATGAGACTCACTGGTACTTGCATTTGAACTTTTCCCTTGGTGGAACATAGCCCCCATATGCTGATGACCAAGGCTTTCATCCGATGTAAAATTTGATGCACGTATGGAAGACCCGCCTCTCCGGTACCATGACCTTCACTCCTTGAATCCATAGCCCTTCTTACCGTCGTGTTGTTCTCCGAAGTGGAGCTTCTAGTAGCTCCCGATCACACCTCTGTATGATCTAGTCTCTCACGGGACTATGTCGTGTGTATCGCATTAACACGAACTATTTCACCACGATCTGTTGCACCATGTCGCCTCCTAGTGACATCTCTATTGCATTTTGATCCTTGTGGGATAAACTCGAATTGTGATCCCTTCATGTGGCCTATGCCAATATATCGTAGTGTTTATTTCACCTTCGATTTTGTTCGCTCCTTTGGCAATCGACCTTCATCTACCCGCTCTTGGGTCACACCTAGATGAAGCACCGCTCTAGGACAGCTTGTCGCCTAGTAGCTCCCGAAGTCCACCGACTTCACTACAATTAGTGCACCATTGTCTGGATCCTAGGCCTTTGCCCCTACCAACATAATCTCTGCTATGCACCGCTTCCTTCATGGCAACTTGAATGGCAACACTGTGGCATCTTCTTCAAGAGTACCCGCCTCCGCGTCCTCTTGCCCCGTGCCAAGGCCTTCTTAACCCAACTTCGCCTCCGTAAGTTGAGTCGCCTTAGTTCCTCCATCAAATGCTTCTCCGAGATAAGGTGCATATGCCTAGAAGCTCCCTTCGTCTTTGGCACCATGCAAGATGAGTCCACTCCGTCAGAATGAAGGACCCATGGAACAACATGATCCTGCTCTTGCCTCTGCAAGAGTTTATATCCTTGACCTCTATCTAAGGAAAGCACTATGCCTCTGCTCCATGTTCCATCTTCTATGCTGGCTCCCTTCATGCGGCTTGGGTACTTCATCAAATTACACCCAAGTTGCTCTGCTCCTCGTTTTTGCATTGAGATGATGGTGGCTCTCGTGCCCACCATTCCACAGGTCAGCCCTCCCTTGAGTCCGATCTCCATATCGACTCCAAGTGTGCCTTCATTTATGTTGCCTTAGATCACTCCCCCACTTGATCTTGCAATGCATCCACCAATGTATTCTCTCAAGTGAGATCATGTGATGACTCCTCGCTGCTTGCTCGGTCCATTGAGCTTCGTGGAGTTGTTGTTTGTTAAGGTACTCCTTCTTAACATGTGCGGTCTATTACACATGATTCTCCCTCTGGAGAGCCGGGACTTATCCCTCTTGGATATCTATCCCATTGGAGTAACATCTCTCTTCGTTTCGGAGACCACCATCCCCTTGGACTACTCTGATTTGCTGAACAAACTGCGCATTATTCTGCCTCCTGCAAATGCACTTGCTAGATTGCGACTCCACGTTAATATAGCTCCCGCTGCACCACTTAAGTCCTAGCAATATGCTGAACTTGCTGCACATTTCAGCCTCCTACGGACGTATCCTTCATATGCCGAAGAGAAAGTTTCAATGCCCCATGGCGCCGAGTTTCGGTCGCCTTGGAATGGCCACGAACATTCCATCGTCCGCATACAAGCCCATGCACGAGTATCAAATTCTACGAGTTAGCAATTCCCCTTACCTCTGTGAGCTTTGCACAACTCTTTCGGTCACCGAGCAACTCATTCCATTATTGAGCTGATAGCCCAAAGTGGGTTCAACCCATGGTGGGCTTTATCAGCCCACAACCCACACTCCTTTGACCTAACCCTAGATCAACATAAGCGGGGTGTGGTGGCTACGTTTTTTAGGAGCAAGTGGCTGCGTTTTTGGGAGAAAAACTATAGCAACATGGTGATCCTTGCAGCAGCAAAAACTAGGAGAAAAAGATAGAAATCCAAGGAGAAAGAAAGGGAAGAAAACAAGGACAACGTAGAGAGACTGTTCTCAATCATCCAGTAGTGTTCTCATCTCAGGTTAGATCAAATCTACAGTAGATTCTTACTGTGATTACTTGGGGAGAATTAGGGAGGATTTACATTTGAGCACAGCGACGTGATCTTTGTACCCCAGTTATTCTCTTGTGATTGTTGCTAGGGTTTTGGGCAAGAGATTAAGATTTGTATATTCATTATTATTATAGTGGATTATCTTTAATTTGCCCCGTGGTTTTTACCCTTCACATTGAAGAGGTTTTTCCACGTATATCTTAGTGTTCTATTTGATTGTGATTTCATTTAATTCCGCTACGTATTATAGTTTTCTAATACTTGTTCATATACAAAAGTTATTCCACTTTATATCCCATCAATTGGTATTAGAGCAAGATTTTGATGATTTAATTTTGTATTTGAACATGGAGGCCAGTAATATTTTTCGCATGATTAGTTTGAATAGAAACAATTGGATGAAATGGAAACCAAGAATGGAAGACCTCTTGTATTGCAAAGATTTGTGTGGACCTTTGTAGGGGGATAGTGCAAAACCCACAACTATGACAGATGATGAGTGGAAGAGGTTAGATCAAAAAATAATTGGGTTTATTCGATAGTGGCTTGATGATAGTGTCTTTCATCATGTTTCTAATGAAATTTCTACATATTCTCTTTAGAAAAAGTTGGAAAGTCTCTATGAAAGAAAAACAGTTGGCAACAAAGCTTTTTTGATCAAAAAACTTATGAACCTAAAATACAAAGAGGGTGCTTCTATTGCTGAACATTTGAATAAAATGCAAAGTATTACTAATCAGTTATCCTTAATGAAAATGTCTCTTGATGATGAGTTGCAAGCATTGTTACTTCTTAGTTAATTACCAGAAAATTGAGAGACACTGGTGGTTTCCCTCAGTAATTCTATGCCAGATGGTGTTGTCACTATGAGTCAAGTAACAAGCAGTTTATTGAATAAAGAGTTGAGAAGAAAGAATTTAGTAATATCTCAGAATGATTCACAAGCACTTATCTCAAAGAACATAGGAAGGTCAAAGTCGAGAAGCAGTTCATGCATAGGTAGGAGCAAGTCGAGATCAAGAAAAAATATTGTTTGCTATAACTATGGTGAGAAAGGACATTACAAGAACTAATGCAAGCAATCTAAGAAGAGCAAAAAAAAGGGAAAAATAGTGGAGTCTACAAAGTCAAAAGATAATATCACGGCTATAGTGCGGGGTGGTGATTATTTGATTTTGTCTTCTTCTGATGATATTTTTTCTTGTATGCGTCAGGATCTTGAGTGGGTGATTGACACAGGTACTTCTTATCATGCTACACCATGGAGGGAGTTTTTTGCTACCTATAGGTTTGAAAATTTTGGTGTTATCAAGATGGGTAACTATGGCATAGCAGATATCATTGGCATGGGTGATATCCACATAAAGACTCACCTTGGTTGCAAGTTAGTGCTTAAGGATGTGAGACATGTGGTTGACCTAAGGCTGAATTTAATTTCAGTTGGAAGGCTTGATGATGAAGACTATGATAGCAGATTTCACAAAGGGCAATAGAAGATTAGTAAGGGTTCTCTTGTTATAGCTAGTAGAAAAAAATGTCATACTTTGTACAGGTTGCAGGGTAAAGCTTATGGTGAGTAGTTAAATGCTATAGAGAAAGACTTTAGCATGGAGTTTGGCATAGGCGATTGGGATATATAAGCGAGAAGGGACTACAAGCTCTTTCCAAGAGAAAGGTATTACCAGATCTCAGAGGTATACATTAGAACCCTTGTATTGATTGTTTGGCTAGTAAATAACATAGAGTTTCATTTGCTAGTCCTGCTTTATCTAGAAAAATTTATGCCTTAGATCGTATTTATACAGATGTATGTGGTCTTTTGAGGACAAAAACTCCTGGTGGATTTGTTGATGTTCTTGGTATAAGTGGTGCACTTTATTTTGTCACTTTTATAGATGATTTTTCTAGGAAAGTTTGGGCCTATGCTTTGAAGACCAAAGATCAAGTTATTAATGTCTTCAAAGAGTTTCGTGCTAAGGTTGAAAGGGAGACAGAAAGGTAATTGAAATGCATAAAATCATATAATGGTTGTAAGTATACAGGATTATTTAATGATTATTGTAGGTCACATGGGATTCAACATGAGATGACAGTTCCTGGTACACCTCAACATAATACAATTGCAGAAAGGATGAACCGCACCATCATGGAAAAGATCAGATATATGCTTTCATAGGCCAAGCTACCCAAAAGGTTTTGGGATGAGGTATTGAGGACTGCAGTTGATGTGATCAACTTATCACCATGTACAACCCTAGATGGTGATGTGGCAGAGTATGTATGGTCAGGGAATGATGTTTTCTACAAGCGTTTGAGAGTGTTTAGTTGTCGTGTATTTGCACATATTCCAGAGAATGAGAGGTCCAAGCTGGATGGTAAGACTAAAGAATGTATTTTTCTTGACTACTCACATGATCATTTTGGTTACAGGCTTTGGATCCAAAAAAGCATAAGGTGTTTAGAAGCAGAGACATAGTCTTCTTTGAGGATCAAACCTTTGAGGATTTGAATAAGAAAGCACCAGCCAAAACTTCTGCAGAAGGATTAGCAAATTGTGACCCAGTTACTCCTCCAGTATATCAGGGTGATGGGGGAGATGTGTAGGAAGATGGTGTAGAGCCTGATGTTGATATACCTATAGGACATATTGAGCAAGAAAAAGTTAGAGAGCAACTTCCAACAGAACCTTAGTTGAGAAGATCTTCTAGACAACGTCAACCTTCCACAAGATACTCGACAGATGCGTATGTGATGCTTACTGATGCAGGTGAACAAGAGAGTTTCCAAGAAGCAGTTGAAAGTGAGCAGAAAGAGAAGTGATTAGTTGCTATGCAGGAAAAGATGGATGCTCCTCAGAAGAACCACACTTATGCCAAATGAAATGAAGACCTTACCAAAAGAAAGACAAGAGATATGCTGACAGCTGGTCAGCATGGCTTCACATTGAGGGGTCATGGGACAGCCTCCCTTATGGGCTGAAGGGGGAGGTTGTTAGGCTGATAGCCCAATGTGGGTTCAGCCCATAGTGGGCTTTATCAGCCCACAGCTCACACCCCTTTGACCTAACCCTAGATCAATATAAAGGGGGTGTGGTGGCTGCATTTTTGAGAAGCAGGTGGCTGCATTTTTGGGAGAAAAACTGCAGCAACGTAGTGATCCTTACAGTAGTAAAAAGGAGGAGAAAAAGATAGAAATCCAAGGAGAAAGAAAGGGAAGAAAACAGCGACAATGCCTATAGTAGATTCTTACTATGATTACTTGAGGAGAATTAGGGAGGATTTACATATTGAGCACAGTGACGTGATCCTTGTATCCCAGTTATTCTCTTGTAATTATTGCTAGGGTTTTGGGCAAGAGAATGAGATTTGTATATTCATTATTATTATAGTGGATTATCTCTAGTTTGCCCCGTGATTTTTACCCTTCACATTGAAGGGGTTTTTTCACTTATATCTTGTTGTTCTATTTTATTATGATTTCATTTAATTCCATTGCGTATTATGGTTTTCTAATACTTGTTCATATACAAAGGTTATTCCACTTTATATCCCATCATCCACCTTACATGGTCTCATCCTTTACCAAGCATCTCGCTTACCTTGAGCATCATCAAGTATAGTTGTTAACGTTGAGCCGTAGTTCAAACTCAACCATCCCAACCTTTGTGCGCTTCGCATTCTTCCAAGCTTACTTGTTCTCGTGGTGACTCTTGTGTGAAGGATTGGCCATTCCTCTGAATGCCAATCTCAGATGCCCGCTCCAACGAGCGACTCCTTTTCCCTACATCTACATGCTCGTTTTCCTCCAAACGGTCGTGCGTGTGCTGACTGCCCTCAACGCAGCCCTGCTAGGTCCCCCCATGTTTGCATGCCAAGTGTTTCTATGAGTGCTTGTCCCACTCCGTTACCATCTGTCATGGACTTAGCTAGTTTTGCATAAGTTGTGCGGCACCCTTGCGTGTCCGTCCGCAAAAGTCAGCCTCCCCGAAGCTTCCCAAGGTCCCTTAGGACCTACAAAAGAGAAAAAGGGATAGAGAAAACGCCTCACTCGGGATCCATAAGTAAACATTTTCGAAAATACTTCATAGACTATGCAAATTACAAACAGACTTTACAAGCTTTGAACAGTTGCACAACAAAGGGTCAAAATGGTCCACTATAGATCAAAAATCTCTCTCAAGTGTCAATGTGACATAACCTTTATTTATAAACCTAAAGCTGTCACCAAACCCAACTAAAATGAGACTATTAAGCCTTTGGTCGTCCCTCTACATGCTGTGCAAAGCATGAATATACCAAAAGACACAGACATATATAAGCATTACATCACACATCCTGTTTAGAAGTTTGTTCGTGACAGTAGTGGTATTACTCATGGCCAGCTCCATATTAGGCCTAGAGGGTCAAACATATATGATAGGCATTACGATGAGTAGAGGTTCATATATGAGATATCCGTAGGAGCCCCTATCTTATTAGATATCCAATAAGCCCCTAAATTATTGGATCCTATGGATAAGATTTAATAAGAACCAATAAGAGATCATTAGATAGAAATCTACTAATCTAAGAGGCTTGAGTAGTTGGATGGAGATCCAATATCCAATAGGGTAGGATCCATTAATGTTAAGTTGATAGGGGACCTCTAGAAATAGGAGGGAACCAATGATTTATAGGCTAGAGCCTCTTTGGGTTACCATCTCCTATTCTCCTCTCTCTCTCCTCCTCAAATAACATACTTGGAGACTTAAGGAGCATCGTCACAGCCCTGCTTGTGGATCACCGCTAGAGAGGAGGACACTTGACCTCATTTACCCTCTCTTAGAGGTTTACAGGAATTCAGGGATATACAATCTCCCTAGGTAACACAATCTTTAATATATGCAGTTTTAAGTTTTACGGATTTTACGCACCAATCTTCACATGACGATGAACACATTGATGAGAAATTTAAGAATTTTATTTTTATGTTCTTCCGCTGCGCATGTGATGTCGCCCCCTAGATTTTCATAGAATAATAATAACAAAAAAGATTGTGTAGTGTATTACACATGCCATCACTTACGTGATTGGTTTGTAGAGCACTTGTAAGTAGTAGTTTGTAAATTAAGTACAATCTTCAAGGATGCCTATAACTAGTAACCTGTAGCTAGTAGTTTGTAAATTATGTGATTAGTAGTTTTGTGAGCATGTCCCTGCTATGTCGTCAACTGAAGTACAATCTTCAAGGATGCTTATTTGTATTGTAAGTAATTACATGCCTATTTGTATCATAGGTAAGTTACGTAGATGTGTATAGTTTGTAAATTATTGTATTAGTAATTTGGTATAATATGATATCAAAAGTTATGATCTTTGATAGGGATGGTTTTGCTAGCACGTCCCGTGCTTTAAGTCGGAAGTAAAATCACAAACAACTAAAATGATTTCAAAAATATCATATGATATAGTTAGTTATTCTAAAATTAGATTTGTAATTGTATGTTGTTTTGAAAAGTTGTCGTAATGATCATTTTTCATTATTTGATGAGCTACCACCTAAAGGTTCACTTGTAGGTTAAATTCATACAATTATAGTTTTTTTTTTATAACTAGGTAATGAATTTGTGTCTTATTCTAACAACAAAACACTCATGAAACATTCGATGCATGTATAGATGATGTCCAAGAAGAGTAACGCAAAACACTTGAACCCCAACAATCACAATACAAAAATTGTGATACATGTCTTGATGTTCTTAGGACATTCATGTTCTTTGTGAGGCAACATAGTTAAGGTGATGCAATCGGCAAAATGTTACCCAATGAACTTAAAAAAATGTGTACTGATGATAAAAATATAATGTCTACAAACTTATATCGTGCAATCTCTATGAAATGAGTAGTCATAAGAAGAAAAGAATGAAGGAAAGTTGTGAAAAAGAGATGAAGAATATAACTAAGCGTTCCTACCATGAACCCTTGGAAAAGAATAAACTAGATGAGGTGGACCTAAATATCATTTCTCTTCTCCATGATGAAGGACCGAGTAAAGCCAAATCTCAAGGACGAAGATTAACTAAGAAAAAGAGATGACAACAATTTTAAAAGTTGTTAATAGTTTTTATAAGATACCAAACAAACTTAGAAGATGTATGAACTGAGTTATTTTGATCTCGTAGACTATTAAGAAAAATGAAGTCACTATAAGAGAAGAAGTGGTATTAATCTTATGCAAGCTAAAGTTGATGTCATAAGTTACATGATAATTTTTACTTATAGCTTGATTGTATATAATAACTATTCCGTTTATTGTTAAATATAAGACAACTAACATTTCCTTGATGTTATAATTCACCTATCGAAGTTATTTGGAAAGACGACATATGCCACCTCACCTTGTATTGTTTCTTGAAGTTGATAGATTTCAATAATATGGTAGACAGGGATATAATAGATATATATGCCAATATTCTAATTCGAAAGGCACTAGCATTGTCACTTGAAGAATCTTATGTGATGTTGATTGTAATGTATGCGGGATTCGAAATACATATATATTTAGAATTTCTCAATATTTTTCTTATTTATTATAGGATTTTAGGCTAGTGAAATTGGTGATATTGTTTCAGAAATGTTTCAAAGTACATGGTCACGAATTATTTAGACAAAATAGCAAGATTGATAAAGGAGGGTCAATTAAATATATTTTTTTATTATTTAGACAAAACAGCAAGATTGTCAATATAATATGGGATATATTATATTCGGGATAAATTAAAACACAATGTTTCTATCACATAGGAGGATTGATAAAAAATGATATGAAATATTTTGTAAAACTTAGAAGGCACTAAGATGGACTTTTATAATGTCTTTTCTATTTTAGACGTTTTTTGATTTTTTTTCTGAATTATTCAACATCAAAATAATGTGTCATTTCCTAATTTTCTATTTTTATTTTTGCTGCAATGTTGTTTAATATTTGAGCTTCTAAATATGTAAAAATTGATGAAAAAAATTATTTTCTAATACATGGTACACTATTTTTGGGGTTAAAATAAAGTTAATGTATTGCATATAAGGACTAGTTTAAATCATTTAAACTTTTCATGAAAGGTTTGGATTTGTCCCAGATGGGCATATGTCACTGTTTTTCTAATTTAGAGAATTATTTTGATATATTTTAAATTTTTAGCATCTCAGATGTGATATATTGTTTTTTAGGTTAATTCAAAAATAGTGTATCACATAGGAGATTTGGTTAAAATAATCTGAAATCTTCTGAAAAACTTGGATTGAAACTAAGATGAACTTTTATAATATGTTTTCCATTTAAGATAATTTGTTTGTTTGATATTGTTCCCCATTATTCATCTAAAATTTTTTATGAAAGCTTTGAATTTATTCCCAATGGGCATATGTCACCATTTATCTAATTTAAATATTTTTTTTTATTTTTCAACATCTTAACTATGTGCCAATTTCTAATTTTTTCTATATTTTTCTATTTCCACCAAAAGATAATGGATCCATGCAATATTTTTTGAGATTTGAAATTCTAAATTGGTCCAAAATAATTAGAATAGAGAATATACTGCAACTTACAGTTCCAATGTAATTTCCTTCAACTTCTTTTTGTCTTTTTTTTTGGGTAAGTAAAAGAATTTCCTTCAACTTTGGACAACCAAACAATTAGAATATATTAAGATATGTTACAATATAATCATATAAGTCATTAAAATTAAGATTGATTTTAGAGGTGTCGTGGTGTAGTTGGTTATCACGTCAGTCTAACACACTGAAGGTCTCCGGTTCGAGTCCGGGCGACGCCAAATGTTAAAATTCTTTGTCACTAAAATTAAGTTTTAACTAACTTGTTTCACCAAAAAATCCTATCTAAATGGCATTGCCCTCAAATTGATGATACATATGGGAATTTACATGATCAACAATTGTATCCAAATTGTTCATATCTTGAACATTTATTTTTTATCTTGCCATGTGCTGATTCAATTCTTTTTTTTTTTCTTCTACCAGCTTGTACGATGCTTCTTAGAGATAATATGATACGATCATATTCTCATTCTCATTGTATCCAATATTATTTACTTCTTGAAAGAAAAATCTTATCATTATTGCTCTTCTTGTATGTGTCAACTCTATAATAATCTTTACAAAAGAAATATAGATTACCATTCCTACCCCTAATAGCATGAGAACATAAATTCTCAAAATGCCTACATGAACAACTTTTTATCTTATATAATTGTTTTATAAGATGTTTTCAACTAAAGAAATTTATGTATTTAACAATATATCATTATTTTGCTATAATCATAATCAACAAGTACTTTGTTTGGTATTATCTATCCTCACTTAAAACAACTCATTCACCAACAACATATAAGACATCATAAATATTATGGTTAAATTTGCCTTCAACCTATTCTTGTATTCTTTTTTTAGTCAATTTATTTTCAAAGACATCACCACTATTATCATTTTCATCATAATAAAATGGATAATTTAAGTCTATAGGAGTGCCAAAACCTTAGCTACTTACCAATTGACTTTCATCCCAACTTGATATCTAGCCTAATGTCTATCTATCAATATTATTAAAAATAAAAAAAATACTTCATCAGGAAGTGGATCCATCCTATAGTAAGATCATTAAAATAGAAAGAAAGATAAACCTATGTGGATAATTCCTTGAGTCAACCTTGTAACATTTTCATTGGATAGAAACCCAAATAAATTTGCATAGGGCTATGATTAAATCATAATATGCTTTATTCAGTTAATGTGTCCATTAATGATCATGATTAGATTTTAAAATTTTCTAAAAGGAAATCACATGAGGTCTTGACCTTTGTTATAGGTGTTTCCATAAGTTTTTTAAAATAATAAAAATTTACTGTATCCCAATAAATATTTTCACCCTAATTTATTTATTTAAATCTAAATTTTTATCTTTTATTTTATCTAATTATAACTATATGATTTAATCTTAACACATCCTCTTAATTCAAATAGTTGTAACTTGAAGTTGTCTTCGAAAAAAAAAATTTACAAAAGCTTTTGTAAAGATATCGATAAATTGGTCTTCGATGATGCATCCACCATTTTACATCTTTAACCTTCTTCGGAGTCTTTAATGGTTGCTTATTTTCACTTTTATTAGAAGACTTGTGAGAATGACTATTGTCTTTTAATGCTTGACACTTCTTAACTTATTGCCCTTTTGAATAATTATCATTGGAACTTTTTTCAAAGCTATCATCCTCATCTTCATCACTACTGGTGCTCTTCTTTTTTGCAATCTTTGTAATAGGTTTACTAGCAGTAGATGGAACATAATCTAAAACTTTTTGCTTCTTGAATTATGGCTAATTATTGCTCTCATTAGAACTTTCATCAACTTTAGTTTTGTTCTAAGCCATCTTCTCATCAGTGTGAATACTGCCATCTTCTCATCAGTGTGAATACTGTAGGATTTGTTATGTAGGATTTGTTATATAAGATAGTTTGTATAGACCCATAAAAATTTAGATGATTATAGCTTTTATATTATAATGTTTATTCATCAGTAATAGTAGCATGTAAGGAGAAATCCAAAGATAATAAGGGAAATACTTTGTTTTTTGTCATCTTCACAATTGTTATTAGTTTTCCAAATTTTTATCATAAATCAAGTATTTTTCATCATAAAAAATAATATAATATCTTTTTCTTATTAGTTGCCCTATACTAATGAGATTTTGTTTTCAACTAGGAATAAACATCATATCATTAATAAATTTTTTACCAAATTTCGTTTTCACAACAACTATTCATTTTCCTTCTACTTGAACCTTGTTGTCATTTCCCATCTATACTGTAGATTTGATTAAATAATCAAGCCTTTAGAATAAATTTTTGTTCCCTGTCATATGATTAATACATCCACTATCTAAAAACCAAGCAAATCTAGAATATTCCTCGTCGGATGTTATAAAGAAAATATTTTCTTCATCCCTTTTTCATTATTATTTTCCTTATAATAATTTGTTTGATTTTTGTTCTAACAATTTTTTTCAAGATGACCATATTTTTTACAATAAGAGCAGAGAGAAACATTTAGATTTTTATTTTTGTAACAATAATGTTTTTCAATATGTTTAATTTTTTTACAGTAAAAACATCAACGGGTTTCTTTTTTACCTTCATTCGAGTTTCTTTTACCCTTATTTGATCGAACATGGTCTTTGTTATTTTGATCTCTCCCTTGATATTTGACTTTTTCTTTTGGTCTTTCTTCTAATATATCTTTATTTGAAGAACATGTTCTGAAGATTATTTTGAAGATTTATTTATTTTTTATTCATAAACTAAAAGAGTGTCTACACTTATTTATTCATTTATTTCTAAAAGATTTATTTATTTCTACATTTATTATATGTGTAGAAATTCCAAAGCTATCTACAAGAATGTTGACACAAGCATAGGTATATTTTTATTTACAATATTTTATATTTAATTTTATTTAAATTATAATTATTAATTTATTAATTTTATCGATTAGATCATTCGAATGATGAAGAGAGGTCAAAAAGCCCTTGTAAACAATTGTTATAGGACAAAGCCTTAGTACACTATTAAATGTAGTCGAGGAAAATTGGTCTTATTATTACCAAGGAAGTATCATTTAGATATTATAAAAAGTACTTTATTTGACCATTTCCTAGATATCTTTGATATAATCATATCTCATGGATTAACTTCAACAATTATATAATGATGGTATGAAATTGATAAGTTTTTGGTAAATAGAGTCGAACTACCATTTTCTATGTCAGATGTATCTCTTCTTTTTAATTTATTGAATATTGAAGAAATTATTGATATGAAGGTATCTAGATCTTCTAGGTATCTTACAAGAAAGCATTTTTTTTATGAAGGACCAAGCCGTAACGATTTGGAAATGTGGATGATAGCATTGTATCCATATGAAAATGAGGAATCAGTGATGTATTTTTGTTAAATTTATGTGCTATATATATATATATATATATATATATATATATATATATATATATATATATATATATATATATATATATATATATATTATCAAAGTAACTATAGATTGTTATGGTAATTAACATCATTGATTGATGATCTCAAAATTTTGAATAAGTATAATCAGGTAATAATAGTTTATTCATTTATTTCTAAGAGGATCGTATTAGTGGAAGAGAGAATATAAAGATTTAATTTAAACAAGTGTCATTTTGTTAGCTATTTGAAAAGATGTCTATTCGTATTGTCAGTAAGTTACTTAGATGTATATAGTTTGTATTAGAAAATTATAGAGAGCATCATATGTGTAACGAAAAATAAAAATAAAAATTAGTTTTCTAAAAATAGATTTATTAAATAATCGTATGAAGATCAGGAGTATAAAACTCAAAAACGATAAAAACTGTGTAATTGCATAAAGTGGTTGAGATCTCACCTAGGAGAGATCGTATATCCCCAAAACTGTAGATCTCAGTCCATAGATGAAGGAGCTCTTATAAACTCCTCTCTACTGGTACTCCACATAACGGATGCAGCGACGACACACCTCCTTGTGCAACGCGTTCTTTCCTTACATGCACGCACTACTACACTGTAGTAACGAAAGAGGGATTGGTCTTTCTTACTATCCTCTCACACCAAAGAGTGGATAGTTAGTTGGAGGAAAAGGTAGAGAGGAGATGATGGAGGAGGCGATAGTAGAGGTCTAGCTATTATTTCTTTTAATCCCAACTCCTATTTATAGAGTTGGATCCTTCTTTTTGGGGATTGGATTTTTATTCAATAACCCTTGGCTTAATGAATATTGGATATGCTAGTCATAGGTGCACCCGCAAGCTAATCATATGAGTGATGACATATGTGATATGACATACACTTTTTTTGCTTATTATTATTCTAATATTTTATTATTTTATATTGCTCGATGCACGTGTGATATGACATGCACGGTGATGTCCATGGATCTGTATAATAGGAATCGAATCAAGATGAGATCACGATAATGAGGCCGCTTCATCTTTAAACACAGACCTTAAATAATCTTGGTCATAGGTTACTTGAGAGGGATATCGAGATAACTAGATAGATTAGTGTATTGTATACCTATCAATATGATAGAAGCAACTCGTCTCATAGCTGCTCATGTGGAGATACTATGGCTATAGTGTAGGTGCTAATTGGAGAATGAGTTTACTGATTAATCTGCTCATGGAATATTGGATGGTTGATGATACCTCATTATCAAACAACGATTCCGTCATCCTAATGGTGTACCTGATCCTTAGACTTAAGACACTAAATATATCTTGTATGAGTACTACACTTTTTGATTCTAGACTTATAGGTTTGGAAGTTCTAGATTTAGCACAACCGATCATTGAGAGTGGTAGCCAACCTTACGAGGGATATTGAGTGTCGATAGAAGATCATCTGCTCTTAGTATTATGAGAAGAATATCTAATATATTCTTGCTTAAACAAATCTTTGGCCAAGGTCATTTGGATTGAGAGAGAAAAAGTTATCCGGGAGAATCCGATTAGAGCAAGACTCGAGAATAAACCGTTTAGGCATGACAACACTATGCCCGGTATACAATCTCTAAGATATTAGATGGATGAGGGACTATAGGTACACTGGAACTGAGGACAGATAGGTCCAAAAGGATTGGATTCCCCCTATATCGTCTAGGGCCTACGACATAGTGTCACGGACTTAGCTAGTTTTGCCTAAATAGTGCGGCACCTTTACGTGTCTGTCCGCAAAGGTCAGCCTCCTTGAAGCCTCCTAGGGTCCCTTAGAACCTACAAAAGAAAAAACGGGATAGAGAAAATGCCTCACTCGGGTTCCACAAGCAAACATTTTCGAAAACACTTCATAGACTATGCAAATTATAAACAAACTTTACAAGCTCTGAACAGTTGCACAACAAAGGGTCAAAATAGTCCACTACAGATCGAAAATCTCTCTCAAGTGTCTACATGATATAACCTTTATTTACAAGCCTAAAGCGGCCACCAAACCCAACTAAAATAGGACTATTAAGCCTTCGGCTGTCCCTCTACATGTTATGTAAAGCATGAACATACCAAAAGACACGGTCATACATATGTATTATATCACACATCCTGTTTAGAAGTTTATCTATGACATTCTCCCCTACTTATTCCTTCGACATCCTCGTCAAAGCCTTTGCTGACACTACAACTTCTCGCCTTTGCTGAGTCGTCAATCTTTCGCTGCAACTGCAATGCGCCTTTTGGCTCCCAGCTACTCTCCACTGCTATTGTTGAGTAGTCGAACTTTTGATCCGGTATACTGAGTCAACTCGCCAATGACTCTGACTCTAGTGTGGGGTTGGCTGAGTTGTGTTGATCCCTGTTGGTTCCTGCGGATCCTCCAGATGAAGGAAAAGATCATCCTAACTATGTGCCAGTCTCTCAAATGCCTCATCCTACTTGAACTGGGTGGATGCTTGTTGGAGTTTTAACGAGCATCACCTCGCAAACTTCTAAAGTTTTGGGTCCTTCCTCTATAAAATGTCTATCGACTCTTCTTTCATTTAGTTGTCACTTCCAAGTAGGTTTGCATCACTTCCACTTTCGATTGGCATTTTGTTGGGAAATGAACCGGACAATCTACTCTCAGTAGCACTGACCACCGTTGGTGAGGATTTGACAACTATTGTCTTCCATTATCTTTGAAAGGTCCTTGAACCTTTGCAAAGCTTCTCTGTTGGATAGATAAGAGAATCGGGGTACTCGGTTTCACCTATTCTCTTAAGAGTTGAGAAGGCAAAGGTTACTTGACTTCGCTCGCCTTCTCGAGGTTATACTCCATGCATCGAGCTGGTTACTGGCCTTCGCTTGCTCTTTGCTCACGCTTATGAAGCACTGGAAGTGTTTGCACTCCTTGCGTTGAGTTAGTTACTGTAATTTACCTTCTCAATACCATCGAACTTCTGGAATACAGGAAGTTTTCACCCCAACTTAGAGTAATTCTCTAATAGATTTGGACGCCTCTGGGATTGTACCATCTTCTCCATCAACTCTGCCGCCTACTCTATTGAGTTACAAAGGTACAACTGTTGGGAAATCATGGGGGGCGACATCATATGCGCAGCGGAAGAACAAGAAAACAAAAAATCCCCGATTCCCAAAAAGATGTTCGTCGTCGTGTGAAGATTGGTGCGCAAAAATCCACAAAACACAAAACTGTGTATAGAGATTGTGTTACCTAGGGAGATCGTATATCCCTATTTCCTTGCAGATCCTTAGGAGAGGGTGAAGGAGGTCAAGCGTCCTCCTCTCTAGCGGTGATCCACACAGTAGGGTTGCGACGACCCTCCTCAAAACTCCAGGCCTACTCTAAGGTGGAGAGGGAGAGGAGAATAGGAAAGGCAAGCAAAGACTCTAGCCTATGAGGCTGTGAATCCCTCCTATTTATAGAGATCCCGTGTCAAACCCTAATGTGTCCTTCCCTAGTGGGTATTGGATCTGCATCCAATAAGACAAGGGCTCCGTCGGATATCTCACATCCGAACCTCTACTCATCGCAATGCCTACCATATGTGTGTGACCCTCTAGGCCCAATACCGAGCTGGCCGTGAGTCATACCTGTCAGAACTCCTTCTAACTCAGTGAATTATTATCTCTGTAATAATTCACTCGACTCATCGACTACGGACGTACTAGGCCACTACGCCGTAGTCCCCAGACGATACAGGGGAATCCAATCCATTGGACCTGTCTGTCCTCAGTTACCATGTACCTATAGTCCCTCATCCATCTAATATCCCAGAGACCGTATATCGAGCATGGTGCTGTCAGACCCATACGGTTTCTACTCAAGTCTCGCTCTAATCGGATTCTCCCGGAGAACTCTTTCTCTCTCAACCCGAATGACCCTAGCTAGGGATTTGTTTGAGCAAGAACACATGGGATATTCCTCTCATGACGCCGAGAGTGGATGATCCTCTGTCGACACTCAATAGCCCTCGTAAGGTCGACTACCACTCCCAATGACCAGTTGTACTAGATCTGGGACAGCCAAACCTATAAGTCTAGTATCAAAGAGTGGAGCACTCATACAGGACATCCTTGGTGTCTCAAGTCTAAGGACCAGATACACCACTAGGACTACGGAATCGCTGTCTGACAATAAGGCATCATCAACCATCCAGCATTCCGTAAGCGGATCAATCAGTGAACTCATTCTCCAATGAGCACCTGTACTGTATCCCTAGTGTCCCTACACGAGCAGCTATGAGACCAGCTGCATCCATCATATGGACGGGTATACAGCACACCAGTCTATCCGGTTATCACGATGTCCCTCTCGAGTAACCTATGACCGGGATTATTTAGGATATGTGTTTAAAGGTGAATCGATCTCATTATCGTGATCTCATCACGATCCGATTCCCATTGCACAAACCCAAGGACATCACAATATATATATGCACATATGCAATTGTTATAAAGTGATATACGCCAAAATATAATAAGCAAAAAGATTATGTATCAAGTCACACGTGCCATCACTCACGTGATTAGCTTGCTGGGCACATATGACTAGCAATCTCCCACTTGACCTAAAGCCAATCACCTATATGTCTGATCCCCATCAGACTCCTGTGACGCTCAAAGACAATCTAAGACAACGGCTTTATCAATGGATCTGCAATGTTATCTTCGGATGGAACTCTTTCCACTACTACATCTCCTCGGGTTACGATCTCTCTTATAAGCTGGAACCTCCTCAGAACACTTCTGATGATACCCGAGTTCCCTTAGTTGAGTAATCACCCCATAGTTGTCGCAATATAAGGAAGTTGACTTGTCGCTATCTGTATCGACTCCCAAATCTGTGATGAACTTTTTCACCCAGACTCCCTCCTTTGCTGCATCTGATGCAGCAATGTACTCCGCCTCTGTGGTCGAGTCAGCAGTGGTATCTTGCTTGGAACTCTTCTAGCACACTGCTCCTCTATTCAAGGTGTACACATACCCTGAATTCGACTTGCTATCATCGACATCAGACTGAAAACTTGAGTCAGTGAAGCCTTCAACCTTAAGGCTATTACCTCCATATACTAGTAAAAGATCCTTAGTCCTTCTCAAGTACTTAAGGATACACTTTACTGCTTTCTAGTGCTCCAAGCCTGGATCCGCCTGATACCTGCTCGTGACACTCAGAGCATGCGCTATATCAGCCCTAGTACATAGCATGGCATACATGATATACCATATTGCTGAGGCATAAGGTATCATATCCATGTTCGCCCTTTCTTAGAATTTTCAATGCCAAACCTTTTGACAATGGTTTCTATGTACTTGGACTGGGACAAGCCAAGCATCCTCTTGGATCTATCTCTATAGATTCTAATCCCCAAGATATAGGATGCTTCCCCTAAGTCCTTTATGGAGAAGTGTCTAGATAACCAAGTCTTTACCGTGGATAGCATTCCTACGTCATTCCTAATGATGAGGATGTCATCCACATATAACACCAAAAAGGTGATAGCGCTCCCACTTACCTTTCTGTATACACAAGGCTCATCTTCGTTCTTAACGAAGTCATAAGATCCGATTGGCTCATCAAATCTTATGTTCCAACTTCGGGAAGCTTGCTTTAGTCCATAAATAGATCTAAGCAACCTACACACCTTATCTGGGCAGTTCTTGGACACGAATCCCTTAGGTTGCATCATATACACCTCCTCCTCGAGGTTCCCGTTGAGGAATGCGGTTTTCACATCCATCTGTCAGATCTCATAATCATAGTGTGCTGCAATAGCCAATAGAATTCTGATGGATTTTAGCATTGCTACGGGTGAGAAAGTTTCGTCGTAGTCAACACCTTACCTTTGACGATACCCCTTAGCCACTAGCCTTGCTTTATAGGTCTCTACCTTTCCATCTACTCCGATCTTTTTCTTAAAGATCCACTTGCAACCGATGGATACAATACCTTTGGGCGCATCAACTAGGTTCCAAACCTTATTGGAGTACATAGAATCCATCTCAGAATTCATGGCTTCTTTCCACTTCCCGGAGTCTATACTCATAATAGCCTCCTCGTAGGTCTGAGGATCAATATCCTCATCATCCTCTCCTCTAATATGTCCCACATATCTCTCAGGAGGATAAGATACTCTATCAGACCTGCGTAAAGTTAAAACTTATGTATTAGTTACTTGAACAGACTCGGACTGTAGAGTGGTGTTTGAGCTTGGTTCTCCAACCTCGCTCAACTCTATCATTCTCCTACTGTCTCCGCCAAGAATGTGTTCCTTCTCAAGGAACACTACTCTCTTAGCTACAAAGACATTTTGGTCCTCGAGATGATAGAAATAATACCCACAAGTTTCCTTGGGGTGTCCCACAAATTTGCATCGCTCTGTCCTTGATTCTAACTTATCGGGGTTGTGTCTTTTAATATGGGCAGGGCAGCCCCAAATCTTAACAACCTTAAGATCAAGCTTCTTCCCGTTCCATATCTCATATGGTGTAGACACTACCGACTTAGTTGGAACTCTGTTCAGAAGGTAAGCTGCGGTTTCTAGGGCATATCCCCAGAATGAGATGGGTAGGTCAGCAAAACTCATCATGGACCGTACCATATCTAATAAAGTACGATTTCTCCTTTCAGAGACACCATTGAGCTGAGGTGTGTAAGGAGGTGTCCATTGGGATAATATCCCATGGTCCTTGAGGAACTGAGTAAACTCTGTACTTAAGTACTCACCTCCTCCATCTGATTGAAGAGTTTTGATACTCTTTCCAGTCTAGTTCTCCACCTCATTCTTATACTCTCTGAATTTCTCAAAAGCCTCGGACTTGTACTTCATTAAGTACACATATCCATACCTTGAGAAATCATCAGTAAATGTAATGAAGTAGGAGTAACCTTCAATGGCATGAGTTGACATGGGTCCATATACATCTCTATGTATGAGTTCCAACAACTCATTGGCTCTCTCTCCAGTTCTACTAAATGGAGATTTGGTCAGTTTTCCACGAATGCAAGGCTCACAAGTTGCATATGACACATAGTCGAATGGATCTAGATATCCATCATTTAGCAACTTTTGAATCCTTCTTTCATGGATGTGACCTAGCCTACAATGCCACAGGTATGCACTGTTCAACTCATCTCGTTTCCTTTTGGACACATTTACATTTATGATATGTGGAGTGGTGTCTAACATAAATAAACCATTATGCAATGTTCCTTTCATGATGATCTTATCATCTAATAATATCGAACAACCATTGTTCTCAAAAACAAATTTATATCCACTAACTGTTAAACATGAAATGGAGATAATGTTTTTGATAATAGAAGGAACAAAATAACATGCATCTAATGCAATAAAAGCTCCACTAGGCAGATGTAGGGCAATCTCGCCAACAGCTAATACATCAACTTTTGCTCCATTACCCATCTTGAGGTCCATCTCGCCTCTCTCTAGTCTCCTAGGCCTTGCTAGAACCTGCAACGAATTGCATATATGATAAGCACTACCGGTATCCAATACCCATGTGTTATCATAAGAGTTTGACAAATGGAGACTGATCATGAATGTACCTGAAGCTTCATCAAGCTTTTGTTTCGCCCTTTCTGCAAGGTACTCTTTGCAGTTTCTCTTCCAATGCTCATCTTTACCACAGTGGAAGCACTGGCCTTTGTCCTTTGCTGGGTCTTTCTTAGCAACCTTTGCTTTACCTTGTTTGCCCTTGCCCTTTCCCTTCTTAAGGGACCTTTCTGCTTTCCTTTTCTTTTTGGTCTCACCAGTGTAGAGAACTGGCTTCTCTTTCTTAATAGTACTCTCTGCCTCCCTCAACATATTGAGGAGCTCTGGGAGAGTCACCTCAAGCTTGTTCATATTAAAATTCATTATGGACTGTGAAAAGGAATCTGGTAGGGACTGAAGCACAATGTCCACACACAAGTTATCCTCTAGGACCATTCCTAGACCTGTGAGTTTCTCTATCCACTCAATCATCTTTAGGACATGGTTCTAAACCGGTGTCCCCTCAGTCATCCTAGCGCGAAAAAGGCTCTTGGATATCTCATATCGTTGAGTCCTTCCCTGTTCCTCAAACAATTTGCGGACATGTAGGAGAATGGATCTGGCATCCATCTTTTCATGTTGTCTCTGTAACTCTGGAGTCATAGAGCCCAACATATAGCACTAAGCAAGAGTGGAGTCATCAATGTACTTCACGTAGCGAGCGATCTCATCCTCGCTTGCCCCTTCTTCGGGCGTAGACATCACTGTATCAAGGACGTACACGATTTTCTCCGCTGTGAGAACAATTCTCAAGTTACGGAGACAATTCGTATAATTTGGACCAGTGAGGCGGTTGACATCAAGTATGTCACGTAAGGGATTTGAAAGCGACATTTTCTGAGAATAAAGATGTAGTAGAAATGAATAACATGCAGATTTTTGCAAGAAATAAACTATCAAGATATGGACTTCTATCTTAATATGCTCCCACTATTTTACTAACGAGTCACGCGACACCCTCAGCACGTGAAACGGAAGTCTCCGGCAGACTTCTAGTGGGGATCAGGATCCAATCAGCGTCTTAGTGTAACCTCGAGGGACTCGACCAATCACACTAAGCCTAAAAGGTAGGCAACTCTTGCCGATCACAACTCCTTATGATTCCCGTCCTGTTCGGCCTCCGAATCACCATGGCCTCGAGGGACTCGACCAACCATGATGCTCGGTTAAGTCAACACCTTCGTTACAAGATGAGTCTGATTTGATGATATACCCTCGAGGGACTCGACCAAGCATACCATGCCCTTAGGTCACCGGTGACATCTCTATATCGTAAGCAAGATAACGAATCGTGATATAGGTGAGTCTCGAGGGACTCGACCAACTCAACCTACACCGGGAATCGGTTCCTACTCAACGATGGAAGGCCACGTGGGTCAATCTAATTGCCTCACGTTTACCGACTTAATATTATCGAGAGATGTTTCTATAATTTGGTCTCCTAATATGACATGTCACACATATACATATTTAATATATATCTACATCGCATGCAAATATATATACATATCTAGTATGTGTATAAGCAATCACATCAGATGATCATGGACCACAACCTAATATGATTAGGCCCGAGCCAGTAGGCCTAATCACTCACATCAAGATCTATGTGTGCAACGGTGCATCTCCATGCCCTGTGATCGTCCATCTCGTCCTCGTCGGTTCCGTCGACATCTTGATGCATCTCCATGCATCACGATCGTCCGTCTCGTGGGTCCCGCTATCGCATCCATGCTCCCGCTGCGCCTCCTCATGTGATTACAACTTAATCATAGGCACGCAGGCCCGACAATAAACGAGAAATATAATGTAGGTTCGCAGACCTCAATAATAATAATCACAAGTACACACATCACACGGTCCATGATCATCCGTCCACACATCATACATCACATGTATAAATAATCATCATCATGTAGGACTACTAGATAATAATAAAAATAATAATCAACTAAACCTTTTAATTAATTAATATTTTTCTGAAATCAGGGACATGTAGGGAATTTCTCAATTCCTAAGGGTATTTTCATAATTTGGACAAAGGACAGAAACTAGAATTTCTCAAATTCTGAGGGGCAAAACTGTCTTTTGCCCAGAAAACCCTAATACCCTTTCCCCTTTTCGCTGCTGCCGCCGCCGCCACCCTGCCGGCGGGTGGCGGCGGCGGCCTGTGCGGCGGGGCGAGGGCACTGCCCTCGCCTGCAGGCGGCACGCCCGCTGGCGGCGATGCCGCTGCGGGTGGGTGCCCCCTTCGGGCGCCGCTGCCTCCGCAGACGGTGCTGTACCGCCGGGCGGCCGCCCCTGTGGGGGGGGTTTCGCCCGCGGGAGCAGCGGCGGCAGGCGCCGCTGCCCTGCGGCGCCTCTGCCCGTGGGCTGCTAGTCTCGCCGGCCGCAAGCCTACTGCAAGCAGACCGCCGGCCGGCTGCTGCAGGCAAAGCGCTTGCGCATGCGCCGGCGCTGTGCTGCCTGGCTGCGGCTGCCGCTGTAGGTGGCAGCAGGCATGCAGATCGAAGGCAGCAACTATTGCTGCCCTTCCTCGCTTTTGCGTCAACGATTTTGACGTCAAAATTCTTCCTAAACATAACACACGCAGTTCAAAAACCAATCATTCGCACGAACAACCTGGCTCTGATACCACTATTGGGAAATCATGGGGGGCGACATCATATGCGTAGCGGAAGAACAAGAAAACAAAAAATCCCCGATTCCCAAAAAGATGTTCGTCGTCGTGCGAAGATTAATGTTCGTCGTCGTGCGAAGATTGGTGCACAAAAATCCGCAAAACACAAAACTGCATATAGAGATTGTGTTACCTAGGGAGATCGTATATCCCTGTTTCCTTGCAGATCCTTAGGAGAGGGTGAAGGAGGTCAAGCGTCCTCCTCTCTAGCGGTGATCCACACAGCAGGGTTGCGACGACCCTCCTCAAAACTCCAGGCCTACTCTAAGGTGGAGAGGGAGAGGAGAATAGGAAAGGCAAGCAAAGACTCTAGCCTATGAGGCTGTGAATCCCTCCTATTTATAGAGATCCCGTGTCAAACCCTAATTTGTCCTTCCCTAGTGGGTATTGGATCTGCATCCAATAAGATAAGGGCTCCGTCAGATATCTCATATCCGAACCTCTACTCATCGCAATGCCTACCATATGTGTGTGACCCTCTTGGCCCAATACCGAGCTGGCCTTGAGTCATACCTGTCAGAACTCCTTCTAACTCAGTGAATTATTATCTCTGTAATAATTCACTCGACTCATCGACTACGGACGTACTAGGCCACTACGCCGTAGTCCCCAGATGATACAGGGGAATCCAATCCATTGGACCTATCTGTCCTCAGTTACCATGTACCTATAGTCCCTCATCCATCTAATATCCCAGAGACCGTATATCGAGCATGGTGCTGTCAGACCCATACGGTTTCTACTCAAGTCTCGCTCTAATCGGATTCTCCCGGAGAACTCTTTCTCTCTCAACCCGAATGACTCTGGCTAGGGATTTGTCCGAGCAAGAACACATGGGATATTCCTCTCATGACGCCGAGAGTGGATGATCCTCTGTCGACACTCAATAGCCCTCGTAAGGTCGACTACCACTCCCAATGACCAGCTGTACTAGATCTGGGACTGCCAAACGTATAAGTCTGGTATCAAAGAGTGGAGCACTCATACAGGACATCCTTGGTGTCTCAAGTCTAAGGACCAGATACACCACTAGGACTACGGAATCGCTGTCTGACAATAAGGCATCATCAACCATCCAGCATTCCGTAAGCGGATCAATCAGTGAACTCATTCTTCAATGAGCACCTGTACTGTATCCCTAGTGTCCCTACACGAGTAGCTATGAGACCAACTGCATCGATCATATCGACGGGTATACAGCACACCAGTCTATCCGATTATCACGATGTCCCTCTCGAGTAACCTATGACCGGGATTATTTAGGATATGTGTTTAAAGGTGAATCAATCTCATTATCGTGATCTCATCACGATCCGATTCCCATTGCACAAACCCAAGGACATCACAATATATATATGCACATATGCAATTGTTATAAAGTGATATACACCAAAATATAATAAGCAAAAAGATTATGTATCAAGTCACAGGTGCCGTCACTCACGTGATTGGCTAGCTGGGCACATATGACTAGCAACAACACTACGTACTACCTGCTTCATTCCTTGGTCATGCACTCTTGCATGACCCGAAGTCCTTTACTTTCGGCTATCTTGATAAGAAGCTCGTTGACACCGGTTTTATAAAGTTCCTTGGCCTCTGCCCTTTAGCTTTGTCTCGGTACTTGGAGTTTGCCTCTATATGCTCCACCTCCTCAGCCCCTTTTACGACCAAGCGCTCTCCCTCCATGAGAGCAAGGGATCAATTACTTTCACAGAAATCCCGCCTTTGTGATACCATGGCGTTGCCATGCCCATCGCCCTACTATCCGTGACCTCGCATCTGTATCCCTTTTCTTAATGATCAGTAGATATATCTCTATGGCACTTCTCTGAGTCCATTTCCATTCTAACTGATGCTTCATTTTGGATAGCTAAGTCCCTCTAGACTCATCATCACTTCCTCGCCCCTTTCGACCCCCTGCTTCAACACCTCTGTGTTCTCCAAGCAGCTCCCTGTGGTTGATAGAAAGACAGACTGCGACTCCCATGCATGGCCTCTGCCATCACATTGTAGGGTTTGTACCGATTTTATTCTCCTTAGCTTCCTTGGTAGCAACGTTGTCCTCTGACTTGCCGAGTTCCCTTAAGAGAATATGGGCTCTAGAGCTATCCAACTCTCTAGTTACTTTGATTATACCTCTGCATGATCAAGTCCCTCCCATGAGACTCACTGGTACTTGCATTTGAACTTTTCCCTTGGTGAAACATAGCCCCCATATGCTGATGACCAAGGCTTTCATCCGATGTAAAATTTGATGCACGTATGGAAGACCCGCCTCTCTGGTACCATGACCTTCACTCCTTGAATCCATAGCCCTTCTTGCCGTCGTGTTGTTCCCCGAAGTGGAGCTTCCAGTAGCTCCCGATCACACCTCTGTATGATCTAGTCCCTCACGGGACTATGTAGTGTGTATCGCATTGCCACGAACTATTTCACCACGATCTGTTGCACCATGTCTCCTCCTAGTGACATCTCTATTGCATTTTGATCCTTGTGGGATAAACTCGAATTGTGATCCCTTCATGTGGCCTATGCCAATATATCGCAGTGTTTATTTCACCTTCGATTTTGTTCGCTCCTTTGGCAATCGACCTTCATCCACCCGCTCTTGGGTCACACCTAGATGAAGCACAGCTCTAGGACAGTTTGTCGCCTAATAGCTCCCGAAGTCCACCGACTTCACTGTAATTAGTGCACCATTGTCTAGATCCTAGGCCTTTGCCCCTACCAACATAATCTCTGCTATGCACCGCTTCCTTCATGGCAACACTGTGGCATATTCTTCAAGAGTACCCGCCTCCGCGTCCTCTTGCCCCGTGCCAAGGCCTTCTGAACCCAACTTCGCCTCCATAAGTTGAGTCGCCTTAGTTCCTCCATCAAATGCTTCTCCGAGATAAGGTGCATATGCCCAGAAGCTCCCTTCGTCTTTGGCACCATGCAAGATGAGTCCACTCCGTCAGAATGAAGGACCCATGGAACAACATGATCCTGCTCTTGCCTCTGCAAGAGTTTATATCCTTGACCTCTATCTAAGGAAAGTACTATGCCTCCGCTCCATGTTCCATCTTCTATGCTTGCTCCCTTCATGCGGCTTGGGTACTTCATCAAATTACACCTAAGTTGCTCTGCTCCTCGTTTTTGCATTGAGTTAATGGTGGCTCTCGTGCCCACCATTCCACAGGTCAGCCCTCCCTTGAGTCCGATCTCCATATCGACTCCAAGTGTGCCTTCATTTATGTTGCCTTAGATCACTCCCCCACTTGATCTCGCAATGCATCCACCAATGTATTCTCTCAAGCGAGATCATGTGATGACTCCTCGCTGCTTGCTCGGTCCATTGAGCTTCGTGGAGTTGTTGTTTGTTGAGGTACTCCTTCTTAACATGTGCGGTCTATTACACATGATTCTCCCTCTGGAGAGCCGGGACTTATCCCTCTTGGATATCTATCCCATTGGAGCAACATCTCTCTTCGTTTCGGAGACCACCATCCCCTTGGACTACTCTGATTTGCTGAACAAACTACGCATAATTCTGCCTCCTGCAAATGCACTTGCTAGATTGCGACTCCACGTTAATATAGCTCCCGTTGCACCACTCAAGGCCTAGCAATATGCTGAACTCACTACACATTTCAGCCTCCTACAGACGTATCCTTCATATGCCGAAGAGAAAGTTTCAATGCCCCATGGCGCCGAGTTTCGGTCGCCTTGGAATGGCCACGAACATTCCATCGTCCGCATACAAGCCCATGCACGAGTATCAAATTCTATGAGTTAGCAATTCCCCTTACCACTGTGAGCTTTGCACAACTCTTTCGGTCACTGAGCAACTCATTCCACTATTAAGCTGACAGCCCAAAGTGGGTTCAACCCATGGTGGGTTTTATCAGCCCACAGCCCACACCCCTTTGACCTAACCCTAGATCAACATAAGCGGGGTGTGGTGGCTACGTTTTTGAGGAGCAAGTGGCTACGTTTTTGGGAGAAAAACTATAGCAACATGGTGATCCTTGCAGCAGCAAAAATTAGGAGAAAAAGATAGAAATCCAAGGAGAAAGAAAGGGAAGAAAACAAGGACAACATAGAGAGACTGTTCTCAATCATCCAGTAGTGTTCTCATCTCAGGTTAGATCAAATCTACAGTAGATTCTTATTGTGATTACTTGGGGAGAATTAGGGAGGATTTACATTTGAGCACAACGATGTGATCTTTGTACTCCAGTTATTCTCTTGTGATTGTTGCTAGGTTTTTGGGCAAGAGATTAAGATTTGTATATTCATTATTATTATAGTGGATTATCTCTAATTTGCCCCGTGGTTTTTACCCTTCATATTGAAGAGATTTTTCCACGTATATCTTGATGTTCTATTTGATTGTGATTTCATTTAATTCCGCTGCGTATTATAGTCTTCTAGTACTTGTTCATATACAAAGGTTATTCCACTTTATATCCCATCAATTGGTATCAGAGCAAGATTTTGATGATTTAATTTTGTATTTGAACATGGAGGCCAGTAATGTTTCTCGCATGATTAGTTTGAATAGAAACAATTGGATGAAATGGAAACCAAGAATGGAAGACCTGTTGTATTGCAAAGATTTGTATGGACCTTTGTAGGGGGATAGTGCAAAACCCACAACTATGACAGATGATGAGTGGAAGAGGTTAGATCAAAAAATAATTAGGTTTATTCGATAGTGGCTTGATGATAGTGTCTTTCATCATGTTTCTAATGAAATTTCTACATATTCTCTTTAGAAAAAGTTGGAAAGTCTCTATGAAAGAAAAACAGCTGGCAACAAAGCTTTTTTGATCAAAAAACTTATGAACCTAAAATACAGAGAGGGTGCTTCTATTGCTGAACATTTGAATGAAATGCAAAGTATTACTAATCAGTTATCCTTAATGAAAATGTCTCTTGATGATGAGTTGCAAGCATTGTTACTTCTTAGTTAATTACTAGAAAATTGAGAGACACAGGTGGTTTCCCTTAGTAATTTTGTGCCAGATGGTGTTGTCACTATGAGTCAAGTAACAAGCAGTTTGTTGAATAAAGAGTTAAGAAGAAAGAATTTAGTAATATCTCAGAATGATTCACAAGCACTTATCTCAAAGAACATAGGAAGGTCAAAGTCGAGAAGCAGTTCATGCATAGGTAGGAGCAAGTCAAGATCAAGAAAAAATATTGTTTGCTATAACTATGGTGAGAAAGGACATTACAAGAACTAATGCAAGTAATCTAAGAAGAGCAAAAAAAAGGAAAAAATAGTGGAGTCTACAAAGTCAAAAGATAATATCACGGCTATAGTGCGGGGTGGTGATTATTTGATTTTGTCTTCTTCTAATGATATTTTTTCTTGTATGCGTCAAGATCTTGAGTGGGTGATTGACACAGGTACTTCTTATCATGCTACACCATGGAGGGAGTTTTTTGCTACCTATAGGTTTGAAAATTTTGGTGTTATCAAGATGAGTAACTATGGCATAGCAGATATCATTGGCATGGGTGATATCCACATAAAGACTAACCTTGGTTGCAAGTTAGTGCTTAAGGATGTGAGGCATGTGGTTGACCTAAGGCTGAATTTAATTTCAGTTGGAAGGCTAGATGATGAAGACTATGATAGCAGATTTCACAAAGGGCAGTAGAAGATTAGTAAGGGTTCTCTTGTTATAGCTAGTAGAAAAAAATGTCATACTTTATACAGGTTGCAGGGTAAAGCTTATGGTGAGTAGTTAAATGCTATAGAGAAAGACTTTAGCATGGAGTTTGGCATAGGCGATTGGGATATATAAGCGAGAAGGGACTACAAGCTCTTTCCAAGAGAAAGGTATTACCAGATCTCATAGGTATACATTTGAACCCTTGTATTGATTGTTTGGCTAGTAAACCACATAGAGTTTCATTTGCTAGTCCTGCTTTATCTAGAAAAATTTATGCCTTAGACCGTATTTATACAGATGTATGTGGTCTTTTGAGGACAAAAACTCCTGGTGGATTTGTTGATGTTCTTGGTATAAGTGGTGCACTTTATTTTGTCACTTTTATAGATGATTTTTCTAGGAAAGTTTGGGCCTATGCTTTGAAGACCAAAGATCAAGTTATTAATGTCTTCAAAGAGTTTCATGCTAAGGTTAAAAGGGAGACAGAAAGGTAATTGAAATGCATAAAATCAGATAATGGTGGTAAGTATACAGGATTATTTAATGATTATTGTAGGTCACATGGGATTCAACATGAGATGACAGTTCCTGGTACACCTCAACATAATACAATTGCAGAAAGGATGAACCACACCATCATGGAAAAGATCAGATATATGCTTTCATAGGCCAAGCTACCCAAAAGGTTTTGGGATGAGGTTTTGAGGACTGCAGTCGATGTGATCAACTTATCACCATGTACAACCCTAGATGGTGATGTGGCAGAGTATGTATGGTCAGGGAATGATGTTTTCTACAAGCGTTTGAGAGTGTTTAGTTGTCGTGTATTTACACATATTCCAGAGAATGAGAGGTCCAAGCTGGATGGTAAGACTAAAGAATGTATTTTTCTTGGCTACTCACATGATCATTTTGGTTACAAGCTTTGGATCCAAAAAAACATAAGGTGTTTAGAAGCAGAGATGTAGTCTTCTTTGAAGATCAAACCTTTGAGGATTTGAAGAAGAAAGCACAAGCCAAAACTTCTGCAGAAGGATTAGCAAATTGTGACCTAGTTACTCCTCCAGTATATCAGGGTGATAGGGGAGATGTGTAGGAAGATGGTGTAGAGCCTGATGTTGATATACCTATAGGACATATTGAGCAAGAAAAAGTTAGAGAGCAACTTCCAGCAGAACCTTAGTTGAGAAGATCTTCTAGACAACGTCAACCTTCCACAAGATACTCGACAGATGCGTATGTGATGCTTACTGATGCAGGTGAACAAGAGAGTTTCCAAGAAGCAGTTGAAAGTGAGCAGAAAGAGAAGTGATTAGTTGCTATGCAGGAAAAGATGGATGCTCCTCAAAAGAACCACACTTATGCCAAATGAAATGAAGACCTTACCAAAAGAAAGACAAGAGATATGCTGACAGCTGGTCAGTATGGCTTCACATTGAGGGGTCATGGGACAGCCTCCCTTATGGGCTGAAGGGGGAGGTTGTTAGGCTGATAGCCCAATGTGGGTTCAGCCCATGGTGGGCTTTATCAGCCCACAGCTCACACCCCTTTGACCTAACCCTAGATCAATATAAAGGGGGTGTGGTGGCTGCAGTTTTGAGGAGCAGGTGGCTACATTTTTGGGAGAAAAACTGCAGCAATGTAGTGATCCTTACAGTAGTAAAAAGGAGGAGAAAAAGATAGAAATCCAAGGAGAAAGAAAGGGAAGAAAATAGCGACAATGCCTACAGTAGATTCTTACTGTGATTACTTGAGGAGAATTAGGGAGGATTTACATATTGAGCACAGTGACGTGATCCTTGAATCCCAGTTATTCTCTTGTAATTATTGCTAGGGTTTTGGCCAAGAGAATGAGATTTGTATATTCATTATTATTATAGTGGATTATCTCTAGTTTGCCCCGTGATTTTTACCCTTCACATTGAAGGGGTTTTTTCACTTATATCTTGTTGTTCTATTTTATTGTGATTTCATTTAATTCTGTTGCGTATTATGGTTTTCTAATACTTGTTCATATACAAAGGTTATTCCACTTTATATCCCATCATCCACCTTACATGGTCTCATCCTTTACCAAGTATCTCGCTTACCTTGAGCATCATCAAGTATAGTTGTTAACGTTGAGCCGTAGTTCAAACTCAACCATTCCAACCTTTGTGCGCTTCGCATTCTTCCAAGCTTGCTTGTTCTCGTGGTGACTCTTGTGTGAAGGATTGGCCATTCCTCTGAATGCCAATCTCAGATGCCCGCTCCTCCGAGCGACTCCTTTTCCCTATATCTCCATGCTCGTTTTCCCCCAAACGGTCGTGCGTGTGCTGACTGCCCTCAACGCAGCCCTACTATGTCCCCCCACGTTTGCATGCCAAGTGTTTCTATGAGTGCTTGTCCCACTCCGTTACCATCTGTCATGGACTTAGCTAGTTTTGCATAAGTTGTGCGGCACTCTTACGTGTCCGTCCGCAAAAGTCAGCCTCCCCGAAGCTTCCCAAGGTCCCTTAGGACCTACAAAAGAGAAAAAGGGATAGAGAAAACGCCTCACTCGGGATTCATAAGTAAATATTTTTGAAAATACTTCATAGACTATGCAAATTACAAACAGACTTTATAAGCTTTGAACAGTTGCACAACAAAGGGTCAAAATGGTCCACTACAGATCAAAAATCTCTCTCAAGTGTCCATGTGACATAACCTTTATTTATAAGTCTAAAGCTGTCACCAAACCCAACTAAAATGAGACTATTAAGCCTTTGGTCATCCCTCTACATGCTGTGCAAAGCATGAATATACCAAAAGACACAGACATATATAAGCATTACATCACACATCCTGTTTAGAAGTTTGTTCGTGACAGTAGTGGTATGACTCACAGCTAGCTCCATATTGGGCCTAGAGGGTCACACACATATGGTAGCTATTACGATGAGTAGAGGTTCAGATATAAGATATCCATAGGAGCCCCTATTTTATTGGATATCCAATAAGTCCCTAAATTATTAGATCCTATGGATGAGATCTAATAAGAGCTAATGAGAATTTATTGGATAGAGATCCACTAATTAAAGAGGCTTGAGTAGTTGGATGGAAATCCAATACCCAATACGACAAGATCCATTAATGTTAAGTTGACAGGGGAGCTCTATAAATAGGAGGGAACCAATGATTCATATGCTAGAGCCTATTTGGGTTACCATATCCTATTCTCCTCTCCCCCTCTCCTCCTCAAATAGCATACCTAGAGACTTAAGGAACATCGTCGCAACCTTGCTTGTGGAACACCATTAGAGAGGAGGACACTTGACCTCATTTACCCTCTCCTAGAGATTTACAGGAATTCAAGGATATACAATCACCCGAGGTAACACAATCTTTAATATATGCAGTTTTAAGTTTCACGAATTTTACGCACCAATCTCCGTACAACGATGAACACATTGATGAGAAATTTAAGAATTTTATTTTTATGTTCTTCCGCTGCCCATATGATGTCGCCCCCTAGATTTTCATAGAATAATAATAACAAAAAAGATTGTGCAGTGTATCACACATGCCATCACTTACGTGATTGGTTTGTAGAGCACTTGTAACTAGTAGTTTGTAAATTAAGTACAATCTTCAAGGATGCCTATAACTAGTAACCTGTAACTAGTAGTTTGTAAATTATGTGATTGGTAGTTTTGCGAGCATGTCCCTGCTATGACATCAACTGAAGTACAATCTTCAAGGATGCTTATTTGTATTGTAAGTAAATTACATGCCTATTTGTATTGTAGGTAAGTTACATAGATGTGTATAGTTTGTAAATTATTGTATTAGTAATTTGGAATAATATGATATCAAAAGTTATGATCTTTGATAGGGATGGTTTTGTTAGCACCTCCTGTGCTTTAAGTCGGAAGTAAAATCACAAACAACTAAAATGATTTCCAAAATATCATATGATATAGTTAGTTATTCTAAAATTAGATTTGTAATTGTATGTTGTTTTGAAAAGTTGTCGTAATGATCATTTTTCATTATTTGATAAGCTACCACCTAAAGTTCACTTGTAGGTTAAATTCATACAATTATAGTTTATTTTAGATAACTAGGTAATGAATTTGTGTCTTATTCTAACAACAAGACACTCATGAAACATTCGATGCATGTATAGATGATGTCCAAGAAGAGTAACGCAAGACACTTGAACCCCAACAATCACAATACAAAAATTGTGATACATGTCTTGATGTTCTTAGGACATTCATGTTCTTTGTGAGGCAACATAGTTAGGGTGATGCAATCGGCAAAATGTTACCCAATGAGCTTAAAAAAATGTGTACTGATGATAAAAATATAAGGTCTACAAATTTATATCGTGCAATCTCTATGAAATGAGTAGTCATAAGAAGAAAAGAATGAAGAAAAGTTGTGAAAAAGAGATGATGAAGAATATAACTAAGCGTTCCTACCATGAACCCTTGGAAAAGAATAAACTAGATGAGGTGGACCTAAATATCATTTCTCTTCTCCATGATGAAGGACCAAGTAAAGCCAAATCTCAAGGACGAAGATTAACTAAGAAAAATAGATGACAACAATTTTAAAAGTTGTTAATAGTTTTTATAAGATACCAAACAAACTTAGAAAATGTCTGAATGAGTTATTTTGATTTTGTAGACTATTAAGAAAAATGAAGTCACTATAAGAGAAGAAGTGGTATTAATCTTATGCAAGCTAAAGTTGATGTCATAAGTTACATGATAATTTTTACTTATAGCTTGATTGTATATAATAACTATTCCGTTTTTGTTAAATATAAGACAACTAACATTTCCTTGATGTTATAATTCACCTATCGAAGTTATTTGGAAAGACGACATATGCCACCTCACCTTGTATTGTTTCTTGAAGTTGATAGATTTCAGTAATATGGTAGATAGGGATATAATAGATATATATACCAATATTCTAATTCGAAAGGCACTAGCATTGTCACTTGAAGAATCTTATGTGATGTTGATAGTAATGTATGCGAGATTCGAGATACATATATATTTAGAATTTCTCAATATTTTTCTTATTTATTATAGGATTTTAGGCTAGTGAAATTGGTGATATTGTTTCAGAAATGTTTCAAAGTACACGGTCACGAATTATTTAGACAAAACAATAAGATTGATAAAGGAGGGTCAATTAAATATATTTTTCTATTATTTAGACAAAACAGCAAGATTGTCAATATAATATGGGATATATTATATTCGGGATAAATTAAAACACAATGTTTCTATCACATAGGAGGATTGATAAAAAATAATATGAAATATTTTGTAAAACTTAGAAGGCACTAAGATGGACTTTTATAATGTCTTTTCTATTTTAGACGTTTTTTGATTTTTTTTCTGAATTATTCAACATCAAAATAATGTGTCATTTCCTAATTTTCTATTTTTATTTTTGCTGCAATGTTGTTTAATATTTGAGCTTCTAAATATGTAAAAATTGATGAAAAAAATTATTTTCTAATACATGGTACACTATTTTTGGGGTTAAAATAAAGTTAATGTATTGCATATAAGGACTAGTTTAAATCATTTAAACTTTTCATGAAAGGTTTGGATTTGTCCCAGATGGGCATATGTCACTGTTTTTCTAATTTAGAGAATTATTTTGATATATTTTAAATTTTTAGCATCTCAGATGTGATATATTGTTTTTTAGGTTAATTCAAAAATAGTGTATCACATAGGAGATTTGGTTAAAATAATCTGAAATCTTCTGAAAAACTTGGATTGAAACTAAGATGAACTTTTATAATATGTTTTCCATTTAAGATAATTTGTTTGTTTGATATTGTTCCCCATTATTCATCTAAATTTTTTTATGAAAGCTTTGAATTTATTCCCAATGGGCATATGTCACCATTTATCTAATTTAAATATTTTTTTTTATTTTTCAACATCTTAACTATGTGCCAATTTCTAATTTTCTCTATATTTTTCTATTTCCACCAAAAGATAATGGATCCATGCAATATTTTTTGAGATTTGAAATTCTAAATTGGTCCAAAATAATTAGAATAGAGAATATACTGCAACTTACACTTCCAATGTAATTTCCTTCAACTTCTTTTTGTCTTTTTTTTTGGGTAAGTAAAAGAATTTCCTTCAACTTTGGACAACCAAACAATTAGAATATATTAAGATATGTTACAATATAATCATATAAGTCATTAAAATTAAGATTGTTTGTCAGGGTGTCGTGGTGTAGTTGGTTATCACGTCAGTCTAACACACTGAATGGCATTGCCCTCAAATTGATGATACATATGGGAATTTACTTGATCAACAATTGTATCCAAATTGTTCATACCTTGAACATTTATTTTTTATCTTGCCATGTGCTGATTCAATTCTTTTTTTTTTTCTTCTACCAGCTTGTACGATGCTTCTTAGAGATAATATGATACGATCATATTCTCATTCTCATTATATCCAATATTATTTGCTTCTAAGAAAAATCTTATCATTATTGCTCTTCTTGTATGTGTCAACTCTATAATAATCTTTACAAAAGGAATATGGATTATCATTCCTACCCCTAATAGCATGAGAACATAAATTCTCAAAATGCCTACATGAACAACTTTTTATCTCATATAATTGTCTTATAAGATGTTTGCACTTATAATTCAGTATGAGTATCAAGAAAGATACTATAGTATCGACCATTGTCCTTTGCCTTAGCAAATTGATCCTCGATGAAACTTATCAAAGTTGATTTTAAATTGTTATCTATTTTATGATGAATGTAGAACTATTCAACAATATTCTTCATACTCATTTCAATCACAAAATTAGTGAACATCCTTTAAGTAATGAATTCATACTTTCTAATACATTTCTAGTGAGTATTATGTAACAATCATTAGGGAAAAATACAAAGGCCCATTTCTCCTTCTCAATTTTTTAATTTTAATATAATATTTTTTTGATTTTCTCTCAACTTTTGCATGCATTCACTAAATTTGTATATAGTTTAAAATAATATATTATTTTAGATTATAAAATAATATATATAATATTATTATTATTTAGTTTATAAAATTATATATATATAATGAAATAAATTTTATGTCATTCAAATTCATACCTGACTAACAAAAAGATTATTATGGGAATAATCATCATTTTCAACTAAAGAAATTTAAGTATTTAACAATATACCATTATTTTGCTATAATCATAATCAACAAGTACTTTATTTGGTATTATCTATCCTCACTTAAAACAACTCATTCACCAACAACATATGAGACATCATAAATATTATGGTTAAATTTGCCTTCAACCTATTCTTGTATTCTTTTTTTAGTCAATTTATTTTCAAAGACATCACCACTATTATCATTTTCATCATAATAAAATGGATAATTTAAGTCTATAGGAGTGCCAAAACCTTAGCTACTTACCAATTGACTTTCATCCCAACTTGATATCTAGCCTAATGTCTATCTATCAATATTATTAAAAATAAAAAAAATACTTCATCAGGAAGTGGATCCATCCTATAGTAAGATCATTAGAATAGAAAGAAAGATAAACCTATGTGGATAATTCCTTGAGTCAACCTTGTAACATTTTCATTGGATAGAAACCCAAATAAATTTGCGTAGGGCTATGATTAAATCATAATATGCTTTACTTAGTTAATGTGTCCATTAATGATCATGATTAGATTTTAAAATTTTCTAAAAGGAAATCACATGAGGTCTTGACCTTTCTTATAGGTGTTTCCATAAGTTTTTTAAAATAATAAAAATTTACTGTATACCAATAAATATTTTCACCCTAATTTATTTATTTAAATCTAAATTTTTATCTTTTATTTTATCTAATTATAACTATATGATTTAATCTTAACACATCCTCTTAATTCAAATAGTTGTAACTTGAAGTTGTCTTCGAAAAAAAAAATTTACAAAAGCTTTTGTAAAGATATCGATAAATTGGTCTTCGATGATGCATCCACCATTTTACATCTTTAACCTTCTTCGGAGTCTTTAATGGTTGCTTATTTTCACTTTTATTAGAAGACTCGTGAGAATGACTATTGTCTTTTAATGCTTGAGACTTCTTAACTTATTGCCCTTTTGAATAATCATCATCGGAACTTTTTTCAAACCTTTCATCCTCATCTTCATCACTACTGGTGCTCTTCTTTTTTGCAATCTTTGTAATAGGTTTACTAGCAGTAGATGGAACATAATCTAAAACTTTTTGCTTCTTGAATTATGGCTAATTATTGCTCTCATTAGAACTTTCATCAACTTTAGTTTTGTTCTAAGCCATCTTCTCATCAGTGTGAATACTGTAGGATTTGTTATGTAGGATTTGTTATATAAGATAGTTTGTATAGACCCATAAAAATTTAGATGATTATAGCTTTTATATTATAATGTTTATTCATCAGTAATAGCAGCATGTAAGGAGAAATCCAAAGATAATAAGGGAAATACTTTGTTTTTTGTCATCTTCACAATTGTTATTAGTTTTCCAAATTTTTATCATAAATCAAGTATTTTTCATCATAAAAAGTAATATAATATCTTTTTCTTATTAGTTGCCCTATACTAATGAGATTTTGTTTTCAACTAGGAATAAACATCATATCATTAATAAATTTTTTACCAAATTTCATTTTCACAACAACTATTCATTTTCCTTCTACTTGAACCTTGTTGTCATTTCCCATCTATACCATAGATTTGATTAAATAATCAAGCCTTTAGAATAAATTTTTGTTCCCTGTCATATGATTAATACATCCACTATCTAAAAACCAAGCAAATCTAGAATATTCCTCGTTGGATGTTATAAAGAAAATATTTTCTTCATCCCTTTTTCATTATTATTTTCCTTATAATAATTTGTTTGATTTTTGTTCTAACAATTTTTTTCAAGATGACCATATTTTTTACAATAAGAGCAGAGAGAAACATTTAGATTTTTATTTTTGTAACAATAATGTTTTTCAATATGTTTAATTTTTTTACAGTAAAAACATCAACGGGTTTCTTTTTTACCTTCATTCGAGTTTCTTTTACCCTTATTTGATCGAACATGATCTTTGTTATTTTGATCTCTCCCTTGATATTTGACTTTTTCTTTTGGTCTTTCTTCTGATATATCTTTATTTGAAGAACATGTTCTGAAGATTATTTTGAAGATTTATTTATTTTTTATTCATAAACTAAAAGAGTGTCTACACTTATTTATTCATTTATTTCTAAAAGATTTATTTATTTCTACACAATTGTTATTAGTTTTCCAAATTTTTATCATAAATCAAGTATTTTTCATCATTAAATGTAGTCGAGGAAAATTGGTCTTATTATTACTAAGGAAGTATCATTTAGATATTATAAAAAGTACTTTATTTGACCATTTCCTAGATATCTTTGATATAATCATATCTCATGGATTAACTTCAACAATTATATAATGATGGTATGAAATTGATAAGTTTTTGGTAAATAGAGTCGAACTACCATTTTCTATGTCAGATGTATCTCTTCTTTTTAATTTATTGAATATTGAAGAAATTATTGATATGAAGGTATCTAGATCTTCTAGGTATCTTACAAGAAAGCATTTTTTTTATGAAGGACCAAGCCGTAACGATTTGGAAATGTGGATGATAGCATTGTATCCATATGAAAATGAGGAATCAGTGATGTATTTTTGTTAAATTTATGTGCTATATATATATATATATATATATATATATATATATATATATATATATATATATATATATATATATATATATATATATATATATATATATATATATATATATATATATATATTATCAAAGTAACTATAGATTGTTATGGTAATTAACATCATTGATTGATGATCTCAAAATTTTGAATAAGTATAATCAGGTAATAATAGTTTATTCATTTATTTCTAAGAGGATCCTATTAGTGGAAGAGAGAATATAAAGATTTAATTTAAACAAGTGTCATTTTGTTAGCTATTTGAAAAGATGTCTATTCGTATTGTCAGTAAGTTACTTAGATGTATATAGTTTGTATTAGAAAATTATAGAGAGCATCATATGTGTAACGAAAAATAAAAATAAAAATTAGTTTTCTAAAAATAGATTTATTAAATAATCGTATGAAGATCAGGAGTATAAAACTCAAAAACGATAAAAACTGTGTAATTGCATAAAGTGGTTGAGCCCTCACCTAGGAGAGATCGTATATCCCCAAAACTGTAGATCTCAGTCCATGGATGAAGGAGCTCTTATAAACTCCTCTCTACTGGTACTCCACATAACGGATGCAGCGACGACACACCTCCTTGTGCAACGCGTTCTTTCCTTACATTCACGCACTACTACACTTTAGTAACGAAAGAGGGATTGGTCTTTCTTACTATCCTCTCACACCAAAGAGTGGATAGTTAGTTGGAGGAAAAGGTAGAGAGGAGATGATGGAGGAGGCGATAGTAGAGGTCTAGCTATTATTTCTTTTAATCCCAACTCCTATTTATAGAGTTGGATCCGTCTTTTTGGGGATTGGATTTCTATTCAATAACCCTTGGCTTAATGAATATTGGATATGCTAGTCATAGGTGCACCCGCAAGCTAATCATATGAGTGATGATATGTGTGATATGACATACACTTTTTTTGCTTATTATTATTCTAATATTTTATTATTTTATATTGCTCGATGCACGTGTGATATGACATGCACAGTGATGTCCATGGATCTGTATAATAGGAATCGAATCATGATGAGATCACGATAATGAGGCCGCTTCATCTTTAAACACAGACCTTAAATAATCTTGGTCATAGGTTACTCGAGAGGGATATCGAGATAACCAGATAGATTAGTGTATTGTATACCTATCAATATGATAGAAGCAACTCGTCTCATAGCTGCTCATGTGGAGATACTATGGCTATAGTGTAGGTGCTAATTGGAGAATGAGTTTACTGATTAATCTGCTCATGGAATATTGGATGGTTGATGATACCTCATTATCAAACAACGATTCCATCATCCTAATGGTGTACCTGATCCTTAGACTTAAGACACTAAATATGTCTTGTTTGAGTACTACACTTTTTGATTCTAGACTTATAGGTTTGGAAGTTCTAGATTTAGCACAACCGATCATCGAGAGTGGCAGCCAACCTTACGAGGGATATTGAGTGTCGATAGAAGATCATCTGCTCTTAGTATTATGAGAGGAATATCTAATATATTCTTGCTTAAACAAATCTTTAGCCAAGGTCATTCGGATTGAGAGAGAAAAAGTTATCCGGGAGAATCCGATTAGAGCGAGACTCGAGAATAAACCGTTTGGGCATGACAACACTATGTCAGGTATACAATCTCTAAGATATTAGATGGATGAGGGACTATAGATACACTGGAACTGAGGACAGATAGGTCCAAAAGGATTGGATTCCCCCTATATCGTCTAGGGCCTACGACATAGTGTCACGGACTTAGCTAGTTTTGCCTAAATCGTGCGGCACCTTTACGTGTCTGTCCGCAAAGGTCAGCCTCCTCGAAGCCTCCTAGGGTCCCTTAGAACCTACAAAAGAAAAATCGGGATAGAGAAAATGCCTCACTCGGGTTCCACAAGCAAACATTTTCGAAAACACTTCATAGACTATGCAAATTATAAACAAACTTTACAAGCTCTGAACAGTTGCACAACAAAGGGTCAAAATGGTCCACTACAGATCGAAAATCTCTCTCAAGTGTCTACATGATATAACCTTTATTTACAAGCCTAAAGCGGCCACCAAACCCAACTAAAATAGGACTATTAAGCCTTCGGCTGTCCCTCTACATGTTATGTAAAGCATGAACATACCAAAAGACACGGTCATACATATGTATTATATCACACATCCTGTTTAGAAGTTTATCTATGACATTCTCCCCTACTTATTCCTTCAACATCCTCGTCAAAGCCTTTGCTAACACTACAACTCCTCGCCTTTGCTGAGTCTTCAATCTTTCGCTGCAACTGCAATGCGCCTTTTGGCTCCCAGCTGCTCTCCACTGCTATTGTTGAGTAGTCGAACTTTTGATCCGGTATACTGTGTCAACTCGCCAATGACTCTGACTCTAGTGTGGGGTTGGCTGAGTTGTGTTGATCCCTGTTGGTTCTTGCGGATCCTCCAGATGAAGGAAAAGATCATCCTAACTATGTGCCAGTCTCTCAAATGCCTCATCCTGCTTGAACTGGGTGGATGCTTGTTGGAGTTTTAACGAGCATCACCTTGCAAACTTCTGAAGTTTTGGGTCCTTTCTCTATAAAATGTCTATCGACTCTTCTTTCAATTAGTTGTCACTTCCAAGTAGGTTTGCATCACTTCCACTTTCGATTGGCATTTTGTTGGGAAATGAACCGGACAATCTACTCTCAGTAGCACTGACCACCATTGGTGAGGATTTGACAACTATTGTCTTCCATTATCTTTGAAAGGTCTTTGAACCTCTGCAAAGCTTCTCTGTTGGATAGATAAGAGAATTGGGGTACTCGGTTTCACCTATTCTCTTAAGAGTTGAGAAGGCAAAGGTTACTTGACTTCGCTCACCTTCTCGAGATTATACTCCATGCATCGAGCTGGTTACGGGCCTTCGCTTGCTCTTTGCTCACACTTATGAAGCACTGGAAGTGTTTGCACTCCTTGCGTTGAGTTAGTTACTGTAATTCACCTTCTCAATACCATCGAACTTCTGGAATACAGAAAGTTTTCACCCCAACTTAGAGTAATTCTCTAATAGATTTGGACGCCTCTGGGATTGTACCATCTTCTCCATCAACTCTGCCGCCTACTCTATTGAGTAGCAAAGGTACAACTGTTGGGAAATCATGGGGGGCGACATCATATGCGCAGCGGAAGAACAAGAAAACAAAAAATCCCCGATTCCCAAAAAGATGTTCGTCGTCGTGCGAAGATTGGTGCGCAAAAATCCGCAAAACACAAAACTGCGTATAGAGATTGTGTTACCTAGGGAGATCGTATATCCCTGTTTCCTTACAGATCCTTAGGAGAGGGTGAAGGAGGTCAAGCGTCCTCCTCTCTAGCGGTGATCCACACAGTAGGGTTGCGACGACCCTCCTCAAAACTCCAAGCCTACTCTGAGGTGGAGAGGGAGAGGAGAATAGGAAAGGCAAGCAAAAACTCTAGCCTATGAGGCTGTGAATCCCTCCTATTTATAGAGATCTCGTGTCAAACCCTAATGTGTCCTTCCCTAGTGGGTATTGGATCTGCATCCAATAAGACAAGGGCTCCGTCGGATATCTCACATCCGAACCTCTACTCATCGCAATGCCTACCATATGTGTGTGACCCTTTAGGCCCAATACCGAGCTGGCCGTGAGTCATACCTATCAGAACTCCTTCTAACTCAGTGAACAATATGTTCTCTGTAATAATTCACTCGACTCATCGACTACGGACGTACTAGGCCACTACGCCGTAGTCCCCAAACGATACAGGGGAATCCAATCCATTGGACCTGTCTGTCCTCAATTACCATGTACCTATAGTCCCTCATCCATCTAATATCCCAGAGACCGTATATCGAGCATGGTGCTGTCAGACCCATACGGTTTCTACTCAAGTCTCGCTCTAATCGGATTCTCCCGGAGAACTCTTTCTCTCTCAACCCGAATGACCCTAGCCAGGGATTTGTCTGAGCAAGAACACATGGGATATTCCTCTCATGACGCCGAGAGTGGATGATCCTCTTTCGACACTCAATAGCCCTCGTAAGGTCGACTACCACTCCCAATGACCAGCTGTACTAGATCTGGGACAGCCAAACCTATAAGTCTGGTATCAAAGAGTGAAGCACTCATACAGGACATCCTTGGTGTCTCAAGTCTAAGGACCAGATACACCACTAGGACTACGGAATCGCTATCTGACAATAAGGCATCATCAACCATCCAGCATTCCGTAAGCGGATCAATCAGTGAACTCATTCTCCAATGAGCACCTGTATTGTATCCCTAGTGTCCCTACACGAGCAGCTATGAGACTAGCTGCATCCATCATATGGACGGATATACAGCACACCAGTCTATCCGGTTATCACGATGTCCCTCTCGAGTAACCTATGACCAGAATTGTTTAGGATATGTGTTTAAAGGTGAATCGATCTCATTATCATGATCTCATCACGATCTGATTCCCATTGCACAAACATAAGGACATCACAATATATATATGCACATATGCAATTGTTATAAAGTGATATACGGCAAAATATAATAAGCAAAAAGATTATGTATCAAGTCACACATGCCATCACTCACGTGATTGGCTTGCTGGGCACATATGACTAGCAATCTCCCACTTGACCTAAAGCCAATCACCTATGTGTCTGATCCCCATCAGACTCCTGTGACGCTCAAAGACAATCTAAGACAACGGCTTTGTCAATGGATCTGCAATGTTATCTTCGGATGGAACTCTTTCCACTACTACATCTCCTCGGGTTACGATCTCTCTTATAAGCTGGAACCTCCTCAGAACACTTCTAATGAGACCCGGGTTCCCTTAGTTGAGTAATCACCCCATAGTTGTCGCAATATAAGGAAGTCGACTTGTCGCTATCTGTATCGACTCCCAACTCTGTGATGAACTTCTTCACCCAGACTCCCTCCTTTGCTGCATCTGATGCAGCAATGTACTCCGCCTCTATGGTCGAGTCAGCAATGGTATCTTGCTTGGAACTCTTCCAGCACACTGCTCCTCCATTCAAGGTGTACACATACCCTGAATTCGACTTGCTATCATCGACATCAGACTGAAAACTTGAGTCAGTGAAGCCTTCAACCTTAAGGCTATTACCTCCATATACTAGTAAAAGATCCTTAGTCCTTCTCAAGTACTTAAGGATATACTTTACTGCTTTCCAGTGCTCCAAGCCTGGATCCGCCTGATACCTGCTCGTGACACTTAGATCATGCGCTAAACTTGTTAAACTTCTTAAACTTGTTTCTTTTAATGAATTTTTTAAATTTTCTTGTTAGAAGTGCCAAGTCATCGTCACAGTCCTCATCACTTGAGTTTTCTCTCAAGTGGTCTTCTGAAGTTCTAAGTGTCATATCCTTCCTGTTCTTTGGAAGGATGTCTTCTTGCTCTTCATGAGCTTTGCAAGTCATCTCGTAGGTCATTAATGACCCGATTAGTTCTTCAAGAGAGAAGTTGTTTAGTTCTTTCGCCTCTTGAATAGCAATGACTTTAGGATCCCAACTCTTAGGAAGGGATCTTAGAATCTTATTTACGAGCTCAAAATCTGAAAAACTTTTTTCAAGTCCTTTTAGACCGTTGATGACATCCGTGAAACGGGTAAACATGTCACCAATAGTCTCACTCGGTTTCATCTGGAAAAGTTTGAAAGAATGTAACAAAAGATTGATTTTTGACTCTTTCACTCTACTTGTGCCTTCGTGAGTCACTTCGAGTGTGTGCCAAATATCAAATGCAGTTTCACAAACCGAAACATGGTTGAACTCGTTTTTATCAAGTGCACAAAATAAGGCATTCATAGCATTTGCATTTAGAGCGAAAGCCTTCTTCTCCAATTCATTCCAATTGATCATTGGAAGAGAAGACTTCGAAAATCCATTTTCGACAAGATTCCAAAGTTCAAAATACATAGAAATAAGAAAGATCTTCATTCGGGACTTCCAATAGGTGTAGTCCGTCCCATTGAACATGGGTGGACGTGTAATAGAATGGCCCTCTTGGTTTCCGGCGTATGCCATCTCTCTTGGGTTTTAATCCGTTTGAGAGTTAACCCCGCTCTGATACCAATTGTTAGGATCAAGAGCACTAAGAGGGGGGGGTGAATTAGTGCAACGGAAAACTTTCGACGATTAAAAAAGTGTTCGTACGATAAAAGTGATTTCAGTAAGAAAGCCGATTCGTAAATCACTTTAACTTTTGATTAAGCGAGATGCAGCAAAGATATAAATGCAGTTTGCAGTTATAGTTCAAATCAGATAGTATGCGCAAATTGAAATATGATATTCATACGAAAAACTGATTTACGTCTAAACGTTGATTCGTAAATCACTTGATTAAGCGAGATGCAGTTAAAGCAAGGATATAAAGGCAGTTTGCAATTATGATAGAAATCAAAACGTAAGCGCAAACTTAAATATGATGATCGTACGATAAAACTGATTTACGTCTAAACGCCGATTCGGAAAGTGCAAAGCTTGAAACCCAATCGTATATGCACAGAAAGCAGTAAGCTTTTGAGGAGGTTTGCAGTAAAGATAATATGCTCAAAGTAAATGCAAACCGAGATTTAGAGTGGTTCGGTCAATCTTGACCTACTACACTTTTGGCTTCCTCCACCGACGAGGTCACCGACGTCAACTAGAGGCCTTCCTTCAATAGGCGAAGGTCAACCACCCTTTTACAGTTTCACTCCTTTTGACGGGCTTAGGAGACAACCCTTACAGAATTTCCCTTCCTCTCTTAACATATTAGAACTTGGAAGAAAAGAGGAAGAAGAATTTTCAACACATACAACACTTTTGAGCTCTAAAAATTACAAAGTAAAATCAAAATTTGGGTGGTTTTTGACATATTACAACCCTTACAGAATTTCCCTTCCTCTCTTAACATATTAGAACTTCCGTCGAACTCTCGAACTCCCAACGTGATCATTGTCTTGACTCCGACGTAACTCCTGCTGCATATCTTATTTTCAATGTAGTTAATCCTGCACACTTATCTCAACATATAGATTAGATAACAAATGACAATTGACTTCATCATCAAAATCCGAGATTCAATAGTATGTAGTATAAGAGGACTAGTCACAATAATTTGAAATCTTCTAAAGACCTTGGAAAGGGCACTAAGATGGACTTTATAATATTTTTTATTTTATATTTTTAAAAAAATTTGAATTATTCAACATTAGAACAATGTGTCTTTTTTATTTTTCTCTAAGTTTTTTCCATTTGCACTAAAAAATCATAGACAAATACAATATTTTTTGATATTTAAGCTTTTAAATATGTCAAAAAACTATGAAAAAGTTTTTTCTAATATGTGATACACTATTTTTGGGGTCAATTCAAAAATAGTGTATAGCATATGAGGATTGGTCTAAATAATCTAAAATCTTATGAAAAATATGAAATGACAGTAAGATGGACTTTTATAATTTGCTTTCTATTTTGAATTTTTTTGATATTTTTATACATTAATCAACATATAAACTATGGGACATATTCTATTTTTCTTCAAGTTTTTTCCATTTGCAACAAAATATCATAGATTCATGTCATGTTTTTTAATATTTGAGCTTCTAAATATGTCAAATAATCATGAAAAGAATTTGATCCAGAAAAAAATATTATCTAATATATGATACACTTTTTTGGTGTTCAATTCAAAAAATAATATATCATATAAGAGGACTAGTCAAAATGATATGAAATCTTCAAAAAAAACCATGGAATGACAATAAGATGGAATTTTATACTATTTTTAAATTTTAAAAGTTTTTAATATTTTTATCAATTATTCAGTATCAAAATAGTGTGCCTTTTATAAATTTTTTCTAAGTATTTTTTCCCATTTCATAGAAAAATATGGATATATGTAATATTTTTTATATTTGAGCTACTAAATATGTTAAAAAACAGTGAAAAAAAATTTGGTCAAGAAAAGTAATTTTCTAATATGGGATATATTATATTTTGGGATCAATTAAAAAATAATGTTTCTATCACATAGGAGGATTGATAAAAAATAATATGAAATATTTTGTAAAACTTAGAAGGCACTAAGATGGACTTTTATAATGTCTTTTCTATTTTAGACGTTTTTTTATTTGTTTTTCCGAATTATTCAACATCAAAATAATGTGTCATTTCCTAATTTTCTATTTTTATTTTTGCTGCAATGTTGTTTAATATTTGAGCTTCTAAATATGTAAAAATTTATGAAAAAAATTATTTTCTATTACATGGTACACTATTTTTGGGGTTAAAATAAAAAAAATGTATTGCATATAAGGACTGGTTTAAATCATTTAAACTTTTCATGAAAGGTTTGGATTTGTCCCAGATGGGCATATGTCACTGTTTTTCTAATTTAGAGAATTGTTTTTTAGGTTAATTCAAAAATAGTGTATCACATAGGAGATTTGGTTAAAATAATCTGAAATCTTCTGAAAAACTTGGATTGAAACTAAGATGAACTTTTATAATATGTTTTCCATTTAAGATAATTTGTTTGTTTGATATTGTTCCCCATTATTCATCTAAAATTTTTTATGAAAGCTTTGAATTTATTCCCAATGGGCATATGTCACCATTTATCTAATTTAAATATTTTTTTTTATTTTTCAACATCTTAACTATGTGCCAATTTCTAATTTTCTCTATATTTTTCTATTTCCACCAAAAGATAATGGATCCATGCAATATTTTTTGAGATTTGAAATTCTAAATTGGTCCAAAATAATTAGAATAGAGAATATACTGCAACTTACAGTTCCAATGTAATTTCCTTCAACTTCTTTTTGTCTTTTTTTTTGGGTAAGTAAAAGAATTTCCTTCAACTTTGGACAACCAAACAATTAGAATATATTAAGATATGTTACAATATTATGGTATAAGTCATTAAAATTAAGATTGTTTGTAGTGGTGTCGTGGTGTAGTTGGTTATCACGTCAGTCTAACACACTGAAGGTCTCCGGTTCGAGTCCGGGCGACGCCAAATGTTAAAATTCTTTGTCACTAAAATTAAGTTTTAACTAACTTGTTTCACCAAAAAATCCTATCTAAATGGCATTGCCCTCAAATTGATGATACATATAGGAATTTACATGATCAACAATTGTATCCAAATTGTTCATAGAATATTTATTTTTTATCTTGTCATGTGCTGATTCAATTCTTTTTTTTTTTCTTCTACCAGCTTGTACGATGCTTCTTAGAGATAATATGATACGATCATATTCTCATTCTCATTGTATCCAATATTATTTGTTTCTTGTAAGAAAAATCTTATTATTATTGCTCTTCTTGTATGTGTCAACTCTATAATAATCTTTACAAAAGGAATATGGATTACCATTCCTACCCCTAATAGCATGAGAACATAAATTCTCAAAATGCCTACATGAACAACTTTTTATCTCATATAATTGTCTTATAAGATGTTTTCAACTAAAGAAATTTATGTATTTAACAATATACCATTATTTTGCTATAATCATAATCAACAAGTACTTTGTTTGGTATTATCTATCCTCACTTAAAACAACTCATTCACCAACAACATATGAGACATCATAAATATTATGGTTAAATTTACCTTCAACCTATTCTTGTATTCTTTTTTTAGTCAATTTATTTTCAAAGACATCACCACTATTATCATTTTCATCGTAATAAAATTGATAATTGAAGTCTATAGGAGTGCCAAAACCTTAGCTACTTACCAATTGACTTTCATCCCAACTTGATATCTAGCCTAATGTCTATCTATCAATATTATTAAAAATAAAAAAAATACTTCATCAGGAAGTGGATCCATCCTATAGTAAGATCATTAAAATAGAAAGAAAGATAAACCTATGTGGATAATTCCTTGAGTCAACCTTGTAACATTTTCATTGGATAGAAACCCAAATAAATTTGCATAGGGCTATGATTAAATCATAATATGCTTTATTCAGTTAATGTGTCCATTAATGATCATGATTAGATTTTAAAATTTTCTAAAAGGAAATCACATGAGGTCTTGACCTTTCTTATAGGTGTTTCCATAAGTTTTTTAAAATAATAAAAATTTACTGTATCCCAATAAATATTTTCACCCTAATTTATTTATTTAAATCTAAATTTTTATCTTTTATTTTATCTAATTATAACTATATGATTTAATCTTAACACATCCTCTTAATTCAAATAGTTGTAACTTGAAGTTGTCTTCGAAAAAAAAAAATTACAAAAGCTTTTGTAAAGATATCGATAAATTGGTCTTCGATGATGCATCCACCATTTTACATCTTTAACCTTCTTCGGAGTCTTTAATGGTTGCTTATTTTCACTTTTATTAGAAAACTTGTGAGAATGACTATTGTCTTTTAATGCTTGAGACTTCTTAACTTATTGCCCTTTTGAATAATCATCATCGGAACTTTTTTCAAAGCTATCATCCTCATCTTCATCACTACTGGTGCTCTTCTTTTTTACAGTCTTTGTAATAGGTTTACTAGCAGTAGATGGAACATAATCTAAAACTTTTTGCTTCTTGAATTATGGCTAATTATTGCTCTCATTAGAACTTTCATCGACTTTAGTTTTGTTCTAAGGCATCTTCTTATCAGTTTGAATACTGTAGGATTTGTTATATAAGATAGTTTGTATAGACCCACAAAAATTTAGATGATTATAACTTTTATATTATAATGTTTATTCATCAGTAATAGTAGCATGTAAGGAGAAATCCAAAGATAATAAGGGAAATACTTTGTTTTTTGTCATCCTCACAATTGTTATTAGTTTTCCAAATTTTTATCATAAATCAAGTATTTTTCATCATAAAAAATAATATAATATCTTTTTCTTATTAGTTGCCCTATACTAATGAGATTTTGTTTTCAACTAGGAATAAACATCATATCATTAATAAATTTTTTACCAAATTTCGTGTTCACAACAACTATTCATTTTCCTTCTACTTGAACCTTATTGTCATTTCCCATCTATACTGTAGATTTGATTAAATAATCAAGCATTTAGAATAAATTTTTGTTCCCTGTCATATGATTAATACATCCACTATCTAAAAACCAAGCAAATCTAGAATATTCCTCATCGGATGTTATAAAGAAAATATTTTCTTCATCCCTTTTTCATTATTATTTTCCTTATAATAATTTGTTTGATTTTTGTTCTAACAATTTTTTTCAAGATGACCATATTTTTTACAATAAGAGCAGAGAGAAACATTTAGATTTTTATTTTTGTAACAATAATGTTTTTCAATATGTTTAATTTTTTTACAGTAAAAACATCAACGGGTTTCTTTTTTACCTTCATTCGAGTTTCTTTTACCCTTATTTGATCGAACATGGTCTTTGTTATTTTGATCTCTCCCTTGATATTTGACTTTTTCTTTTGGTCTTTCTTCTGATATATCTTTATTTGAAGAACATGTTCTGGAGATTATTTTGAAGATTTATTTATTTTTTATTCATAAACTAAAAGAGTGTCTACACTTATTTATTCATTTATTTCTAAAAGATTTATTTATTTCTACACTTATTATATGTGTAGAAATTCCAAAGCTATCTACAAGAATGTTGACACAAGCATAGGTATATTTTTATTTACAATATTTTATATTTAATTTTATTTAAATTATAATTATTAATTTATTAATTTTATCTTTGCGATTAGATCATTCGAATGATGAAGAGAGGTCAAAAAGCCCTTGTAAACAATTGTTATAGGACAAAGCCTTAGTACACTATTAAATGTAGTCGAGGAAAATTGGTCTTATTATTACCAAGGAAGTATCATTTAGATATTATAAAAAGTACTTTATTTGACCATTTTCTAGATATCTTTGATATAATCATATCTCATGGATTAACTTCAACAATTATATAATGATGGTATGAAATTGATAAGTTTTTGGTAAATAGAGTCGAACTACCATTTTCTATGTCAGATGTATCTCTTCTTTTTAATCTATTGAATATTGAAGAAATTATTGATTTGAAGGTATCTGGATCTTCTAGGCATCTTACAAGAAAGCATTTTTTTTTATGAAGGACCAAGCCGTAAAGATTTGGAAATGTGGATGATAGCATTGTATCCATGTGAAAATGAGGAATCAGTGATGTATTTTTGTTAAATTTATGTGCTATATATATATATATATATATATATAATCAAAGTAACTATAGATTGTTATGGTAATTAACATCATTGATTGATGATCTCAAAATTTTGAATAAGTATAATCAGGTAATAATAGTTTATTCATTTATTTCTAAGAGGATCCTATTAGTGGAAGAGAGAATATAAAGATTTAATTTAAACAAGTGTCATTTTGTTAGCTATTTGAAAAGATGTCTATTCGTATTGTCGGTAAGTTACTTAGATGTATATAGTTTGTATTAGAAAATTATAGAGAGCATCATATGTGTAGCGAAAAATAAAAATAAAAATTATTTTTCTAAAAATAGATTTATTAAATAATCGTATGAAGATTAGGAGTATAAAACTCAAAAACGATAAAAACTGTGTAATTGCATAAAGTGGTTGTGACCTCACATAGGAGAGATCGTATATCCCCAAAACTGTAGATCTCAGTCCATGGATGAAGGAGCTCTTATAAATTCCTCTCTAGTGGTACTCCACATAACGGATGTAGCGACGACAAACCTCCTTGTGCAACACGTTCTTTCCTTACATTCACGCACTACTACACTTTAGTAACGAAAGAGGGATTGGTCTTTCTTACTATCCTCTCACACCAAAGAGTGGATAGTTAGTTGGAGGAAAAGGTAGAGAGGAGATGATGGAGGAGGCGACAGTAGAGGTCTAGCTATTATTTCTTTTAATCCCAACTCCTATTTATAGAGTTGGATCCTTCTTTTTTGGGATTGGATTTCTATTCAATAACCCTTGGCTTAATGAATATTGGATATGCTAGTCATAGGTGCACCCGCAAGCTAATCATATGAGTGATGACATGTATGATATGACATACACTTTTTTTGCTTATTATTATTCTAATATTTTATTATTTTATATTGCTCGATGCACGTGTGATATGACATGCACGGTGATGTCCATAGATCTGTGCAATAGGAATCGGATCATGATGAGATCATGATAATGAGGCCGCTTCATCTTTAAACACAGACCTTAAATAATCTTAGTCATAGGTTACTCGAGAGGGATATCGAGATAACCAGATAGATTAGTGTATTGTATACCTATCAATATGATAGAAGCAACTCGTCCCATAGCTGCTCATGTGGAGATACTATGACTATAGTGTATGTGCTAATTGGAGAATGAGTTTACTGATTAATCTGCTCATTGAATATTGGATGGTTGATGATACCTCATTATCAAATAACGATTCCGTCATCCTAATGGTGTAGTTGATCCTTAGACTTAAGACACTAAAGATGTCTTGTATGAGTACTACACTTTTTGATTCTAGACTTATAGGTTTGGAAGTTCTAGATTTAGCACAATCGATCATCGAGAGTGGCAGCCAACCTTACGAGGGATATTGAGTGTCGATAGAAGATCATCTGCTCTTAGTATTATGAGAGGAATATCTAATATATTCTTGCTTAAACAAATCTTTGGCCAAGGTGATTCGGATTGAGAGAGAAAAAGTTATCCGGGAGAATCCGATTAGAGCGAGACTCGAGAATAAACCATTTGGGCATAACAACACCATGCCCGGTATACGATCTCTAAGATATTAGATGGATGAGAGACTATAGGTACACTGGAACTAAGGATAGATAGGTCTAAAAGGATTGGATTCCCCCTATATCATCTAGGGCCTATGACATAGTGTCACGGACTTAGCTAGTTTTGCCTAAATTGTACGGCACCTTTACGTGTCTGTCCGCAAAGGTCAGCCTCCCCGAAGCCTCCTAGGGTCCCTTAGAACCTACAAAAGAAAAAATGGGATAGAGAAAATGCCTTACTCGGGATCCACAAGGAAACATTTTTTAAAACACTTCATAGACTATGCAAATTATAAACAAACTTTACAAGCTCTGAACAGTTGCACAACAAAGGGTCAAAATGGTCCACTATAGATCGAAAATCTCTCTCAAGTGTCTACATGATATAACATTTATTTACAAGCCTAAAGCGGCCACCAAACTCAACTAAAATAGGACTATTAAGCCTTCGGTCGTCCCTCTACATGTTGTGTAAAGCATGAACATACCAAAAGACACGGTCATACATATGCATTATATCACACATCCTGTTTAGAAGTTTATCTATGACATTCTCCCCTACTTATTCCTTCGACATCCTCGTCAAAGCCTTTGCTGACACTACAACTCCTTGCCTTTACTGAGTCTTCAATCTTTCGCTCCAACTGCAATGCGCCTTTTGGCTCCCAGTTGCTCTCCACTGCTATTGTTGAGTAGTCGAACTTTTGATCCGCTATACTGCGTCAACTCGCCAATGACTCTGACTCAAGTGTGGGGTTGGCTAAGTTGTGTTGATCCCTGTTAGTTCCTGCGGATCCTCGAGATGAAGGAAAAGATCATCCTAACTATGTGCCAATCTCTCAAATGCCTCATCCTGCTTGAACTGGGTGGATGCTTGTTGGAGTTTTAATGAGCATCACTTCGCAAACTTCTAAAGTTTTGGGTCCTTCCTCTATAAAATGTCTATCGACTCTTCTTTCATTTAGTTGTCACTTCCAAGTAGGTTTGCATCACTTCCGCTTTCGATTGGCATTTTGTTGGGAAATGAATTGGACAATCTTCTCTTAGTAGCACTGACCACCGTTGGTGAGGATTTGACAACTATTGTCTTCCATTATCTTTGAAAGGTCTTTGAACCTGTGCAAAGCTTCTCTGTTAGATAGATAAGAGAATTGGGATACTCGGTTTCACATATTCTCTTAAGAGTTGAGAAGGCAAAGGTTACTTGACTTCGCCCGCCTCCTCGAGGTTGTACTCCATGCATCGAGCTGGTTACTGGCTTTCGCTTGCTCTTTGCTCACACTTATGAAGCACTAGAAGTGTTTGCACTCCTTGCATTGAGTTAGTTACTATAATTCACCTTCTCAATACCATCGAACTTCTAGAATACAGGAAGTTTTCACCCCAACTTGAAGTAATTCTCTAATAGATTTGGTCGCCTCTGGGATTGTACCATCTTCTCCATTAACTCTGCCGCCTACTCCATTGAGTACCAAAGGTACAGCACTACGTACTACCTGCTTCGTTCCTTGGTCATGCACTCTTGCATGACCCGAAGTCCTTTACTTTCGGCTATCTTGATAAGAAGCTCGTTGACACCGGTCTTATAAAGTTCCTTGGCCTTTGCCCTTTAGCTTTGTCTCGGTACTTGGAGTTTGCCTCTACATGCTTCACCTCCTCAGCCCCTTTTATGACCAAGCGCTCTCCCTCCATGAGAGCAAGGGATCAATTACTTTCACAGAAATCCCGCCTTTGTGATACCATGGCGCTACCATGCCCATCGCCCTACTATCCGTCACCTCGCATCTGTATCCCTTTTCTTAATGATCAGTAGATATATCTCTATGGCACTTCTCTGAATCCACTTCCATTCTAACTGATGCTTGATTTTGGACAGCTAAGTTCCTTTGGACTCATCATCACTTCCTCGCCCCTTTCGACCCCTTGCTTCAACACCTCTGTGTTCTCCAAGCAGCTCCCTTTGGTCGATAGAAAGACAGACTGCAACTCCTATGCATGGGCTCTACCATCACGTTGTAGGGTTTGTACCGATTTTATTCTCCTTAGCTTCCTTGGTAGCAACGTTATCCTCTGATTTGCCGAGTTCCCTTAAGCGAATATGGGCTCTAGAGCTATCCAACTCTCCAGTTACTTTGATTATACCTCTGCATGATTAAGTCCCTCCCATGGGATTCACTGGTACTTGCATTTGAACTTTTCCCTTGGTGGAACATAACCCCCATATGCTGATGACCAAAGCTTTCATCCGATGTAAAATTCGATGCACGTATGGAAGACCCGCCTCTCCGACACCATGGCCTTCACTCCTTGAATCCATAGCCCTTCTTGCCGTCGTGTTGTTCCCCGAAGTAGAGCTTCTAGTAGCTCCCAATCACACCTCTGTATGATCTAGTCCCTCACGAGACTATGTCGTGTGTATCGCATTGCCACGAACTATTTTACCATGATCTATTGCACCATGTCGCCTCCTGGTGACATCTCTATTGCATTCTGATCCTTGTGGGATAAACTCGAATTATGATCCCTTCATGTGGCCTATGCCAATATATCGCAGTGTTTATTTCACCTTCGAATTTGTTCGCTCCTTTGGCAATCGACCTTCATCTACCCACTCTTGGGTCACACCTAGATGAAGCACCGCTCTAGGATAGTTTGTCACCTAGTAGCTCCCGAAGTCCACCGACTTCACTGCAATTAGATTATAATTATTAATTTATTAATTTTATCTTTGTGATTAGATTATTCAAATGATGAAGAAAGGTCAAAAAGCCCTTCTAAACAATTGTTATAGGATGAAGACTTAGTACACTATTAAATATAGTCGAGGAAAATTGATCTCATTATTACTAAGGAAGTATCATTTAGATATTATAAAGAGTACTTTATTTGACCATTCCCTAGATATCTTGATATAATCATATCTCATGGATTAACTTCAACAATTATATAATGATGGTCTGAAAACGATAAGTTTTTGGTAAATAGAGTCGAACTTATCATTTTATATGTCAGATGTATCTCTTCTATTTAATCTATTAAATATTGAAGAAATTATTGATATGAAGGTATCTAGATCTTCTAGGTATCTTACAAGAAAGCATTTTTTATATGAAGGATCAAGCCTTAGCGATTTGGAAAGATGGATGATAGCATCAATGTGAAAATGAGGAATCAGTGATGGATTTTTGTTAAATTTATGTGCCATATATGTTTGTATATATATATACATATATATGTATATGTATACATATATATGTATATGTATACATATATATGTATATGTATACATATATATGTATATGTATACATATATATGTATATGTATGTATATATATATATATATATATATATATATATATATATATATATATATATGTATATATATATATAATATTATCAAAGCAACTATAGATTGTTATGGTAATTAACATCATTGATTGATAATCTCAACATTTTGAATAACTATAATCAGGTAATAATAGTTTATTCATTTATTTCTAAGAGGATCCTATTAGTGGAAGAGAGAATATAAAGATTTAAATTAAACAAGTGTCATTTTGTTAGCTATTTGAAAATTTGTCTATTCATATTGTAGGTAAATTACTTAGATGTATATAGTTTGTATTAGAAAATTGCAGAGAGCATCATGTGTAGCGAAAAATAAAAATAAAAACTAGTTTTCTAAAAGTTGATTTATCAAATAATCGTGTGAAGATCAGGAGTATAAAACTCGAAAACGATAAAAACCATGTAACTGCATAAAGTGGTTGAGACCTTCTCACCTAGGGGAGATCATATATCCCCAAAACTGTAGATCTTAGTCCATGGATGAAGGAGCTCTCAGAAACTCCTCTCTAGTGGTACTCCAAACAACGGATGCAGCGACGACGCACCTCCTTGTGCAACGCGTTCTTTCCTTACATTCATGCACTACTACACTGCAGTAACCAAAGAGGGATTGGTCTCTCTTGCTATCCTCTCACACCAAAGAGGGGATAATCAGTTGGAGGAAACGATAGAGAGGAGATGATGGAGGAGGTGACAGTAGAGGTCTAGCTATGATTCCTTTTAATCCCAACTCCTATTTATAGAGTTGGATCCTTCTTTTTGGGGATTGGATTTCTATTCAAAAACCCTTGGCTTAATGAATATTAGATCTGCTAGTCATAGGTGCCCCTGCAAGCTAATAATATGAGTGATGACACGTGCGATATAACATACACTTTTTTTACTTATTATTATTCTAACATTTTATCATTTTATATTGCTCGATGCACGTGTGATATGATATGCACTTGTGATGTTCATGGATCTTTGCAATGGGAATCGGATCGTGATGAGATCATGATAATGAGACCGATTCATCTTTAAATGTAGACCTTAAATAATCTTGGTCATAGGTTACTCGAAAGGGACATCGAGATAACCAGACAGACTTGTGTATTGTATACCCGTCAATATGATAGAGGCGATTGGTCTCATAGCTGCTCATGTGGAAACACTATGGCTATAGTGTATGTACTAATTGGAGAATGAGTTCACTGATTAATCTACTCACGGAATACTTGATGGTTAATGATACCTAATTGTCAAACAATGATTTCGTCATCCTAGCGGTGTACCTAATCCTTAGACTTGAGACACTAAGGATGTCTTGTATGAGTACTCTACTTTTTGGTTCTGGACTTATAGGTTTGGAAGTTCTAGATTTAGCACAATCGATCATCGGGAGTGGTAGCTAACCTTACGAGGGCTATTGAGTATCGATAGAAGATTATCTGCTCTCAGTATCATAAGAGGAATATCTAATGTATTCTTGCTTTAACAAATCTTTGGCCAAGGTCATTCGGATTGAGAGAGAAAGAGTTATCCGGGAGAATTCGATTAGAGCGAGACTCGAGAAGAAACTGTATGGGCCCGATAGCACCATGCCCGGTATATAATCTATAAGATATTAGATGGACAAGAGACTATAGGTACATTGTAACTGAGGACAGATAGGTCCAAAAGGATTGGATTCCCCTATATCGTCTAGGGATTACGACGTAGTGGTATGACTCACGGCTAGCTCCATATTGGGCCTAGAGGGTCACACACATATGGTAGGTATTGCGATGAGTAGAGGTTCAGATATAAGATATCCGTAGGAGCCCCTATTTTATTAGATATCCAATAAGTCCCTAAATTATTAGATCCTATGGATGAGATCTAATAAGAGCTAATGAGAATTTATTGGATAGAGATCCACTAATTAAAGAGGCTTGAGTAGTTGGATGGAAATCCAATACCCAATACGACAAGATCCATTAATGTTAAGTTGACAGGGGACCTCTATAAATAGGAGGGAACCAATGATTCATATGCTAGAGCCTTTTTGGGTTACCATATCCTATTCTCCTCTCCCCCTCTCCTCCTCAAATAGCATACCTAGAGACTTAAGGAACATCGTCGCAACCTTGCTTGTGGAACACCACTAGAGAGGAGGACACTTGACCTCATTTACCCTCTCCTAGAGATTTACAGGAATTCAAGGATATACAATCACCCGAGGTAACACAATCTTTAATATACGCAGTTTTAAGTTTCACGGATTTTACGCACCAATCTTCGTACAACGATGAACACATTGATGAGAAATTTAAGAATTTTATTTTTATGTTCTTCCGCTGCCCATATGATGTCGCCCCCTAGATTTTCATAGAATAATAATAACAAAAAAGATTGTGCAGTGTATCACACATGCCATCACTTACGTGATTGGTTTGTAGAGCACTTGTAACTAGTAGTTTATAAATTAAGTACAATCTTCAAGGATGCCTATAACTAGTAACCTGTAACTAGTAGTTTGTAAATTATGTGATTGGTAGTTTTGCGAGCATGTCCTTGCTATGTCATCAACTGAAGTACAATCTTCAAGGATGCTTATTTGTATTGTAAGTAAATTACATGCCTATTTGTATCGTAGGTAAGTTACATAGATGTGTATAGTTTGTAAATTATTGTATTAGTAATTTGGTATAATATGATATCAAAAGTTATGATCTTTGATAGGGATGGTTTTGTTAGCACCTCCCGTGCTTTAAGTCGGAAGTAAAATCACAAACAACTAAAATGATTTCAAAAATATCATATGATATAGTTAGTTATTCTAAAATTAGATTTGTAATTGTATGTTGTTTTGAAAAGTTGTCGTAATGATCATTTTTCATTATTTGATGAGCTACCACCTAAAGGTTCACTTGTAGGTTAAATTCATACAATTATAGTTTATTTTAGATAACTAGGTAATGAATTTGTGTCTTATTCTAACAAGAAGACACTCATGAAACATTCGATGCATGTATAGATGATGTCCAAGAAGAGTAACGCAAGACACTTGAACCCCAACAATCACAATACAAAAATTGTGATACATGTCTTGATGTTCTTAGGACATTCATGTTCTTTGTGAGGCAACATAGTTAGGGTGATGCAATCGGCAAAATGTTACCCAATGAGCTTAAAAAAATGTGTACTGATGATAAAAATATAAGGTCTACAAACTTATATCGTGCAATCTCTATGAAATGAGTAGTCATAAGAAGAAAAGAATGAAGAAAAGTTGTGAAAAAGAGATGATGAAGAATATAACTAAGCGTTCCTACCATAAACCCTTAGAAAAGAATAAACTAGATGAGGTGGACCTAAATATCATTTCTCTTCTCCATGATGAAGGATCAAGTAAAGCCAAATCTCAAGGACGAAGATTAACTAAGAAAAAGAGATGACAACAATTTTAAAAGTTGTTAATAGTTTTTATAAGATACCAAACAAACTTAGAAAATGTCTGAATGAGTTATTTTGATTTTGTAGACTATTAAGAAAAATGAAGTCACTATAAGAGAAGAAGTGGTATTAATCTTATGCAAGCTAAAGTTGATGTCATAAGTTACATGATAATTTTTACTTATAGCTTGATTGTATATAATAACTATTCCGTTTTTGTTAAATATAAGACAACTAACATTTCCTTGATGTTATAATTCACCTATCGAAGTTATTTGGAAAGACGACATATGCCACCTCACCTTGTATTGTTTCTTGAAGTTGATAGATTTCAGTAATATGGTAGATAGGGATATAATAGATATATATACCAATATTCTAATTCGAAAGGCACTAGCTTTGTCACTTGAAGAATCTTATGTGATGTTGATAGTAATGTATGCGAGATTCGAGATGCATATATATTTAGAATTTCTCAATATTTTTCTTATTTATTATAGGATTTTAGGCTAGTGAAATTGGTGATATTGTTTCAGAAATGTTTCAAAGTACACGGTCACGAATTATTTAGACAAAACAACAAGATTGATAAAGGAGGGTCAATTAAATATATTTTTCTATTATTTAGACAAAACAGCAAGATTGTCAATATAATATGGGATATATTATATTCGGGATAAATTAAAACACAATGTTTCTATCACATAGGAGGATTGATAAAAAATAATATGAAATATTTTGTAAAACTTAGAAGGCACTAAGATGGACTTTTATAATGTCTTTTCTATTTTAGACGTTTTTTGATTTTTTTTCCGAATTATTCAACATCAAAATAATGTGTCATTTCCTAATTTTCTATTTTTATTTTTGCTGCAATGTTGTTTAATATTTGAGCTTCTAAATATGTAAAAATTTATGAAAAAAATTATTTTCTATTACATGGTACACTATTTTTCGGGTTAAAATAAAAAAAATGTATTGCATATAAGGACTGGTTTAAATCATTTAAACTTTTCATGAAAGGTTTGGATTTGTCCCAGATGGGCATATGTCACTGTTTTTCTAATTTAGAGAATTATTTTGATATATTTTAAATTTTTAGCATCTCAGATGTGATATATTGTTTTTTAGGTTAATTCAAAAATAGTGTATCACATAAGAGATTTTGTTAAAATAATCTGAAATCTTCTGAAAAACTTGGATTGAAACTAAGATGAACTTTTATAATATGTTTTCCATTTAAGATAATTTGTTTGTTTGATATTGTTCCCCATTATTCATCTAAAATTTTTTATGAAAGCTTTGAATTTATTCCCAGTGGGCATATGTCACCATTTATCTAATTTAAATATTTTTTTTTGTTTTTCAACATCTTAACTATGTGCCAATTTCTAATTTTCTCTATATTTTTCTATTTCCACCAAAAGATAATGGATCCATGCAATATTTTTTGAGATTTGAAATTCTAAATTGGTCCAAAATAATTAGAATAGAGAATATACTGCAACTTACAGTTCCAATGTAATTTCCTTCAACTTCTTTTTGTCTTTTTTTTTGGGTAAGTAAAAGAATTTCCTTCAACTTTGGACAACCAAACAATTAGAATATATTAAGATATGTTACAATATAATCATATAAGTCATTAAAATTAAGATTGTTTGTAGTGGTGTCGTGGTGTAGTTGGTTATCACGTCAGTCTAACACACTGAAGGTCTCCGGTTCGAGTCCGGGCGACGCCAAATGTTAAAATTCTTTGTCACTAAAATTAAGTTTTAACTAACTTGTTTCACCAAAAAATCCTATCTAAATGGCATTGCCCTCAAATTGATGATACATATGGGAATTTACATGATCAACAATTGTATCCAAATTGTTCATACCTTGAACATTTATTTTTTATCTTGCCATGTGCTGATTCAATTCTTTTTTTTTTTCTTCTACTAGCTTGTACGATGTTTCTTAGAGATAATATGATACGATCATATTCTCATTCTCATTATATCCAATATTATTTACTTCTTGAAAGAAAAATCTTATCATTATTGCTCTTCTTGTATGTGTCAACTCTATAATAATCTTTACAAAAGAAATATGGATTACCATTCCTACCCCTAATAGCATGAGAACATAAATTCTCAAAATGCCTACATGAACAATTTTTTATCTCATATAATTGTCTTATAAGATGTTTGCACTTATAATTCAGTATAAGTATGAAGAAAGATACTATAGTATTGACCATTGTCCTTTGCCTTAGCAAATTGATCCTCGATGAAACTTATCAAAGTTGATTTTAAATTGTTATCTATTTTATGATGAATGTAGAACCATTCAACAATATTCTTCGTAGTCATTTCAATCACAAAATTAGTAAGTTACGAACATCCTTTAAGTAATGAATTCATACTTTCTAATAAATTTGTAGTAAGTATTATGTAACAATCATCATGGAAAAACACAAAAGCCCATTCACTAAATTTGTATATAGTTTAAAATAATATATTATTTTAGATTATAAAATAATATATATAATAATATTATTATTTAGGTTATAAAATTATATATATATAATAAAATAACTTTTATGTCATTCAAATTCAAACCCGACTAACAAAAAGATTATTATGGGAATAATCATCATTATTTTGACTATAATCATATTCAACAAGTACTTTGTTCGGTATTATCTATCCTCACTTAAAACAACTCATTCACCAACAACATATGATACATCATAAATATTATGGTTAAATTTGCCTTCAACCTCTTCTTGTATTCTTTTTTCAGTCAATTTATTTTCAAAGACATCACCACTATTATCATTTTCATCATTAGAATAGAAAAAAAGATGAACCTATGTGAATAATTCCTTGGGTCAACCTTGTAACATTTTTATTGGATAGAAATCCAAATAAATTTGCGTAGGTCTATGATTGAATCATAACATGCCTTACTAAGTTAATGTGTCCATTAATGATCATGATTAGATTTTAAAATTTTATAAAAGGAAATCACATAAGATCTCGACCTTGTTAAAGATAGGATTTGTTAGCATATCTTGATTATAAAAAGATGAATTCTTTACCAACTAGATTATTTGGTACTTCAAAAAGAACTTGAATAAGAGATTTTTTACTTTGTCATTGATACATTGTCTTGGTTGATACGAGTATGTGAGTTTGTAAGAAATTTTATGCTCTTTTTCTCTTAGGATGGATCCCAAAAAGCATCGATTAAGTATATTTATCAACACTAAGCATGGAGATGACTTTTATAAAGTCTGATTCCTGTACTCTTTAATTGATGTATGACTAAGGTTGCCTATCAGTAAGTAAATTTATTTATTAAATTAGTAAAATATATTAAAAATTTTGAAAAGGCTTTGATGCTAAATTAGAAATCCATCGATGGATGTGATCAAACTAGTCAGGATTAATATATATTGAGTTAGACAACTTTATTTTTTTTTAATCCAAAAGTTTAACATATATTAAGTTTACACTAATTCAATTCAAAAGCTTAAACTACTAAATTAAACTAGTATTTGACTTAATATATATTAATCTTATCTGGATTTCTAACAAAACCTATTAAACTAGGTGTCTTATGTTGGCTTTTCTATAAACCTTCACAGAGAAAGGGAAGAGAATAGTAGAAGAGACCAGGAATACTTTTAATCTACGGTGCTTTAGATTGATTCAAAAACACCTATTTATATTGAGCAAAAGATAAAATATAAATTTTTTAAAATAATAAAAAAATCTACTATATCCCAATAAATATTTTCACCCTAATCTATTTATTTAAATCTAAATTTTTATCTTTTATTTTATCTAATTCTAACTATTTGATTTAATTTTAACACACCCCCTTAATTCAAATAATTGTAAATTGAAGTTATTTTCGAAAAAAAAAAATTTGCCAAAGCTTTTGTGAAGATATTGACAAATTGGTCTTCGACGATGCATCCATCATTTTACATCTTTAACCTTCTTCGGACTCTTCAATAGTTACTTATTTTCATTTTTATTAGAAGGCTCGTGAGAATGACTATTGTCTTTTAATGCTTGAGACTTCTTAACTTGTTGCCCTTTTAAATGTTCATCATCAAAACTTTTTTCAAAGTTATCATCCTCATCTTCATCACTAATGGTGCTCTCCTTTTTTACGGTCTTTGTAATAGGTTTACTAGTAGTAGATGGAACATAATCCAAAACTTTTTACTTCTTGAATTATGGCTCTTTATCGCTCTCATTAGAACTTTTATCAATTTTAGTTTTGTTCTAAGACATCTTCTTATCAGTTTGAATTTTGTAGATTTCGTTATGTAAGATAGTTTGTATAGACCCATAAAAATTCAGATGATTATAGCTTTTATATCATAATATCGATTCATCAGTAATAGTAGCATATAAGGAGAAATCCAAAAATAATTAGGGTAATAATTTATTTTTTATCATCCTCACAGTTGCTACTAGTTTTTTAATTTTCTTATCATAAATCAAGTATTTTTCATCATAAAAAATAACATAATATCCTTTTCTTATTAGTTGCCCTATACTAATGAGATTTTATTTTAAACCAGGAATAAACATCAGATCATCAATAATATTTTTCCAAATTAGTGTTCACAACAACTATTCTTTTTCCTTCCACTTGAACCTTATTGTCATTTCCTATCTATACTATAGATTTGATTAAATCATCAAGTCTTTGGAATAAACTTTTGTTTCCTATCATATGATTACTACATTCACTATCTAAAACCAAGCAAATCTAAAATATTCTTCATCAGATGTTATAAAGAAAATATTTTCTCCATCCCTTTTTTTGTTATTATTTTTCTTATGATAATTTGTTTGATTTTTATTCTAATAATTTTTTTTTAAAATGACCATATTTTTTACAATAAGAGCAAAGAGAAACATTTAGATTTTTTATTTTTGTAATAATAATATTTTTCAATATGTTTAATTTTTTTACAATAAAAACATCAACGGGTTTCTTTGTTACATTTATTCGAATTTCTTTGACCTTTGATCAAACATGGTCTTTGTTATTTTGATCTCTCCCTTAAGATTTGATCTCTCCCTTAAGAACTGACTTTTGAATTTTTCTTTTGATCCTTCTTCTAATCTATCTTCATTTGAAGAACATGATCTGAAGATTGTTTTGAAGATTTATTTACTTTTTGTTCATAAACTAAAAGGGAGTCTATTACAATGTACTTGTATCTTTAGCTTCTATTATAGTAAAAATCATATCAAATTTTGAACATAAACTTTGTAAAACTTTTTCTACTATAATTTGATTTTTTAGACTTTTATCATAAGATCTCATTTAATTCACAATAAAAGATACTTTTGAGAAGAAATCAAAAATAGATTCAAAATATTTCATCATAAGAGTTTTGAATTCATATCAAAGAATTTGAAGTTTTAACATTTTTATCTTGTTTGTATCTCTAAATACACTTTTTAATATTTTTCAGACTTTTGTTTTGTTGATGTTGAGGCCATCATGATTCAAAGAAATATGAAATCATCTATTGCTTATTGTAGTATCTATAGGGCTTTTGGGTGTTTCTATATATTCTCATTCATCTTATTTCTTTGATGTTTAGTAATATTAGGATCTTGTATATCATACATAACAAAATTATTTTATATCAAATTCCATAATTCTTATGAGATAAATAAAGTTTTCATCTTAATATCCTAAAATTGATAGAAAGAAGTAGATTAGTAATGCTTCTTTCAATGCATGTAATTTTTTTTTGGATCTACTAACCTTCCATTCTTTTTTAATTAATGTATTGTTGTTGATCTTCTTTGAACTAGGCTCCAATACCATATTATTGGCTTTTTAATCTATAGTGCTTTGGATTGATGCAAGAACACATATTTATATTGATCAAAAGATAAAGTATAATTTTTTTAAAACAACGAAAAAAATATATCATATCCCAATAAATATTTTCATCCTAATTTATTTATTTAAATATAAATTATTTATCTCTTATTTTACCAGGTCCAAACTATTTGAATTTATCTTTGAACACCCTAATTTATCTATGCACACAAAACAGCAGCGGTATTAAGTAATAAGAAGTTAGGTTCCATCTTGTTTTTTTGCTGTTCCATTTCCCAACGAATCACTTCACTGTATCTCCCGCAATCTCCATCGGTCTGATACAGCCCTCTCCTTGCAATACTGTAGCTCGAGCGAGATCAGCCGTTCCATTTGGAGGTGATGCTTGAAGTTCTCTATAAACTTATCTTCCCTCAGGTTGACATCTTCCCCCGACGAATAAGAAGAAGAAAAAGCTGATGAGCTCTCTCAGTCCTGAAGATGGTGGAGGAGTCGGTGGAGTCGATAAGCAAGCCAGGCCGGATATTGAATTAGATTTCTAAATGCATGATGCCTGATTCCATTCGTAGCTTTTAACATGAAATTCTCTGTGTTATGTTCTTTAGACTCTCATGAGTACATCGAGATTACTGCATCAAGAAATATGAATATATCAAGCACTGGATAATCCGGCAATAAATTAGGTTTCCTCCCATGCTTGGGGTTGTCTTGTGGAGGTTATTAATTTTAGGGACATACTAAAGGTGGAGATCAAAGTGAAATAATTGAGAAGCTGGCAAAGTGAAGAGTCAACACGAATCAGGTCATTTTAATTTCAGATTCAAACCCGTGATGGATCATCATCTGCATGCTAAATAAAGTTCCACTGACGTGAATAACCAATGTTCCTGGGATTAAACCCAGTATTCCTAAAAGATAATTAGATATTCTTTTAAGGCAAATATGCAATGTTAGTCCATCAATCTTTTAAGATTATATATATATATATATATATATATATATATATATATATATATATATATATATATGTATAAATACCCCTCAATTCTCAACAGAGAAGAGACCTTTTTTAGAAGTTAGAAATTAAGAAAAAGCTCTAGCAAAATCTTATTTACAATAACTTAAGTGTTCACCTTCCTCTTATTTTTTGAAAAAATCTATAAGAGTGTGAACCACTTGTAAGAAGGTTGTAAGAGGGGTATTTGGTCCTTCCCCTTCAAAGTGATTTACTAGTGGAAGTTGAGAGCCTCATCGAAGAAGGTTTCGAAAGTGGATGTAGGTCATTTGACTGAACCACTATACATTGTGGTGTTCCTTAAATATGTAAGTATTTAATTTTTTGAACCATTTCTCTACTTAGCTGCAAATCGTTCGGTTTTCATCTCCCTACTCTTGACTATCTTTACTCGAGCTATTTTAGCTTAGTCATCCTTCGTCGAATCAAAATCTCTACACATTTATGAAATCAATTTCAAACTTACGAGTTTTAATCCGCTGCACTAATTCACCCCCCCTCTCTTAGTGCCGCTTCGATCTTAACAATTGCTATCAGAGCAAGGCTCACTCTCATATTTGATTTAATACCCAAGAGAGATGGCTTACTCAGCATGCAAGAGGGTCACTCTATTACACGTCTGCCTATGTTTAATAGGTCGGATTACATGTATTGAAAGACTCATATGGGGATCTTCCTTATTTTCATAGATTTTAAGCTTTGGAATATTATCAAAAATGGATTTCAAAAATCTTCTCTTCGAGCGAATGGGATGAATTGGAGAAGAAGGTTTTTGCTTTAAACGCAAAGGCTATGAATGTCTTGTTTTATGCACTTGACAAAAATGAATTTAATCGTGTTTCGATTTGTGATTCGGCTTTTGATATTTGGAGAACTCTTGAGGTCAATCATGAAGGCATTAGCTGAGTGAAAGAGTCCAAAATCAACATTCTTGTGCATTCTTACAAACTTTTTCAGATGAAACCAAGTGAGTCCATCGAAGACATGTACACCCGTTTCACGGATGTCATCAATGGACTCAAAGCTCTCAGTAAAGGTTTTTCTAACTTTGAACTAGTAACTAAAATGTTAAGATCCCTTCCAAAGAGTTGGAATCCAAAAGTTATGGCCATTTAAGAGGCCAAGGACCTTAAAACATTTCCTCTCGAAGAACTTATTGGGTCTCTAATGACCTACGAAATGATATGCCATGCTGTCACGAACAAACTTCTAAATAGGATGTTGGATGTAATGCTTATGTATATCCGTGTCTTTTGGTATGTTTATGCTTTGTACAGCATGTAGAGGGATGGCCGAAGGCTTAATAGTCCCATTTTAGTTAGGTTGGTGGCCGCTTTAGGCTTGTAAATAAAGGTTGTGTCATGTGGACACGTGTGAGAGATTCTCGGTCTATAGTGGACCATTTTACCCTTTGTTATACAACTGTTCAGAGCTTGTAAAGTCTGTTTATAATGTGCATTGTCTATGAAGTGTTTTCAGAGATGTTTGCTTGTGGATCCCGTGTGAGGTGTTCTCTCTAACCCGTTCTCTCTTTTGTTGGTCCTAAGGGATAATAGGAGGCTTTGGAGAGGCTGACCTTTGTGGACGGATACGCAAAGGTGCCACATGACTTAGGCAAAACCAGCTAAGTCCATGACAGATGGTATCAAAGCGGGACAAGTACTCATAGAAACACTTAGCATGCAAACATGGGGGACCTAGTTGAGCTGCATTGAGGGCAGTCAACACACGCGCAACCGTTTAGGAAAAAACGGGCATGGAGATGTAGGGAAAAGAGTCGCTCAAAGGAGCGGGCATTTGAGATTGGCATTCAGAGGAATGGTCGACCCTTCGCGCAAGAGGCACCACGAGAATAAGCAAGCTTAGAAGAATGTGGAGCGCACAAAGGCTGGGATGGCTGAGTTTGAGCTACAGCTCAACGTTGACAACTATACTTGATGGTGCTCAAAGCAAGCGAGGCGCTTGGTAAAGGATGAGACCATGCAAGGTGGAATGAGTTGCTCAACGACCGAAAGAGTTATGCAAAGCTCACAGAGGTGAGGGGAATTGCTAACTCGAAGAATTTGGTACTCATGCATGGGCTTGTATGTGGACGATGGAATGTTCGTGGCCATCCCAAGGCGACTGAAACTCGGTGCCATGGAGCATTGAAACTTTCTCTTCAGCATGTGAAGGATACGTCTATAGGAGGCTGAAGTGTGCAATGAGTTCAGCATGTTGCTAGGCCTTGAGTGGTGTAGCGGGGGCTGTATTGACGTGGAGTCACAATCTAGCAAGTGCGGTTGCAGGAGGCAGAACAATCTACAGTTTGTTCAGCAAATCAGAGTAGTCCAAGGGGATGGTGGTCTCCGAAACGAAGAGAGATGTTGCTCCAACGGGATAAATATCCAAGAGGGATAAGTCCCAGTTCTCCAGAGGGAGAATCATGTGCAACAAATCGCACATGTTGAGGAGGAGTACCTCAATAAACAATAACTCCACGAAGCTCAATGGACCGAGCAAGCGGCGATGAGTCGTCGCATGATCTCGCTTGAGAGAATGCATTGGTGGATGTATTACGAGATCAAGTGGGGGAGCAACCCAAAGCAACTCAAATGAAGGCACACTTGGAGTCGATATGGAGATCGGACTCAAGGGAGGGCTGACCCGTGGAATGGTGGGCGCGAGGGCCACCATCGACTCAATGCAAAAACGAGGAGTGGAGTAACTTGGGTGTAACTTGGCGAAGTACCTAAGCCGCATGAAGGGAGCCAGCATAGAAGTTGGAACATGAAGCGGAGGCATAGAGCTTTCCTTAGATAGAGATCAAGGACATGAACTCTTGCAAAAGTAAGAGTAGGATCATGTTGTTCTATGGGTCCTTCATTCTGATAGAGCAGACTCATCTTGCATGGTGCCAAAGACGAAGGGAGCTTCTGGGTACATGCACCTTATCTCAGAAAAGCATTTGATGGAGGAACTAAGATGACTCAATTTGCGGAGGCGAAGTTGGGTTCAGAAGGCCTTAGCACGAGGCAAGAGGACGTAGAGGTGGGTACTCTTGAAGAATATGCCATAGTGTTGCCAATCAAGTTGCTAGGCAGGAAGCGGTGCGCAGTGGAGATTGTGTTGGCAGGGGCAGAGGCCCAGGATCCAGACAATGGTGTACTAATTGCAGCGAAGTCAGGGGACTTTAAGAGCTACTAGGCAACGGATTTTCCTAGAGCAGTGCTTCATCTAGGTGTGACCCAAGAGTGGGTGGATGAAGGTCGATTGCCAGAGGAGCGAACAAAATCGAAGGTGGAAGAGACCCTGCGATGTATTGGCAGAGGCCACACATGGAGGGACCACAATTCGAGTTCATCCCACAAGGATCAGAATGCAATAAAGATGTTACCAAGAGGCAACATGGTGCAGCAAATCGTGGTGGAATAATTCGTGGCAATGCGATACACACGACATAGTCCCGTAAGGGACTAGATCATACGGAGGTATGATCGGGAGCTACTGGAAGCTCCACTTCGGCGAACAACACAATGATAAGAAGGGCTATGGATTCAAGGAGTGAAGGTCATGGTACCATAGAGGCGGGTCTTCCATGCGTGCATCGAATTTTGCATCGGATGAAAACTTTGGTCATCAGCATATGGGGGCTAGGTTCCACCAAGGGAAAAGTTCGAATGCAAGTACTAGTGAGTCCCATGGGAGGGACTTGATCATATAAAGGTATGATCGAAGTAGCTGGAGAGTTGGACTGCTCCAAAGCTCATATTTGCTTAAGGGAGCCCGGCAAGTCAAAGGACAAGATCGAGTAAGCGAACGTTGCTACCAAGGAAGCTAAGGAGAATAAAATCGGTGCAAACCCTATAATGCGATGGCAGAGGCCATGCATGAGAGTTGCAGTCTATCTTTTCATCGACCAAAGGGAGCTGCTTGGAGAACACATAGGTGTTGAGGCAAGGAGTCAAAAGGGGCGAGGAAGCGACGACGAGTCCAAAGGGACTTAGCCACCCAAAATCAAGCATCAGTTAGAATGGAGGTGGACTCAGAGGAGTGCCACGGAGACATATGTACTGATTGTGAGGAAAAGAGATGCAGATGCAAGGCGATGGATAGTAGGGTCATGGGCATGGCAGCGCTATGGTACCGCAGTGGTGGAACTTTCGTGAAAGTCATTGATCCCTTACTCTCATGGAGGGAGAGCGCTTGGTCGTGAAAGGGGCCGAGGAGGTAGAGCATGCAGAGGCAAACTCCAAGTACTAAGACAAGGCTGAAGGGCAGAGGCCAAGGAACTTCGTAAGACCGGTGTCAACGAGCTTCTCATCAAGATAGCTGAAAGTGAAGGACTTCGGGTCATGCAAGAGTGCACGACCAAGGAACGAAGCAGGCAGTATGCGGTGCTGTACCTTTGTTACTTAGGGAAGTAGGCGACAGGGTTGATGGAGAAGATGGTACAATCCCAGAGACAACCAAATCTATTAGAGAATTACTCCAAGTTAGGGTGAAAACTTCTTGCATTCCAGAAGTTCGATGGCATTTAGAAGGTGAATCATAGTAGCTAACTCAACGCAAGGAGTGCAAACACTTCAAGTGCTTCAGAAGTGTGAGCAAAGAGCAGGCGAAGGCCAGTAACCATCTCGATACATAGAGTACAATCTCGAGGAGGCGGGCGAAGTCAAGTAACCTTTGTCTCCTCAACTCTTAAGAGAATGGGCGAAACCAAGTATCTAAATTCTCTCATCTATCCAGCAGAGGAGCTCTGCATATGTTCAAAGACCCTTCGAAGATAATGGAAGACAATAGTTATCAAATCCTCACCAACGGTGATCAGTGCTACTGAGAGTAGATTGTCCGCTTTATTTCCCAACGAACTGCCAATCGAAAGCAGAAGTGATGCGAACCTACTTGGAAGTGACAACTAAGTAAAAGAAGAGTCAATGGACAAATTTTATGGAGGAAGGACCCAAAAACTTCAAAAGTTTACGAGACGATGCTCATTAAAGCTCCAACAAGCATCCACCCAATTCAAGCAACATGAACATTTGAGAGACTAACGCATAATAAGGATGGTCTTTTATTTCATCTGGAGGATCAGCAGGAACCAACAGGGATAAACAACTCAGTCAACCCCACACTCGAGTCAGAGTCATTGGCGAGTTGAAGCAGCATGGCGGATCAAAGGTTCAAGTACTCAAAAATAACAGCGGAGAGTAGTTGGGAGCCAAGAGGTGCATTGTAGCTGGAGCAGAAGATTGAAGACTCAGCAAAGGTGAGGAGTTGCAGTGTCGACAAAGGCTTCGACGAGGACGTCGAAGGAATAAGTGGGGGAGAATGTCACAGACAAACTTCTAAACAGGATGTTGGATGTAATGCTTATGTATGTCTATATCTTTTGGTATGTTCATGCTTTGTACAGCATGTAGAGGGACGGTCGAAGGCTTAATAGTCCCATTTTAGTTAGGTTAGTGGCCGCTTTAGGCTTGTAAATAAAGGTTGTGTCATGTGGACATGTGTGAGAGATTCTTAATCTATAGTGGACCATTTTACCCTTTGTTGTGTAATTGTTCAGAGCTTGTAAAGTCTGTTTGTAATGTGCATTGTCTATGAAGTGTTTTTGGAGATGTTTGCTTGTGGATCCCGAGTGAGGCGTTCTCTCTAACCCGTTCTCTTTTTTGTTAGTCCTAAGGGACATGGGAGGCTTCGGGGAGGTTGACCTTTACGGACAGACACGCAAAGGTGTCGCACGACTTAGGCAAAACCAGCTAAGTCCGTGACAATACTCATGAAGAGCTCGAGAACCCCCTTCTAAAGAACAGGAAGGATATGACACTTAGAACATAAGAAGACCACTTGAAAGGAATATCAAGTGATGAGGACATTGACGATGACATTGCACTTTTAACTCGAAAATTTAAAAAATATATAAGAAAGAACAAATTTAAAAATGATACCAAAAATAAGCTTGAACATAAAAAGGACCAAGTAATATGCTATGAATGCAAGAAGCTGGGGCACTTCAAAAATGAATGCCCCCAAGCCAAGAAGAAGCCACCGAAGAAGAAGAAAGCTTTAAAAGCGACTTGGGACGACTCAAATGATTTCGAGAATGAAGAAGCTAGCAACAAAGAGGAGGCAAACTTTGCGCTAATGACTTTAGGAGGAGAGGTATGTGATTTAATTAATGAAGATTTATCTTTCGATGAACTTTCTATTGCTTTTCATGAATTCTTTGATGAGTATAGAACTATTAGTAAGAAGTTCAATCTATTAAAGAAAGAGCATGCCTTACTACAAAATAAGCTTGATAGTCTTCAAACTCCTTCATGCTTTAAGTGTGAATACTTAGAAGCAATAAAAAATAAGAATTTATTACTTAAGGATACCTTAAACAAGTTTAAGGTCGGTAGCAAAGGCTTGGACAGGATCCTTGTAAACAAGGGTCACGTCGCAAATAGAAGTGGAATTGGTTTTGTGAGAGGACCCACATTACATGTTTCACCTCATTTGAAATGCAACTTTTATTGTAAATCCAGACATGTTGTTTACAAATGTCCATTTAAGAAAATTAATCTACATAAGTTGATTTAGGTTCCTAAAGGAACTATAAATAATTCAATGATGAATGACAAAATTAATAGATCAATTTTTGAGGCACCCAAAATCAAATGGGTACCTAAAAACCATCCTCTTTTATAGACAAACTCATAAGAGTAAGAGATGGTATCTTGATAGTGGATGCTCAAGGCACATGTTAGGTCTAGCTCATATGTAGGCTTGGACAATTTGGGTCATAAGCCCAAATCAATAATTAAGAGAGAAAGGGCAAAAGGTGAGTGCAACAAAAAAATTAGTGTGTACAGTGAACGTGTGCGGCGGCATGCAGAGAAAAGAGGAGAGAGAAATAGAGAGAGAAAGTAAGGTTTTTAAGATTTTTACTTGACGATCGGTGGCTAAACGTTGTCAGTTTTAGTCCAAATTTTATGTGGAGAATCTTTGCAGCAAACTCTACAATCCTAATAGTGTTGATCTATAGTTTACCCTCTTTAAGATACTTTCCTGCTATACCCACTTTATGAGACCTAGAATTCTCTTTTGAGGAGATCCATCCTATATGATGATATGTCAGAGCCAATGTTCTTGATGTTATTCTAATCCTCTAGTTATTCTAGAGAAGATTTATTATAAACCTGTTATCATTATTATTGATAGTGGAAGTTTGAGGTGGACTACGGTCCCGTGGTTTTTCTCACATTGGGTTTTTCACGTTAAAAGATTTGTTCTCACTATGTGATTGATTTTTTGCTTTATTGTTTATACTGTGCTAGTTGATATTTTCATTTAGATATCAAGTTGGTATTTTGATGAGGAACCCATTTTGATACATAAAGAGGGAAAAGAATATTTCTCTATAACAGGTTTTTTCCCAACAAGTGGTATTAGAGCAACAAGTTGTTTGGTGCTAGTTTTTCTTGTGTGATTGAAATGGAGTAGTCAGATGGTATGATTAAATTAAACTCATCAAATTATTCCACTTGGAGGAGTCTGATGGAAGATTTGCTATATTGCAAAGATTTGTATAAGCCTATCAAGGTTAAAGATAAACCTTCTACTATGGACGATGAAGAATGAGAAGTTCAACATAGAAAAGTCATTGCCTATATTAGAAGATAGATGGATATAAACTTGCATGAGCATATTTTAGATGAAACCAGAGCTGATGTTATTTGGCAAAGGTTAGAAAGCCTCTTTGCGGAAAAGATAGTGGGAATTAGAATTTCTCTCCCCTGAAGGCTTGTAAATTTGAAGTATAAAGATGGTGGTAACATTATTGAGCATATAAGCCTATTTCAGAGTCTTGCAAATAAGCTAGTTGCTATGAAAATAAATATAGATGATGAGATGCAAGGATTATTACTTCTCAGTTCTTTACTAGAAAGTTGGGAAACGTATGTGGTGACTATTTGTAACTTCACGCTAGAGGGGACTCTAACTATAGATATGGTTAAAGATAGTTTACTAAATAAAGATGCTAGAAGGAAAGAATAGGGTGAATCTTCTTCTGGGGCATTTGTTACTGAAAAACAAGAAAGACGTGGAAGAAGTCATAGTAGAAATCCACATGGTTATAGAGGAAGATCCAAGTCTAGAAGAAATATCAAATGTTTTCACTATAACAGGTCAGGTCATATGAAGAAAAAGTGTAGGTTTTGGAAGCGAGAACAGAATGAAATGAAGAAAAATGAGAAAGAGACCAATATAGTTGCTATTGAAGGTAATATCACTATTATCTGTGATGAAGGTTGTGTTAGTCTGGTAGCTCAGGACAGTAATTGGGTAATTGACTCTAGTGCTTCATTTCATGTTACTTCTCATGGTGATTTCTTTAGATCTTACACTATTGATAATTTTGGTAATGTCAGAATGGGAAATAATGGTACATCTAAGATTATGGGTATTGGAGATATTTGCTTGGAGACCAATATTGGGAGCAAATTGATACTGAAAGATGTAAGGCATATTCCAGATATTTGTCTTAACTTGATATCTATAGGTAGACTTGATGATGAGGGCTTTGCATACTATTTTGGTGAAAGCAAATGAAAACTCACTAAAGGTTCTCTGATCGTGGCAAGAGGAAAGAAACTTAACTCTTTTTATATCATGGAAGCTAGGCTACACAAAGGAGAGATTAATGTAATTCAAAAAGGTAAAAGTATAGATCTTTGGCACAAGAGGCTTGGACATATCAGCAAGAAGGGACTTCAAACTCTTGCTAGAAAATAGTTCTTACCAGAGTTGCAAGGTACATCTCTTAAATCTTGTGATCATTGCTTAGTTGGAAAAATACATAGAGTTGCATTTCAGACATATCCATCAGCTAGAAGATCAAATATTATTGATTTAGTTCATACTGATGTTTATACTATGCAAAATAGAACTCTTGGAGGTGCCCTTTATTTTGTTACTTTTATTGATGACCATTCTAGAAAAGAGTAGGCTTTTGCTTTGAAATCTAAAGACCAGATACTCGATGTTTTCAAGGAGTTTCATGTCAGTGTTGAAAGAGAGACTAGCAGAAAACTAAAGTGTATTCGATCAGATAATGGTGACGAGTATAGGGGTCATTTTGAGAATTATTGCAGGTTCCATGGTATCAAGCTTGAGAAAACAGTTCCTAAAACTCCTCCACAGAATGGCATGGCAGAAAGGATGAACAGAACCATTGAAGAAAGGATTAGGTGTATGCTTTCCCATGCCAAGTTACCAAAGTCATTTTGGGGGGAGACTATGAGAACTACAGTTGATCTGATAAATCTTTCTCCATTAGTTCCTCTGAAATGTGATGTTCCAGAGAGAATATAGAGAGGAAAAGATATATCTTATAATCACTTAAGAGTCTTTGGGTGTAAAGCATTTGTTCATATTCCCAAAGATGAGAGGTCCAAGCTTGATAGTAAAGCAAAAGCATGTATCTTCTTGGGATATGGTCATGAAGAGTTTGGGCATAGATTATGGGATCCAGTGAATAAGAAGATTATTAGAAATAGAGATGTTGTGTTTCTTGAAGACCAATTATTTGATGATGGTGATAATATTGAGAAGCCAGAAACCTCTATTTATATTCCTTGGAGTTTGGGTCCAATTCCTTCACTTGTAGTTCATGATAATTATGGGAGAGATGAACAAGAAGATTGTGGTGAGAATACCAGTGATGATACACCTACAGTTGATGATGCTGAACCAACTGAACAGTCACTTCCACCACCAGTTGAGATTCCATTGAGAAGATCCACTAGAGAGCGACAACCATCTACTAGATATCCTCCACATGAGTGAGTATGTTATGCTTACTGATGGGGGAGAGCCAGAAACTTACCAAAAAGCTATTCTACATTAGCATAAGAATGAGTAGGTTAAAGCTATGTAAGAATAGATGAGATCCTTGCTTGAGAACCATACCTATGACTTGGTAAAATTGTCTAAAGAGAAGAAAGCTCTCAAGAATAAGTGGGTTTATAAATTGAAGACTGAAAATAATAACTTACAACAAAAATACAAGGCACGACTAGTTGTGAAAGGATTCAGTCAGAAGAAAGGTATTGACTTTGAAGAAATATTTTCTCCAATTATGAAAATGTCCTCTATCCAGGTTGTTCTTGGTTTAGTTGCCCGTTTGAATTTAGAAGTTGAGCAATTTGATGTAAAAACAACATTTCTTCATGGTGACTTAGAAGAAGAAATTTATATGGAGCAACCAGAAGGTTTCAAAGTCAAGGGAAAAGAAAATATGATGTGTAAGCTTAGGAAAAGCTTATATGGACTCAAACAGGCACCTAGACAGTGGTATAAGAAGTTCGATTCCTTTATAATGAGCCAAGGGTATGATAGAACCACATCTGATCATTGTGTGTTTATGAAAAAATTTTCAAATGATGATTTTATTATTTTACTGCTATATGTTGATGATATGCTAATTGTTGGCCATGATGTTGGAAAAATTGGAAAGCTTAAAAGAGAGCTAAGTCTTATGTCATGAAAGACTTGGGATCGGTGAAACAAATACTTGGCATAAGAAAATTAATCTACATAAGTTGATATGGGTTCCTAAAGGAACTATAAATAATTCAATGATGAATGACAAAATTAATAGATCAATTTTTGAGGCACCCAAAATCAAATGGGTATCTAAAAACCATCCTCTTTTATAGACAAACTCATAAGAGTAAGAGATGGTATCTTGATAGTGGATGCTCAAGGCACATGTTAGGTCTAGCTCATATGTAGGCTTGGACAATTTGGGTCATAAGCCCAAATAAATAATTAAGAGAGAAAGGGCAAAAGGTGAGTGCAACAAAAAAATTATTGTGTGCACTGAACATGTGCGGCGGCTTGTAGAGAAAAGAGGAGAGAGAAACAAAGAGAGAAAGTAAGGTTTTTGATATTTTTGCTTGACGATCGATGGCCAAACGTTGTCAGTTTTGGTCCAAATTTTATATGAAGAATCTTTGCAACAAACTATACAATCCTAATAGTGTTGATCTACATTTTACCCTCTTTAAGATACTTTCCTGCTATACCCACTTTGTGAGACCTAAAATTCTCTTTTGAGGAGATCTATCTTATATGATGATATGCTAGAGCCAAGATCTATGTTCTTGATGTTATTCTGATCCTCTAGTTATTCTAGAGAAGATTTACTATAAACCTGTTATCATTATTAATAATAGTGGAAGTTTAAGGTGGACTACGATCCCGTGATTTTTCCCACATTGGGTTTTCTATGTTAAAAGATTTGGTCTCACTGTGTGATTGATTTTTTGCTCTATTATTTATACTGTGCTGGTTGATATTTTCATTTGGATATCAAGTTGGTATTTTGATGAGAAACCCATTTTGATACATAAAGAGGGAAAAGAATATTCCGCTTTAACAGGTTTTTTCCCAACAGCACATGACCAGAGATCCATCTCATTTCTCTATGTTCACTAGCAAAGAAGAAGGGTATGTCACCTTCGGAGACAATAATAAAGTTAAAATCATTTGTAAAGGAACCATAGGTAACAAATCAAGTTTTTCAATTGATGATGTGTTGCTAGTTGATGGATTAAAACATAATCTCTTAAGCATTAGTCAATTATACGATAAAGGTTATATCGTTAGATTTGAATCTAATGTATGCATTATTGAAAAACCAAACAATAACATATCAATGATTGCCTTAAAACAAAATAATGTCTACAACATCAACCTTGATGAACTTAGTAATGAAATGTGCTTTTCCACTTTAAATGATGATGCTTGGCTTTGGCATAGGAGATTAGGCCATGCAAGTATGAAACTAATATCCAAGATTTCATCTAGAGAGTTAGCACAAGGGATTCCCAATATGAAGTTTGTTAAGGACAAAGTGTGTGATGCTCGTCAACTAGGAAAACAAATAAAAACTAGTTTCAAACCAAAAAATCAAATTAGCACCACTAGACCATTGAAATTGATCTATTTAGACTTATTTGGATCAATTGACACAACGAGTCTAGGAGGAAGCAAATATGCCTTCGTAATTATAGATGACTATAGTAGATACACTTAAACCTATTTTTTGGCTCACAAAAGTGATTGTTTCAAATGTTTTTTTAAATTTTGTAAACTTACTCAAAACGAAAAAGGCTTCATGATTTCATCAATTCAGAGTGATCACGGTGGTGAATTTCAAAACCATGACTTCTAAAGTTTTTGTGAATCCAATGGATATAACCACAACTTCTCCACTCCGAGAAATCCTCAACAAAATAGGGTAGTTGAAAGAAAAAATAGAAATTTACAAGAAATGACAAGAACCATATTAAATGAACATAGTCTACCTAAGTATTTTTGGGTCGAAGCCATTAATACGACTTGCTATGTCATTAATAGGGTTCTAATAAGATTATCTCTATCAAAAACTCCCTATGAATTATGAAATAACAAAAAACCAAATGTTTCTTATTTTAAAGTTTTCGGTTGCAAATGCTTTATTTTAAATGAAAATGATGCCTTAGGAAAATTTGATGCTAAATCCAATAAAGGCATCTTTCTTGGTTACTCTTTCGTTTCTAAAGCTTTTCGTGTTTTTAACAAAAGAACCTTAGTTATAGAAGAGTCTATTTATGTAGTTTTTAATGAAAATTTTGAGTTAAAGAAAAATAATTTTGATGATGATCTTGGTTTTGATAATTTGAATTTAAATGAACTCCCTCCTCAAAATAGTAACTTAGATGCATCTTCTTCCAAAATTTCTTTACCTAAGGAATGGAAGTATGTAGATGCTCATCCAAAGGAGCTAATTATAGGAGATACATCAAAAGGGGTTCAAACTCGTTCTTCCTTCAAGAATTTTTGAGCTAACGCTGCCTTCCTTTCTCAAATTGAACCTAAATGCATTGACGAAGCCTTGAAAGATGATTCATGGGTTATTGCAATCCAAGAGGAATTGAACCAATTTGAGAGGAATGAGGTATGAAAGCTTGTTCCTAGACCTAGTGACCATTTAGTCATTAGTACTAAATGGATCTTTAGAAACAAGCAAGATGAATGCGGTGTCGTGATTAGAAACAAGGCTAGACTAGTGGCCAAAGGTTTCAATCAAGAAGAAAGTATCGACTACGAAGAGACCTTCGCTCCTGTGGCAAGATTAGAAGCCATTATGATGCTCCTTCTCTATGCTAGTAGTAATGATTTTAAACTATTTCAAATGGATGTCAAAAGTGCTTTCTTGAATGGTTTTATTTCCGAAGAAGTGTATGTTGAACAACCTCCCAGATTTGAAAATTCTCTTCTTCCTAATCATGTATTTAAATTGATTAAGGCTCTCTATGGCTTAAAACAAGCTCCTAGAGCTTAGTATGAAAGGCTTAGTTCCTTTCTTATTTTAAATAATTTTTCAAAAGGCAAGGTTGATACTACATTATTTATCAAATATTTTAAAAATAATTTTTTTATTATTCAAATTTATGTTAACGATATTATGTTTGGTTCTTCGGATGAATCACTATATGAATAATTTGCCAAGTGTATGAGTCATGAATTTAAAATGAGCCTAATGGGAGAATTAACCTTCTTTTTAGGATTATAAATTAAATAACTTAGTAATGGTATATTTCTTAATCAATCTAAATATACATTAGAATTGTTAAAATGATTTAACATGGATGGTTTAAAAACTATAAATACTCCTATGAGTACTTCCACTAAGTTAGACATGGATGAATGTGGTGAAAGCTTTGATCAAAAAAATATAAAAGAATGATTAGTAGTTTACTTTACCTCACCGCAACTAGACCGAATATCATGTTTAGTGTAGGACTTTGTACTAGGTTTCAAGCTAATCCTAAATTGTCTCATCTTAAAAGTGTTAAAAGAATCCTTAGATATCTTAAAGGAACTTCTAATTTAGGATTATGGTATCCAAAATCCGATAATTTTGATTTAATAGCTTATGCAGATGCCGATTTTGGCAGATGTATGATAGATATAAAAAGCACAACTGGAACATGTCAATTTTTAGGACATATACATGTTTCTTGGACTTCCAAGAAATAAAATTCGATTGCACTATCTATGGTGGAAGTCGAATACATAGCTGCAAGTGCATGTTGTGCACAAGTTGTTTGGATGAGAAATACATTGGAAAACTATGGAATTTACTTAAAGAACATTTTCATAAAATATGATAATACAAGTACTATTTGTCTAACTAAAAATCCAATTCAATACTCTAGAACTAAGTATATTGACATTAGGCATCACTTTATACGAGATCATGTCAATAATAATAATGTCATTCTAGAATTTATTGATACAAAACATCAATTAGCAGATATTTTTATAAAAACCTTAAATGAAGATCAATTTGACTTTATTAGAAGGAAACTAGGTATATTGAATTGTCCTTGTGAATGAGCTTGATTGTATGTATATTTTCTGAAAATTTTTCATCCTCTTTTCGGTTTTCATGGATTTGACATCTTTCTTTTCGATTTTGAATGACATCTTAAAGAGTGATCTAAGACACTATCCTATCTTAAATCAAACACATTAAAACTTCTAATAACAAAAATAAAAAAAATCAATTTTTAGCGTGCCAACGGTGGCACCGCTAGAATCGGCTGTAGCACCGCTTGGGTGCTTGGTCCCCAGGCGGTGGCATCGCTCGGTTGGCGGTGGCACCACCCGAGAACCCCCTTATAAAGAAGGGGGGTTAGGGTCGGTGGTGGAACCGCCCCCAACTCGAGAGCACCCTCCCTAGCACTCTCACAAAGCCCTCTAAACCTCTCTTAATCTCATTCTAAGCCTCTAGAAGCCTAGAGAGGGGTTCTTCTTGGATCAAGCTCTCTACCTCCCAAGGAAACTTATATAAGGTAAGATCTAAAAAAATTTTTTTCTTCTTCCTCTCATTATTTGGCTTATTCTTTAAAGTTCTCTCTCAATCTATCATCATGATTAGATATGGCTCCTAATAGATCATCAAGAACCAAAGGGAAAAGGGTGGAAGGAGATTCCTATGACCAAATCCTCTTTAGATCTAATGAAGTAGCCCTTAGGTATCTTAATTTCGAAACAAGTATAATACATAAGGGCAAACATATTGATCTAGTTGAACTTGGAAACCTAGAACCCATTAGATGATTTGCAAATTTAGATGTCTTATTTATCCTACAAATCGATGAACTAATTTACCCTAGGTTGGTTAGCTTATTTTACGCAAACTTAAGTGTGGACAATGATAACTTAACTACCTACCTCTTAGGAATACAAATTCGAATCTTCGATAGCACTATATATGAGTTAATTAGAATTGCCGAAAAGGAAAGGGGTTGTTATTTTAGAAGTAAATGGGATATGAATGCAATCGGAGCAACTTACTCCGAAGCCTTAGAAACTGTTTTTGCAAATCTGAACCTAGGCATAATTTCCAAAAGTAGCGAGCACTTATTGCCCTTTAACTCTAAATTTCTTTATCACATCATGATAAGCATCTTACTTCCTAAACAATTTCATCATGATGAGATTAGTCAAAATAGAGTTAAGTACTATGTATTGGGTTATGACCGGCCAAAATAATTGTTTTGGATACTTAATCCAACAACATATGCAGAACATAATAGCTAAAGACTCAATGTTACCATATAGGGGGTTAGTCACTCGATTAATGCTTGCCTATAATATTTGTGTCTCACACGATAAAAAAAATAATCCAGGTCGATCGATTTAACACTATCAACAGAAACCTACTCAAGAGACTTAGGTATATTTTTAGCAATGGTATATGGATTAGACAACCTAGAAGGATTGATCAAATTCTCCCACTAGTAGAACACCTTGAAACACCCATTTTTAGGGGAAATGAATCTTCTCCTCCTAGTCCCTTTGATGCAGCATATTTAGAACCAGCTCCTGCTTTATCTTCTGAAGATCCTATCATGGTAGAATTAAATCAAATCAAATCACAACAAGAGCAACTCAAATCATAGTAAGAGCAAATCCAATTACAGCAAGTTGAAATTTTGAGAGAACTATGACAGATGCACCAGAAGATATATGTCATGTATAGGAACTCTAGAATTCCTCCTAAGGAATAATCGTTATGTTAAACCTTTCTTATTATTGTAAACCTCTATGCTACCTTGACATGCGTTTGACATTATCCTAGTATACGTTGTTGGATGTTTCTTTTTGAAATTTTGTTAATATTTTGATGGCACCTTCATGTTATTTTGGATGATTTGATGTCTTCCTTGAATGATCGATCTTAATGCCAAGTTGAAGCTTTGTCAATTTTGACATCTCCTTTTCAAGATTTTTTTTTCTTATGAGATGATTTTATGAATGGCTTCAATGATCATGAGTTTTATGCTTGAAAACTCATCTCATTTTTGTCGATGACAAAGGAGAAGAAGAATGTGCAAAAGATTGATGACTTATGCAAATATGAAATTAGCATGACTTATATATATTGTATTGCAATAGCTTATATGTTGTATAATGCAATGAAAAATGTCTTATATGTGTTATATTCCTTAAAAGCATCGTAAAACTTTTTTAGCATATCGCATATGAAAGTTTTTAGATTAGTTATCGTATCATGTTTATCATTATATATATATATATATATATATATATATATATATATATATATATATATATATATATATATATATATATATATATATATATATATATATATATATATATATATGATAAACAATTATCTCATGACCATATGAAATCATACCTTGCATTTATATCATGAGATCCATGTTGAAATTTTAAATTATTATTATTTCTTATCGAAATGATAATTATCTTTTATCATTCGGCTTGAAAATAATTTTCATGCCTTAAAATTATGAGAAATATGAAGTTTTGTATTTGCTCATGCTTATTAAGAATAATGATAAGTTCAACAAATAGAACTTATCAGTTTAGGCTTGAATTCAAGGAGATTGAATTCAAATGTTTTTATCCTTTCATAATATGACATATAGATAGGGGGAGTTATGATTAACTCCGTCGATTGTCGTCATAAAAGAGGGGGAGATTGTTGTATCTCAAATTTTGATGATGAATTCAATTGATGGATTAATTGATATAATCCATATTATTGAGTTAAGTGTGTAGGATCAACTACGATAGCTTGAAGACATAAAGCAAGTATACCGGAGTCAAGTTCGATGGGTGTTTGAGAGTCCGCCGAAAGTCCGAAGAATCATCGGAAGTGTTGCCGGAACCAACCGAGAAAGAATCGGGGACTTGCCGAAGTTTTCGGAAGTCCACCGGAAAGATCATCAGAGGTTCGTGGAGATCACTGAGAAGGTTCAAATACTTGCTAAAGACTCGTTGAACTCGCTAGAAGACCAAGAGCCTGCTGGGAGTCTGCCGGAAGAAATCCGAGGTGTATCGGAAGTTCGCTGGAAAGCTCGCTGGAAGGAAACTCAACATTGCCGGTTAAAAATTTGCTTAGGGCTATATCTTAATTTCGTAGTTTATATATAATTTGGGTTAGGATTAAGGATTAATCTTATAACTCGATTAGGGGCCAATTGGGCCCGAGTTTGGACTGGTTTGAGCCAAGTTTGGAGCCCAACTAGTGAGTTGGAATAGTCCAAGCAGTGGCACCACCGGACTAGGTGGTGGCACTGCCCAAAACTTGAGAGATCCGGTGGTGGCATTGCCAGTACACTGTTAGTGTCAAGACACTGATAGGCAGTGGCACCGCTAGCACCGGGAAACCCGAAAGTAATTTAAATTTGGAGCCCAAATTTGAATCATCTTGGGGCCTATAAATACTCCTCAATTTTCAACAGAGAAGACAACTTTTTGAGAAGTTAGAAAGTGAGAAAAAGCTCTAGTAAAATCTTGTTTTCAATAGCTTAAGTGTTCACCTCCCTCTTTCTCTTTGAAAACATCGGTAAGAGTATGAACCACTTGTAAGAATAGTGTAAGAGGAGTATTTGGTCCTTCCCCTTTAAAGTGCGATCCTAACAAAATTATCTGGTTTGTTCATTTGTTATAAATTATGTACGTCCTCAATGTCCTCCGCTTCTACAAAACAAAAAGTGCTTTGTTGTAGAAGAATTTCTTATTTATATTCTTCATTTTATGTAAGATGATAAACAATGGAATCTTGATTTGCAATATCGTTGCCTGACAAGAAAAAAACAACGGCAAGAAGCTCTAATGTTTCGGCTATTTAAGATTCACTATGTCGTTCTTTTATCATTATCGAGCTCTATAAAAAAATGATGATATTCATATTCAGATTAATAGAATTTTAAATTGAAGTAGTAGTACGATGGTGGACGAGGAGCAAGGGTGCGCTAGGTGGTGATCGGCGAGCGGGCTTTGTTGCTGGGAGATCCTTGAGTAAGGTAGCAAAACACGAGTAAGAAAGTAACCCTAAGCAAGGTTCTGAAAAGAAGAAACATAGTTCATGTCTTGATGCATGCTTACTGCTAAATAACGATCAGCATAGGATAGGATGGTCTAGACAAAGTATCTCATGCCTTCAACTTATATTTTTTTGGAATATTACTTTACTAAATTATATCTCATATATTTAGTCTTACACCTACCTAATCAACTCTTAGTTTCTAGGGTTTTTCGATAACTCTAATTTAAATTAATTTTATTTAAAACTCTCATTAACTAAAATAATATCATTAGCATATAAAATATCTAATGAGGTCTACCCTAGTAAATTTGCCAATTATTAAAAAAGATATAGATTAAGAAACCAACTAAAAATATATTTCTTATGATTCTAATACTAATAACATAATTTATAGGGAAATCATGGGGACGACATCACATGCATAGTGAAAGAATATTAAAACAAAAATCTCAAATTTCTCAATATGTGTTCGTCGTCGTGCAGAGATTGGTACGTAAAATCCGCGAAACTTAAAAGCTTATAGATTATATTACCTAGGGAGATCGTGTATCCCTGCAGATCTCTAGGAGAGGGTAAAGGAGGTCAAGCATCCTTCTCTCTAGCGATGATCGACACAGTAGGATTATGACGATGCTCCTCGAATCTCCAAGCCTACTATCTAAGGAGGAGAATAGGAGATGACAACTTAGAGAGGCTCTAGCCTATAAACCATTGGTTCCCTCCTATTTAAAGAAGTCCCCGATCAACATAAACCTAATAGATCTTGCCCTATTTGGTATTGGATCTCCATCTAACTACCCAAATCTCTTAGATTAGTGGATCTCTATCCAATAATCTCTCATTGGCTCTTATTAGATCTCATCCATAGGATCCAATAATTTAGGGGCTTATTGAATGTCGAATAAGATAGGGGCTCCGACGGATATCTCATATCCGAATCTCTACTCATCACAATGCTTACCATATGTGTGTGACCCTCTAGGCCCAATATTTAGCTGGCCATGAATCATACTTATCAAAACTCTTTCTGGTTCAATGAATTATTATCTCTATAATAATTCACTCGACTCATCGACTAGGGACGTACTATGTCACTACGCCGCAATCCTCAAACGATATAGAGGAATCCAATCCATTGGACCTGTCTATCCTTAGTTACTATATACCTATAGTCTCTTATCGATCTAATATCCCAAAGACTATATACCATGCATGGTATTGTCAGACCCAAATGGTTTCTACTCGAGTCTCGCTCTAATCAGATTCTTCCAAAGAACTCTTTCTCTCTCAATCCGAATGATCCTGGCCAAGGATTTATTTGAGTAAGATTATATGATATATTCTTCTCATGACACCGAGAGCTGATGCTCCTCTATCGATACTCAATAGTCCTCATAAGGTTGACTATCACTCCCGATGACCGGCTATGCTAAATCTGGAACCTCCAAACCTATAAGTCTGGTATCAAAAAGTGAAGTACTCATACATGACATCCTTGGTATCTCAAGTCTAAGGACTAGATACATCACTAGGACTATAGAATCATTGTCTGATAATAAGGCATCTTCAACCATCTAACATTCTGTAAGCGAATCAATCAGTGAACTCATTCTCCAATGAGCAGTTGTACTATATCCCTAGTATCCCCACACGAGTAGCTATGAGACTAGCTGCATCCATCATATGGACGAGTATATAGTATACTAATCTGTCCAACTATCTTGATGTCCCTCTCGAGTAACCAATGATCGGGATTATTTATTATTTATGTTTAAAGGCGAATTGGTCTCATTATCGTGATCTCATCACGATCCGATTCCCATTGCACAGATCCATGGACATCACAATATATTCAAGCAATAAGCAATATAAAGTGATAAAATATTAAATAATAATAATAAGCAAAAAGATCGTGTGTCAAGTCACACATGCCATCACTTACTTGATTGGCTTGTAGGGCACCTATAACTAGAAATCTTCCACTTAACCTAAAGCCAACCACCTTTGTGTCTAATCCCCATCGGAGCCCTATGACATTCAAAGACAATCTGAGGTAATGACTTTATCAGTCGATATGCGATGTTATCCTTGGATGGAACTCTTTCCACTACTATAGCTCCTCGGGTCACGATCTCTCTAATCAGGTGGAACCTTCTCAATATTGAATCTCATATTTTGATGATGAAACTAATTGATAGTGTTTGTGATCTAATGTGCATTCAAGTGATGTAGGACTAGCTTCGATCAAAAAGTAAATTGATTAAAGCAGGAGGAATCAAACGTTGGACCGAAGTGAATATGTCAGAAGATTGGATGTCGAGCCGAAGGATCGGTCGACGTATCGGCAGAATGCTTCATGCCATGAGTTCAGGCATCGGGCTAAGAAGATCAGACATTGCATCAAAGAGATCAGATATTGCGGGAAGACAACATACCGATTGGGCAATATGCCGAAGGAGAGGATGAAACGCCAAAGGATCAAACGAAACGCCGAATAAACCAATGACATGCTGGACAACATAGGATTCATGCTTGTAATAATTTATCTAAATCAAGATAGTTTAGGTCTAATTGAGTCGGTATTGAGGTGAAACAATGCTAACTCAATTAGGGGCCAATTGGGCCTAAATCAAAGCTAAATTGGGCCTATTATTTGGCTCATTCAGTGTCTTATAGCAGACTTGGCGGTGGTATTGCCCAGACACAATCTTCAAGATTATGTTAGGCGATGGTACCACCCAAATGTAGTCTTCAAGACTATGTCAGGCGGTGGTACCGCCTAGACATAGTCTCCCAAACTGTGTCAAGCGGTAGTACCGCCAGACAGAGCAATGGTACCGCCTAATGTTAGTGCTGTAGGCAGTGGTATCACCCAGCACAGGCGATGGTACTGCAAGGACTCAAAAAATATGGGATAAGACCTTTTTTTACTCCAATTTTGAAACCATTTGGGGTCTATAAATACCTCGGCTATTGGTACATGGGATAGTAAGAATTAAGCACGAAATTGAGTTGAAAAATGGGGATAGAAGACTTGAAAATTTTAAGAAACTCTTTTAGGATTTAGGATCACTTCTTCCTAGTATTTAAAAGTTTGTCTAAAAGGAGAAGTGAGGTCTAAGAAAGAGAGGCTTGTAAGGGTTATCTCCTAAACCCGTAAAAAGAAGAAAGAGTGTAAAAGGATAGTTGATCTTCGCCCATTGAAGAAATATCGCTAGTGGATGCCGGTGTTACGATTAAGAGTGGTACTAAGAGGAGGGGGTGAATTAGTGTAGCGGATAAAATCACCGGTTTAAGAAATTCTTACGATGAAAAACTATTTCAAAGATATGTTAACTTGAAAGCATATTTGTAAGGTAGTGAAAGTAATAATTCAGTTTGCAGTAAAGGTAAATTGTAAAACAGAAATGCAAACTGTTTTATAGTGGTTCGGTTGTCGTGACTTACATCCACTCCATTAATTCCTCTTTCGTCGAGGCCACTAGTATCCACTAATAATCTTTCTTCAATGGGTGAAGATCAACTACCCTTACAACTCAATTCTCCTTTTGACAAGTTCAGGAGAGAACCTTTACAACCCCCCTTCACTCTTCTCTTAAATAAGACTAACACTTAGAGCTTTGAGAGGAGTTCTCATAAGATTACAATAGCATTTTTGTTTCTTTTTGCTCTCTATTTTTGTGTTTATTAACTAGAGATGAGAGGGGTATTTATAGGCCTTACGTGGATTTAAAATTAGAGCCTAAAAGTATCTCATCCCGTGTTTTCTAAGTCCTGGCGGTACCGTCACCTGTGCTGGGTAGTACCACCCCTATAGCATTGTAAGTGAGAAGTACCACTACCTAGTCTAGTGGTACCACCGCTTGACACCTTACCACTAGGCAGTACCATCACCCAATCTGGTGGTACCATTGCTTGGCAATCTCTTGAAGATTGTGTCTGGGCAGTATCACCACCTGACATAGTCTCGGAGACTATGTCATGACGGTTCCACCTATTGGGTCACTATTTTGGGCCTTCCACTTAGCCCAACACTGCCCAAACTTGGGCCCAATTAGCCACTAATTGAGTTAGCCCAATTCCAACCCAATTATGTGCTAACTATGAATTTTAAGACATATACTAAGCAAATCAAGTCCGGTTAGTCTAGGTTTCTTCCGGTGAGCTTCTGACGATCTTCCGATAATCTCTTGACAATATTCCAATAGACTTCTAGCAAGCTCCTGAACTTCATAACAATCTTCTTGGTGAGTTCTGATGAGCTTCTTTGGCAAGCTCCTGGACTTCTCGGTCAATTCCAATAGAACTTTCGACGAACGTCCAGGCTTCCGATGAACTCTCAAACTCCCAGCGAAATCTTGTTCTTGACTCCGAGACTTCATTTTGCTTTATGCCTTGATCGCTATCATAGTTAATCCTATACATTTAAAACCTACTTCGATCTAGACAATTATTACAAAGCTTGAATCAAATGTTGTCTAGTATGTCATTGGTTCATCGATGCTTCGTCCGATTCTTCGGCGCATCGTCCTCTATTGCAGTTTATTACCTAATCGACCAATTGATCTCTGCAACTCTGATTTCCCTAGTGCAATTTCTTCTCTTCTTGGCCCGATGTCCGAACCCATGGTTTGAAGCCTTCTGCCGATACGTCGACTGATCTTTTGGCTCGACATCCAATCTTCTAACATGTTTCTCTTTGACCCAACATGATTCTTCTTGCTTTTAATTATTTTTTCTTGATCGAAGCTTTCTGTATCACTTAAAACGTAAATCAAATCATAAACACTATCAATTGGTTTCATAATCAAAATTTAAGATTCAATAATATCTCCCTTTTCGATGATGATAACTAATTGATGACGGAGTTAACCTTAACTCCCCCTATCAATATGTCATATTGATAGAACTTTATAATTCATAGAATTATAAGTATTTCACCATTGCATGCATTATGAATATTGAAATCACCAATTAATCACATCATTGCATGCAACATAAAATCATGCATAATCAAAATATCCAAATACATCATCCTATGCATAGTACATCCTATCTTCTCCCCCTTTGTCATCAACAAAAATGAAAAGTACATCTAGCTAGTTTTTAAAATATGTAAGTTTTTTCAATATATAAGCTAGCAAATTTTCATCACTTTACAACATCATAATCACCGAATCTTCGTTAATTTTAAAGATGTACAAGATTACGAATTTTGTAAGTTTACACTTTTGTTTCTTAAGATAGGTAAAGATAGCACTTTTTAGTGATATTTAAGATAGCAAGTTCTTTCTTCTTTTTTGAGAAGTATAATTTTTTGCTTCCTTTCTAAAGCGCAAGCTAGCAAAATTTTACATCATTTTACAATATGCAAGCTAGCAAGTTGGCAAGTGATACTTCTTTTTGAAGTATGAAGGCTAGCAAGTTTTTGAAAAAAGAATGCAAGATAACAATGCATCATTTTAAAATATGCAAGTTAGCAAATTTTACTCCTCCTTTGTCATTATCAAATAAAAGAGAAGAATATAATATAATAATTCTTTTCCCATTACATCAATTTTTAAATCATGACAAAGGTAAAATATCATTCTTATTACAATATGTCATAATTGAGATAAACCTTGAATTCAAATTGAATTCAAGTCAAAGCAATTTTAATCATGATTCACATTATATGCAATACATCATGTATATCATCATAATAAAATCATAAGTATTGTATACATCATTCTAAATCATAAATATTTCATATCATGATAGTATCAATTTGTCAAATTACATTACATCCTACTATGATCATAACTTTTTATTTGTATGCATCAACATAATATCATGAGTATTGCATAATTTCATATCATCACATGAAGGATAACAAGAAAAATTTGGTGATGAGATATACTTCATGAATACAAGGAATTATAAAAATTATATCATGAAAGATAAGATCATGTGAAAACCAAAAGATATTATTCATTTTGATAAATATTCTCTTTAGTGAATAGCAAAAAGAAATCTCAATTCATAGAAATATTTCAAGTATCAAATATTGAGATATCAAGATTGTGATTTGGATTAATAACTCATTCAAATCTAAGTCATCAAAATCATTTTAATAGTTGAACATATTTATAAAATAACATAAATAGATCTATTAATCTCTTTTTTAAAAAATCGATAAAGTAGAGAAAATGAAATTTTTCATGGAGAAAGCTTTCCTCTTTTTAGTGTTTCAATTCATATGATTGATTTCATATAAGCATGTCCAAAATTTTATGCCAAATAAAAACATGTATCAATGTTTAAAACTGAAAAAAAAAAATTCATTACTACAAAAATCGATAATTCATAAATCACAAGAATCATCATGCATAATTTTGAAATATAAACTCATTAAGCATGATTATTATGCATTATTAGATCATCAAGCATGGTTTTATGAAACATAAGACATCTTTAATCAAAATCGAAAAACTATACAGAAATCATCAAAAATACATATTATTGCTTCTTAAGAACATTCATAAGATTAATCTTATTTGGTACACAAGTATTAGATTTATATCTAACATTTTATTATATTTTCATAGAACATGCAATTGTTATTATCATTTTTAAAATTACTAGCATGATCCCAATATATTTTTTATTAATAATTTACATATAATTTTTCTAAATTAATTTAAAAACAACTCATAAAAAGCATCAAGTAATTTCAAAGTAAACTAAAGGAGTTTTGTTTGAGTTGTTTACCTTATTGTCGATAGTCATCAAAACGAAGTTCATCACTTCGTCTTTATTGGTTTGCTCCTCATCTTCGGATGCGCTCGATTCGTCCGTAGTCACATTGAGTATCATCTTCTTATTTTTAAGTTTATTTTTAATTTTTAATTATTATTTCATTAACTTTTTAAATTTTATAGTGAGAAGTTCAAAATCATCATTATCATCACTTGAGCTTTCGCTCGAGTGGTCTTCTTGAGTTCTAAGTGTCAAATCATTTCTGTTATTTGGAAGGTTGTTCTCAAGCTCTTTATGAGTCATACAAGTCATTTCATAGGTCATTAAAGACCCAATAAATTCTTCGAGTGGAAAATGGTTCAAGTTTTTTTATTATTGTATTACCGTTATTTTTTAATCTCAATTTTTAGAAAGTGATCGTAAAACTTTATTAACAAGTTTAAAATTTAAAAAATATTTACCAAGAGTTTTTAAACTATTAACGATATCCATAAAATAAGTATACATGTCAATAATAGTTTTGCTTGGTTTTATATGAAACAACTTAAAATCATGCATCAAAAGGTCAACTTTAGAATCTTTTATCCTACTTGTGCCTTTGTATGTGATTTCGAGTGTATGCCAAATGTCAAAAGCCATTTCGCAAGTAGAAACCTGATTGAATTCATTTTTGTCTAAGACGTAAAATAGAGCATTCATAACTCTAGCATTTAAAGAAAAAGTTTTCTTCTTCAAATCATTTCATCCGTTCATTGGAGTAGAAGAATTTTGAAAATCACTTTCAACAATATTCCATAAATTCAAATCCAAAGAAAGTAAGAAAACTCTAATCCGAGTTTTCCAATAAGTGTAGTCCGTCCCATTGAACATGGGCATACGAACGATAGAAAAAGCCCTCTTGAAAGCTGAAAAGAGATATTTCTCTTGGGTGTTAAACCAAACGAGAAAGACATGACTCTTATACTAATTATTAGGATCAAGAGCGATACTAAGGGGGGTGGGGTGGTGAATTAGTGCAACAGATAAAATCACTGGTTTAAGAGATTCTTATGATGAAAAATTATTTCAAAGAGATGTTAACTTGAAAGCGAATTCGTAAGGTGGTGAAAGTAATAATTCAGTTTGCAGTAAAGGTAAATTGCAAAACAGAAATGCAAACCGTATTATAGTGATTTGGTCGTCATGACTTACATCCACTCTACTTATTCCTCTTTCGTCGAGACCACCAACATCCACTAACGATCTTCCTTTAATGGGCGAAGATCAACTACCCTTACAACTCGATTCTCCTTTTGACAAGTTCAAGAGAGAACCTTTACAACCCCCATTCACACCTCTCATAAACAAGACTAACACTTAGAGCTTTGAGAGGAGTTCTCACAAAATTACAATACTGTTTTTGTTTATTTTTGCTCTGTATTCTTGTGTTTGTTAACTAGAGATGAGAGGGGTATTTATAGACCTCAAGTGGATTCAAATTTAGAGTCTAAAAGTGTCTCATCCCGGGTTTCTTGGGTCCTGGCGGTACCACCGCCTACAACATTACTAGTCTAGTGGTACCATTGCCTAGCAGTCTCTCGGAGATTGTGTCTGGGTGGTACCACCGCTTGACACAATCTCGGAGATTGTGCCACGACGGTTCCACCTATTGGGTCACTATTTTAGACCTTCTACTTGGCCCAACACAACCCAATTGGCCCCTAATTGAGTTGGCCTAATTCCAACTCAATTATGTGTTAACTATGAATTTTAAGGTATACACTAAGCAAATCAAGTCCGGTTAGTCTAGGTTGCTTTTGACGATCATCCAGCGAACTTCTAATGATCTCTCGACAATATTCCAGCAGACTCCCAACAAGCTCCTGGACTTCACAACGATCGTCTTGGTGAGTTCTGATGAGCTTCTTTAGCAAGCTCCTGGACTTCTCAGTCAATTCTGATAGAACTTCCGACGAATGTCCGGGCTTCCGATGAACTCTCGAACTCCCAACAAAATCTTGTTTTTGACTCCAGGACTTCATTTTGCTTTATGACTTGATCGCTATCATAGTTAATCCTGCATACTTAAAACCAACTTTGATCTAGATAATTATTACAAAGCTTGAATCAAATATTGTCTGGCATGTTATTGGTTCATCGATTCTTCATATGATTCTTCGGTGCATCATCCTCTCTTGCGGCATATTGCCTAATCGGCTAGTTGACCTCTGCAACTCTGATTTCCTTGATATAATTTTTGCTCTTCTTGGCTTGATGCCTAAAGCCTTTTGTCAATATGTCGACTGATCCTTCGACTCGACGTCCAATCTTCTAACATATTTCTCTCTTGGCCAACATGATTCTTCCTACTTTTAATTTATCTTTTCTTAATTGAAGCTTCTTATGTCACTCAAAATGCAGATCAAATCATAAGCACTATCAATTGGTTTTATTATCAAAATTTGAGATTCAATAATCGATGACCTCGATGGAAGAAGAATCAAGAGTGGATGTAGATCACGATAACCGAACCACTATAAAACTCAGTTTGCATTTCTATTTATGCAATTTACCTTTACTGTAAACTACCTTACTTGCTTTACTTTCTCATTATACTCTTCCATACACTTTCAATTCAAGCACATTTTCAATATGATTTTTTTATTGAAATGAAGAATTTTTGAACCGACATTGTTTTTATCTACTGCACTAATTCACCCCCCCCCCTCTTAGTGTCGACTCGATCCTAACACTCAGAACGTGCTTATACTTTTGATAAGACTTGAGTTCCTTTGCTTGAGCAATCACCCCATTGTTGTCACAATATAAGGGAATTAGCTCCTCGTTGCCCGGCATGACTCCTAAATCTGTGATGAACTTCTTCATCTAGACTCCCTCCTTCACTATCTCTGCTGTAGCAATGTACTCCGCCTCTGTGGTCGAGTCAGCAGTAGTATCTTACTTGGAATTCTTCCAGCACATTGCTCCTCCATTCAGGGTGTACACATATCCCGAATTTGACTTGCTATCATCGACGTCGGACTGAAAACTTGAGTTTGTGTAGCCTTCAACCTTGAGGCTACTACCTCTATATATTAATAAAAGGTCCTTAGTCCTTCTTAAGTACTTAATAATACACTTTATTGCTTTCCAATGCTCCAAGCCTGGATCCGTCTGATATTTGCTTGTGACACTCAAAGTATGCCCTATATCAGGCTTGGTATATAGTATGACATATATGATAGACCATCTCGTTAAGGCATAGGATATCATATTCATTTTCACCCTTTCTTCAAGTGTCTTTGGGGACATATTCCTAGAAAGCGATATCCCATGTCATATTGGTATGAGACATCTCTTGGAATTTTTCATGCCAAACCTTTTGATAATAGTGTCTATGTACCCGAACTGGGATAAGCCAAGCATCCTCTTGGATCTATCTCTATAGATCTGAATTCTCAATATATAGGATGCTTCCCCTAAGTCCTTCATGGAGAAGTGTCTAGATAACCAAGACTTTACCATAGATAGCATTCCTATATCATTCTCAATGATCAAGATATCATCCACATATAACACCAAGAAGGTGATAGCACTCCCACTTATATTTCTGTACACACAAGGCTCATCTTCATTCTTAACAAAGTCATAAGATCTGATTGCCTCATCAAATCTTATGTTCCAACTTTGGGAAGCTTGTTTTAGTCTATAAATGGACCTAAACAACTTATACATATTATCTGGGTAGTCCTTGGATACGAATCCCTTAGGCTGTATCATATACACCTCCTTCTCGAGGTTGCTATTGAGAAACGCGGTTTTCATGTCCATCTACCAAATCTCATAATCATAGTATGCTGTAATAGCTAATAGAATTTGGATGGATTTTAGCATGGCTACGGGTGAGAAGGTTTCATTATAGTCAACACCTTGCCTTTGACGATACCCCTTAGCCAATAGTCTTGCTTTATAGGTTCCTACCTTTCCATCTTCTCTGATCTTCTTCTTGAAGATCCACTTGCAACCAATGGGTACAATACCCTCGGGTGCATCAACTAGGTTCCAAACCTTGTTGGAGTACATAGAATCCATCTTAGAATTTATGGCTTCTTGCCACTTTCTGGATTCTATACTCGTAATAGCTTCCTCAGAGGTCTGAGGATCAATATCCTCTCCTCTAATATGTCCCACATATCTTTGAGGAGGATGAGATACTCTATCGGACCTACGTAAAGTCTTAACTTGTGTGCTAGGTACCTGAATAGACTCGGGCTGTGGAGTGGTGCTTGAGCTAAGTTCTCCAACCTTGCTCAACTCTATCAAGCTCCCACTATCTCTGCCAGGAAGGTGTTTCTTCTCAAGGAACATCACTCTCTTGGCTATAAAGACCTTTTGGTCCTCGGGATGATAGAAATAATACCCACAAGTTTTCTTAGGGTATCCCACGAACTAGCACCGCTCCATCCTCAATTCCAACTTATCAAGGTTGAGTCTTTTAACATGGGCAGGGCAGTCCCAAATCTTAACAACCTTAAGATCGGGCTTCTTCCCTTTCCATATCTTATATACTATAGACACTACCGATTTAGTTGGAACTCTATTCAGAATGTAAGCTGCGGTCTTTAGGGCGTATCCCTAGAATGAGATGGGTAGGTTAGTGAAACTCATCATGGACCGTAGCATGTCTAATAGTATATGATTCCTCCTTTCAGATACCCCATTGAGCTGAGGTGTATAAGGAGGTATCCATTGGGATAGAATCCCATGGTCCTTGAGGAACTGGGTGAACTTTGTACTCAAGTAGTCACCTCCTCGATATGATCAAAGAGTCTTGATACTCTTTCCAATATAGTTCTCCATTTTATTCTTATATTCTTTGAATTTTTCAAAGGCCTCAGACTTGTATTTCATCAAGTACACATGTCCATACTTTGAAACATCATTAGTAAAAGTAATAAAGTATAAGTAATCACCTATAGCATGACTTGACATAGGTCCATATACATAATTATATATGAGTTTCAATAACTTAGTGGCTCTCTCTCTAGTTCCACTAAATGGAGAGTTTATTAGTTTTCCACGAAGGCAAGACTCGTAAATTATATATGACTCATAGTCGAATGGATCTAGATATCTATCCTTTAAAAACTTTTAAATCCTTCCCTCATGGATGTGACCTAGCCTACAATGCCACATATATGCATTGTTCACCTCATCTCGTTTCCTCTTGAACACACTTACATTTATGATATGTGGAGTAGTGTCTAGCATAAAAAACTATTATGCAATGTTCCTCTCGTGATGATCTCATCATCTAATATTATTGAACGATCATTGTTCTAAAAAACTAATTTATATCCACTAACTATTAAACATGAAATGAAAATAATATTTTTGATAATAGAAAAAATAAAATAGCATGGATCCAATGCAATAATAGCTTCACCAAGCAGATGTAGGGTGATCTCGCCAACAACTACTACAGCAAACTTTGCTTCATTACCCATCATGAGATCCATCTCGCCTCTTGCCAATCTCCTAGGTCCTACTAGAACCTACAACGAATTACAAATATGATAAGCACTACTGGTATCCAATACCCATGTGTTATCATAAGAGTCTAACAAACAGAGATTGATCATGAATATACATGAAACTTCTTCAAGCTTCTGTTTCGCCCTCTCTACAAGGTACTTTTTGCAGTTCCTTTTTCAATACTCATATTTGCCATAATGGAAGCATTGGCCTCTATCCTTTCCCAGGTCTTTTTTAGCAACTTTTGTTTTACCCGATCTGCTCTTACCCTTGCCCTTCTTAAGGGGCTTTTCTGCTTTCCTTTTCTTTCTAGTCTCACTAGTATAAAGAATTGACTTCTCTTTCTTGATAGTACTCTTTGCCTCCCTCAACATATTGAGGAGCTTAAGGAGAGTCACATCAAGCTTATTCATATTAAAATTCATTATGAATTATAAAAAAAAAATTGGTAGGGACTGAAGCACAAGATCTATACACAAGTTATCCTCTAGGACCATTCCTAGACTTGTGAGTTTCTATATCCACTAAATCATTTTTAAGACATGATTCTGAACTAGTGTCCCCTCAATCATCCTAGTGCGGAAGAGGCTCTTGAATATCTCATATCGCTAAGTCCTTCCTTGTTCCCTCAAACAGTTTGCAGACATATTGGAGAATGGATCTAGTATCCATATTTTCATGTTATCTCTACAACTCAAGAGTCATGGAGCCCAACATATAACACTGAGCAAAAGTGGAATCATATATGTACTTCATGTAGCGAGTGATCTCATCCTCACTTACCCCTTTCTTGAGCATAAGCATCACTGTATCAAGGACGTACTTGATTTTCTTCGTCGTGAGATCAATTCTCAAGTTGCAGAGCTAATCAATATAATTTGGACCAATGAGGCGGTTGGCAGATATAAATAATAAGCAGATTTTATAAAAATAAACAATGAAAATATGGACTTCTATCTTAATATGCTCCCACTATTTTACTGATAAGTCACACAACCCCCTCAACACGTGAAACGGAAGTCTCCGGTAAACTTATAGTGGGGATTGGGATCCAATCAACGTCTTAGTGTAACCTCGAGGGACTCGACCAATAACACTAAGCCCGAAAGGTAGGCAACTTTTGTTGATCACAACTCCTTGTGATTCCCATCCTATTTGACCTCCAAACCACCATGGTCTCAAGGAACTCGACCAAACATGATGTTCAGTTAAGTCAACACCATCGTTACAAGATGAGTCTAATTCGATGATATACCTCGAGGGACTCAACCAAGCATACAAAGTCCTTAGGTCATCGATGACATCTATATGTTATAGGCAAGATAGCGAATCGCGATATAGGTGAGCATCGATGGACTTGACCAACTCAACCTACATCAAGAATCGATCCCTACTTATAATGATAGAAGGCCACGTGGGTCAATCTAATTGCCTCAAGTTTACCAACTTAATATTATCGAAGAAGAATATTTTAATTTGGTCTCCTAATGTAACGTGTCACATATATACATATTTAATATATATCTATATCGCATGTAATTATATATACATATCTAGTCAATGTACAAGTAATCATACATCACATGAGCAATCACACTAGATGATCATGGACTACAGACTAATGTGATCAAGCCCGAGCTAGTGGGCCTAATCACTTATATCAAGATCTATATATGCAGTAGTGCATATCTACGCCCTGTGATCATCTATCTCGTCCTTATCGGTTCCATAGGCATCTCAACACATCTTCATGCATCGCGATCATCCGTCTCGGTCTCGTGGGTCCCGCTATCACTTCCACGCTCTCACTACGCCTCCTCGAGTGATTACAATGTAATCATAGACACGTAGGCCCGACAATAAATGAGAAATAAAATGAAGGCTCGTAGGCCCCAATAATAATAATCATAAGTACACACACATCACACGATCCATGATTATTTGTCCACAAATCATACATCATATGTACACATCATCATCATGTAGGACTACTAGATAACAATAATAAAAATAATCAATTAAAAATTTTAATTAATTAATATTTTCTAAAATTAGGGATATATAAGGAATTTTTTGAATTTTAAGAGGTATTATGATAATTTGGACAAAAAAACATAACTAAAATTTCTCAAATTCAGTGGGACAAAATTATCTTTTTGCCCAAAAACCCTAAACCTCTTGCTTGTTGCGGTCGCCGCCACCCTATCATTGGCGGGGGCAGGGATTACGCCCCTGCTTGAGGCCGGCGGCACCCTTGCAAGTGGGCGTCCCATCAGGCGAGCACCGCCACCTCCATGGGCGATTCTGCCCAAGGGGTAGCACCTACAAGCGTTGCCTACAGGTGCAGCACCCGTAAGCGTTGCCCATAGGTGTAGCACCCGCAAGCTTTGCCCCTTACTGGGGCAATGCCCATAAGCGCCGTTGCCCCTTGCTGGGGCAGTGCCCACAAGCGCCGCTACCCCCGCAGTACCTCTACCCGCAGGCATAGTGCCCGCAGGTAGTGTCAGTGGGCTTATGGCCAACGCAGGCTGCCAGCTGTAACGCTAGTACTTGCAGGCAGCACCGACGGGCTATCGGCCTCCATAGGCTATCGAGCGCCGATCGCAAGCCTACTGAACGCAGATGGCAGCATTGCCATCTATGAGGGCAACAAGGGCAACAACAATTGCTGCCCTTTCTCGCTTTTGCGTCAATGATTTTGATGTCAAAAGCTTCTTCAAAAACACGACAAATAGTTCAAAATCAATCTTTCACATGAACAACCTAGCTCTGATCCTATTGTAGGAAAATCTTGGGGGCTACATCACATGCGTTGCGGAAGAACATTAAAACAAAATTTTCAAATTTTCTAATATGTGTTCATCATCATGCGAAGATTGGTGCATAAAATTCATGAAACTTAAAAGCCACATGTGAGATAGATTGTGTTACATAGGGAGATAGTATATCCCTAAATCCCTACAAACCTCTAGGAGAGAGTGAAGGAGATCAAGCGTCCTCCTCTCTAGTGGTGATCCACAAAATAGGGCTATGACGATACTCCTCAAATCTCTAGGCCTGCTATCTGAGGAGGAGAAGGAGAGGAGAATAGGAGATGATAGCCCAAAGAGGCTCTAGCCTATGAACCATTGGTTTTCTCCTTTTATAGAGGTCCTTTGTCAACATAACCCTAATGGATCCTGCCTAATTGGGTATTGGATCTCCATCCAACTACCCAAGCCTATTAAATTAGTGGATCTCTATCCAATAATCTCTCATTGGCTCTTATTGGATCTCATCCATAGGATCTAAGAATTCAGGGGTTTATTGGATGTCTAAAAAGATAGGCGGGCGACATCACATACGCAGCGAAAGAATATCTTATTAGTGAAAAATCTGGCGGGCGACATCACATGCGCAGCGAAAGAATATAAAAATAAAATCCTCAAATTTCCCATCGATGTGTTTGTTGTTGTACGAAGATTGGTGCACAAAATTCACGAAACTTAAAATTGCATATATTAAAGATTGTGTTACCTATTGAGATTGTATATCCCTCAATCCCTACAGATCTCTAGGATATGGTAAAGGAGATCAAGTGTCCTCCTCTCTAGTAGTGATCCATATAGTAGGGCTACAACAATACTCCTCAAAATTCTAAGCCTACTATTTGAGGAGGAGAAGGGGAGAAGAATAAGAGAGGCAAACCAAAAAGGCTCTAACCTATGAACCATTGATTCTGTCGTATTTAAAGATGTCCCCTATCAACTTAACCATAATGGGTCTTGTCATATTGGGTATTGGATCTTAATCTAACTACCTAAGTTTCTTAGATTAGTGAATCTCTATCTAATAATCTCTCAATGGCTTTTATTGGATCTCATCCATAGGATCCAATAATTCAGGGGCTTATTGGATATCCAATAAGATATAGGCTCTAGTAGATATCTTATATTCGAACCTCTGCTCATCGCAATGCCTACCATATGTGTGTAACCCTCTAGGCCCAATATCGAGCTGGTTGTGAGTCATACCTATCAGAACTCCTTCTGGCTCAATGAATTATTATCTTTATAATAATTCACTCGATTCATCAACTACGGATGTACTAGGCCACTACACCACAATCCCCTAACGTTACAAGAGAATCTAATCAATTGGACTTGTCTATCCTTAGTTACCATATACCTATAATCCCTCATCCATCTAATATCCTATAGACTATATACCTGGCATGATGTTGTCAAACTCATATGGTTTCTACTCGAGTCTCACTCTAGTTGGATTCTCTCAAAGAACTCTTTCTCTCTCAATCCGAATGACCCTAGTTAGGGATTTGTTTGAGCAAGAACACATGAGATATTCCTCTCATGACACCAAATATATATGATCCTCTATCAACACTCAATAGTTCTCATAAGGTTGGCTACTACTCTCGATGACTGGTTGTGCTAAATCTGAAACCTCCAAATCTATAAGTTCGGTATTAAAGAATGAAGTACTCATATAGGACATCCTTGGTATCTCAATTCTAAAGACCAGATACACCATTGGGACTATAGAATCGCTATTTAACAATAAGACATCATCAACCATCCAGCATTCCATAAGCGGATCAATCAGTGAACTCATTCCCCAATGAGCACTTGTATTGTATCCCTAGTATTTCCACATGAGTAACTATAAAACCAGCTGCATCCATTATATGAACGGGTATACAGCACACCAGTATGTCCAGTTATCTCGATGTCCCTCTTGAGTAACTTATTATCGAGATTATTTAGGATATGTTTAAAGGCGAATCGGTCTCATTATCATAATCTCATCACAATTTGATTCCCATTACATAGATCCATGGATATCAAAATATATTCAAGCAATAGGCAATATAAAGTGATAAAATATCAGATAATAATAATAAGCAAAAAGACTACGTGTCAAGTCATATGTGACATCACTCAGGTGATTAGCTTGCTGGGCACCTATAACTAGCACTCATATCTGAACCTCTACTCATTGTTAGGGATGGAAAAGCAAAGAAAAAATAGAATGCTACGATATGAGTAAAAAGAATCCTTTTGACTCAAGAAAACTGATGTAGTATTTAAAAACAGGAGGATTGATAAGAACACTTACAAGATACTAAATGCACACACTCTCTTCTACCTGCTTCATGAACTATGGTCCTATTTATAGGACCTAGTGATAACTACCCTATAACTACTAGATCATGAGGTAGTTATTGAAACCACCTTATAACTATTAGATCATGATTGAGGTGATTATTGAAATTATCCTATAACCATTAAATCATGATAACTATCTAGATAGATAACTATGAATCAAATCTCAACACTCCCCCTTGATTCATAGTTGCATACACCAATTTGCGACATAAAATAAACATGCTTTCGAACTAGAAGCGATTTGGTGAGGATATCCGTAACTTGTTCATCCATTCCACAATACTTCATTGTTTTGGCTCCACTTGCTACAAGATCTCAGATGAAATGATAGCATATCTCTATATGCTTCATTCTTCCATGAAACATTGGATTCTTCGTCATTGCAATTGTGGCTTTATTGTCACAAAATATTTCCGTTGCTTCTTTTTGTTCTTGATGAAGATCTTCAAGAAGTCTTCTAAGCCATATTGCTTGATAAGCTGCTGATGGTGAGGCTACATATTCTGCTTCCGATGTCGACAATGCAGTTGTTGCTTGCTTTTTAGAACTCCAAGATATAGCTCCCAATCCGAGGCTAAAAACATTGCCTGAAGTACTCTTTCGATCATCTAAATCTCCTACCCAATCACTATAAGTGAAACCAGATTTTTTATCTTTAATAATGCATGAACCAACATCAAATATTACTGAATATCTATCATCTACTAATTGTCTAACACTCAACAAGTTATGTGATAAAGTAGGAACAAAGAAAACATTATCAAGGTATTTTACCTTCCCTTGATTTATCTTCACCTCAATTGTTCCTTTCCCTTCCACTTGGATTTGCTTATTATCTCCAAGTCTAACATTCAACTTGTGAGTTTCATCAATATCTCTAAATATTGATTTTATACCTGACATATGATCAGAACATCCACTATCCAGAAACCAAATATCATTTAAGATATTATGAACTTGTGAATGAGTCATAAACAACTTACTATTTTCTTCATTTTTCTCCACATAGCTTGCTTGCTTTTTCTCTTTTCCAGCAATCTGCCTTCATGTGACCAAACTTTTTATAGTAGTAACATTGAATTCCACTCTTATAATTTCTTTGATCATAATTTGATTGCCTTTGTTCATCATGCCCATCAAAGTGTCCTCTTCCTCTTTCATTTCCTCTACCACGAAATCCTCCTCTGTCATATCCTCTTCCTACTGATTTTTTGTTTTCTTTTGAAGTAGAAGACTCCCCCTTAACCTGAAATACTTTTTTTTCACTTTTTTCAAGTGACATGTTCAACCTTACTTCATGTGCTGGCAAGGAACCCATTAGTTCATCAAATGAATATGTAGATAAATCTTTTGACTCCTCGATTGCGGCAACAACATGATCAAATTTCAGAGTTAAACTTCTCAAAACTTTTACAACAATTATATGATCAGGAACATGTTCATCATAAGATTTCATTTGACTAACAATTTCAGTCACTCGAGAAAGAAAATCTTACATCGATTCATTGTTTTTCATGAACAAAATTTCAAACTCACGACGAAGGGTTTGAAGTTTTACCGTAATCACCCTTGATGAGCCTTTAAATTTATTTTGAAGTATCAACCAAACTTGCTTTGAGGTTGTCGTTGCTGCAATTCTTGAGAAGATCGTCTCTTGTATAGCTTGTTGAATGAAGAACAATGCCTTTGAGTCCTTCTTTCTATTCTCCCTTAGCTTGATTTCGTCATCTGGATCTACATATCCATTCTCTATTAAGTCCCAAAGATCTTGAGACTTGAATAGAGTCTTCATCTTGATACTTCAAAATTTATAGCTTTTGCCCGAGAAGATGGGGATAAGGGGTTGAGACATGGAATTGCCATTAAAAGCCATAATGCCCAGTTCATATTGAAACTAGGCTTTGATACCACAAATGTTGGGGATGGAGGAGCAAGGAAAAAACAGAATGCTACGATACGAGTAAAAAGAATCATTTTGACTCAAGAAAACTAATGTAGTATTTAAAAACAGGAGGATTAATAAGAACACTTACAAGATACCAAATGCACACATTCTCTATCTACCTGCTTCATGAACTATGGTCCTATTTATAGGACCTAGTGATAACTACCTTATAACTACTAGATCATGAGGTAGTTATTGAAACCACCTGATAACTACTAGATCATGATTGAGGTGATTATTGAAATCATCCTGTAACCACTAAATCATGATAACTATCTAGATAGATAACTATGAATCAAATCTCAACACTCATTGCAATGTCTACCATATGCATATGACCCTCTATGTCCAATATCGAGCTAGCCGTGAGTCATACTTGTTAGAACTCCTTCTAGCTCAATGAATTATTATCTTCATAATAATTCACTCGACTCATCAACTACGGACATACTAGGCCACTACACAACAATCCTTAGACGATATAGGGAAATCCAATCCACTAGACCTGTCTGTCCTCAGTTACCATATACCTATAGTCCATCATCCATCTAATATCCCAGAGACCATATACCAGGCATGGTGCTATTAGACTTATATGGTTTCTACTCGAGTCTCGCTCTAATTGGATTCTCCCGAAAAATTCTTTCTCTATCAATCTGAATAACCCTAGCTAGGGATTTGTCTAAGCAACAACACATGAGATATTTCCCTCATGATACCAAGAGTGGATGATCCTCTATCGATACTTAAATAGTCCTTGTAAGTTTGATTACCACTCCCGATGACCATTTGTGCTAGATCTGGAACCTCCAGACCTATAAATCTGGTATCAAAGAATAAAGTACTCATACAGAACATCCTTGGTGTCTCAAGTCTAAGGACCAGATACACCACTAGGACTATGGAATCACTGTTTGACAATAATGTATCATCAAACATCCAGTATTCCGTAAGTGGATCAATCAGTAAACTCATTCCCTAATGAACACCTATACTGTATCACCAGTGTCCTCACATGAGCAGTTATGAGACCGAAAGCATATGTGTGTGACCCTCTAGGCCCAATATCGAGCTGGCCGTAAGTCATGTCTGTCAGAACTCCTTTTGGCTCAATGAATTATTATCTTCATAATAATTCACTCGATTCATCGACTATGGACGTACTAGGCTACTACGCCGCAGTCCCTAGACGATACAAAGGAATCCAATCCTTTGGACCTGTCTGTCCTCAGTTACCATATACCTATAGTCCCTTATCCATCTAATATCCCAGAGACCATATACCGGGCATGGTGCTGTTAGACTTATACGGTTTCTACTCGAGTCTCACTCTAATCGGATTCTCCCGAAGAATTCTTTCTCTCTCAATCTGAATAACCCTGGCTAGGGATTTGTTTGAGCAACAACACATGATATATTTTCCTCATGACACCGAGAATGGATGATCCTCTATCGACACTCAATAATCCTTGTAAGTTTGGTTACCACTCCCGATGACCATTTGTGCTAGATCTGGAACCTCCAGACCTATAAATCTGATATCAAAGAATAAAGTACTCATACAGAACATCCTTGGTGTCTCAAGTCTAGGGACCAGATACACCACTAGGACTACGGAATCATTGTTTGACAATAATGTATCATCAATCATCTAGCATTTAGTAAGTGGATCAATCAGTAAACTCATTCCCCAATGAGCACCTATACTGTATCACTAGTGTCCCCACATGAGTAGCTATGAGACTGGAAGCATCCATCATATGCATGAGTATACAGCACACCAATCTATTTGGTTATCTCGATGTCCCTCTCAAGTAACCTATGACCGGGATTATTTAAGATATGTGTTTAAAGGCGAATCGGTCTCATTATCATGATCTCATCACGATTCAATTTCCATTACACAGATCCATGGACATTATAATATATTCAAGCAATAAGCAATATAAAGTAATAACATGTCAAATAATAATAATAAGAAAAAAGAATGTATATCAAGTTACACATGTCATCAATCAGGTGATTAGCTTGTAGGGTGCATATAACGAGCACTCATATCTGAACCTCTACTCATCGCAACGCTTACTAAATCTGTGGGACCCTCTATGCCCAATATCGAGCTAGCCGTGATTCATATATGTCAGAATTTTTTCTAGCTCGGTGAATTATTATCTATAATAATTCACTTGACTCATCAACTGCAGACGTACTAGGCCACTACGCCACAATCCCCAAACGATACAGGGGAATCCAATCTATTATATTTATCTTTTTTCAGTTACCGAATACCTATAGTCCCTCATATATCTAATATCCCAAAGATCGTATACCGAGTATAGTGCTATCAGACCCATATGGTTTCTACTCGAGTCTCACTCTAATCGGATTCTCCTAGAGAACTCTTTCTCTCTCAATTTGAATGACCCTAGCTAGGAATTTGTCTAAGCAAGAACACATAGGATATTTCTCTCATGACATCGAGAGCAGATGATCCTCTATTGACACTCAATAGTCCACATAAAGTTGGCAACCACTCCCGATGACCGGTTGTGTTAGATCTGAAACATCTAGACCTATAAGTCTAGTATCTAAGATTGTAGTATTCATACAAGACATCTTTGGTATCTCAAGTCTAAAGACTAGATACACCACTAGACCTATGGAATGCTATTTGACAATAAGGCATCATCAACCATCCAGCATTCTGTAAGTGGATCAATTAGTGAACTCATTTTTCAATGAGCACCTATACTATATCCCTAGTGTCCTCACATGAGCAGCTATGAAACTATTGGGTCCAACCCATATGTGGGCTTAGACAATTTGGGCCATAAGCCCAAATCACTAATTGAAAGAAAGGGCAAAAGGTGAGAAAATAGAGATGGCAGCATGTGTGTGTAGATTAGAGCATGCAGCTGTGGTGTGCAGATAAAAGAGGAGAGAGAAATAGAGAGAAAAAGATTAGGTTTTTGAGTTTTCTGCTTGACGATCGGTGGCCAAACGTTGTCAATTTCGGCCCAAATTTTATATGGAGAATCCTTGCAGCAAACTCTACAATCCTAACGGTGTTGATCTATAGTTTACCCTCTCTAAGGTACCTTCCTACTATATCCACTTTGTGAGACCTAGAATTCTCTTACGAGGAGATCCATCATGAAGATATGCTATTCTTGAGCCAAGATCTATGTTCTTGATGTTATTCCGATCCTCTAGTTATTCTAGAGAAGACCTACTATAAACCTGTTATCATTACTATTGATAGTGAAAGTTTGAGGTGGACTATGGTCCCGTGGTTTCTCCCACATTGGGTTTTCCACGTTAAAAGATTTGGTCTCACTATGTGATTGATTTTTGCTCTATTGTTTATGCTGTGCTGGTCGATATTTTCATTTGGATATCAAGTTGGTATTTTGATGAGGAACCTATTTTGATACACAAAGAGGGAAAAGAATATTCCGCTTTCACAGGTTTTTCCCAACAAGTGGTATCAGAGCAACAGGTTATTTGGTGCTAGTTTTTCTTGTGTGATTGAAATGGAGTCAGATGGTATGATTAAATTGAACTCATCAAATTATTCCACTTGGAGGCATCTGATAGAAGATTTGCTTTATTGCAAAGATTTGTATAAGCTCATCAAGATTAAAGATAAACCTTCTACTATGGACGATGAAGAATGAGAAGTTCAACATAGAAAAGCTATTGCCTATATTAGAAGATGGATGGATATAAATTTGCATGAGCATATTTCAGATGAAACCAGAGCTGATGTTGTTTGGCAAATGTTAGAAAATCTCTTTGCGAAAAAGACAGTAGGAAATAGAATTTCTCTCATCAGAAGGCTTGTAAATTTGAAGTATAAACATGGTGGTAATATTGTTGAGCACATAAGCCTATTTCAGAGTCTTGTAAACAAGTTGGCTGCTATGAAAATGAGTATAGATGATGAGATGTAAGGATTATTACTTCTCAGCTCTCAACTAGAAAGTTGGAAAACGTATCTAGTGACTATTTGCAACTCCACGCTAGAGGGAACTCTAACTATAGATATGGTTAAAGACAGTTTGCTAAATGAAGATGCTAGAAGAAAAGAACAGGGTGAATCTTCTTCTAGGGCATTTGTTACTAAAAAACAAGAAAGACGTGGAAGAAGTCATAGCAGAAATCCACATGGTTATAGAGGAAGATCGAAGTCTAGAAGAGATATCAAATGTTTTCACTATAACAGGCTAGGTCACATGAAGAAAGAGTGTAGGTTTTGGAAGCGAGAACAGAATGAAATGAAGAAAAATAAGAAAGAGACCAATACAGTTGTTGCTGAAGGTAATATCACTATTGTCTGTGATGAAGGTTATGTTAGTCTTGTAGCTCAGGACAGTAATTGGGTAATTGACTCTGGTGCTTCATTTCATGTTACTTCTCATGGTGATTTCTTTAGATCTTACACTACTAGTGATTTTGGTAATGTTAGAATAGAAAACAGTGGTACATCTAAGATTGTGGGTATTGGAGATATTTGCTTGGAGACCAGTATTGGGAGCAAATTGATACTCAAAGATATAAGGCATGTTCCAGATATTCGTCTTAACTTGATATCTACAGGTAGACTTGATGATGAGGGTTTTGCACACTATTTTGGTGAAAGCAAATGGAAACTCACTAAAGGTTCTTTAATTGTGGCAAGAGGAAAGAAACTTAACTCTTTTTATGTCATGGAAGCTAAGCTACATAAAGGAGAGATTAATGTAATTCAAAAAGGTGAAAGTATAGATCTTTAGCATAAGAGGCTTGGACATATTAGCGAGAAGGGACTTCAAACTCTTGCTAGAAAGCAGTTCTTACCAGAGTTGCAAGGTACATCTCTTAAATCTTGTGATCATTGCTTAGCTAGAAAAACACATAGAGTTACATTTCATACATATCCATCATCTAGAAGATCAGATGTTATTGATTTAGTTCATACTGATGTTTGTACTATGCAAACTAGAACTCTTGGATGTGCTCTTTATTTTGTTACTTTTATTGATGACCATTCTAGAAAAGTATGAGCTTTTGCTTTAAAATCTAAAGACCAGGTACTCAATATTTTCAAGGAGTTTCATGTCAGTGTTGAAAGAGAAACTGGTAGAAAACTAAAGTGTATTCGATCAAATAATGGTGGCGAGTACAGGGGTCCTTTTGAGAATTATTGTAGGTTCCATGGAATCAGGCTTAAGAAAACAGCTCCTAAAACTCCTCAATAGAACGGTGTGGCAGAAAGGATGAATAGAATAATTGAAGAAAGGATTAAGTGTATGCTTTCCCACGCCAAGTTACCAAAGTCATTTTGGGGGGAGGCTATGAGAACTACAATTGATCTGATAAATCTTGCTTCATCAGTTCCTCTGAAAGGTGATGTTCCAGAGAGAGTATGGAGAGGAAAAGATATATCTTATAATCACTTAAGAGTCTTTGGGTGTAAAGCATTTGTTTATATTCCCAAAGATTAGAGGTCCAAGCTTGATAGTAAAGCAAAAGTATGTATCTTTTTGGGATATGGTCATGAAGAGTTTAGTTACAGATTATGGGATCCAGTGAACAAGAAGATTATTAGAAGCAGAGATGTTGTATTTCTTGAAGACCAATTGTTTGATGATGGTGATAATATTGAGAAGCCAGAAACCTCTGTTTATATTCCTTGGAGTTTGGGTCCAGTTCCTTCACCTGTAGTTCATGATGATCATGGGAAGATGAACAAGAAGATTGTGGTGAGAATACCAGTGATGATACACCTACAATTGATGAGTTGAACCAACTAAACAAGCACCTCCACCACCAGTTGATTCCATTGAGAATATCCACTAGAGAGCGACAACCATCTACCAGATATCCTCTACATGAGTATGTTATGCTTAATGATAGGGGAGAGCCATAAACTTACCAAAAAGCTATTCTACATGAGAATAAGAATGAGTGGGTTAAAACTATGCAAGAAGAGATGAGATCCTTGCTTGAGAACCACACCTATGACTTGGTAAAATTGCCTAAAGAGAAGAAAGCTCTCAAAGAATAAGTGGGTTAAAACTATGCAAGAAGAGATGAGATCCTTGCTTGAGAACCACACCTATGACTTGGTAAAATTGCCTAAAGAGAAGAAAGCTCTCAAGAATAAGTGGGTTTACAAATTGAATACTGAAAACAATAGCCCACAACAATAATACAAGGCACGACTAGTTGTGAAAGGATTCAGTCAGAAGAAAGATATTGACTTTGAAGAAATATTTTCTCCAATTATGAAAATGTCCTCTATCCGAGTTGTTCTTGGTTTAGCTGCCCGCTTGAATTTAGAAGTTGAGCAACTTGATGTAAAAACAGCATTTCTCCATGGTGACTTAGAAGAAGAAATTTACATGCAGCAACCAGAAGGTTTCAAAGTCAAGGAAAAAGAAAATCTGGTGTGTAAGCTTAAGAAAAGTTGATATGGACTCAAACATGCACCTAGATAGTGGTACAAGAAGTTTGATTCCTTTATGATGAGCCAAGGGTATGATAGAACCACATCTGATCATTGTGTGTTTATGAAAAAAATTTCAGATGATGATTTTATTATTTTACTACTATATGTTAATGATATGCTGATTGTTGGCCATGATGTTGGAAAAATTAGAAAGCTTAAAAGAGAGTTAAGTAAGTCTTTTGCCATGAAAGACTTGGGGATCAGTGAAACAAATACTTGGCATGAAGATTCTTCGTGATAGGAAGAAAAGAAAGATTTGGCTATCTCAGGAGACTTACATTGAAAAGGTTCTTGAAAGATTCAACATGAATAAAGCCAAAGCAGTTTGTTCTCCACTTGTAGGTCATTTTAAGCTTAGTTCGAAACAATGTTCTACAAGTGAGAAAGAAAATGAAGAAATGTCCAGAGCATCTTACTCATCTGCAGTAGGCAGTTTGATATATGCTATGGTTTGTATTAGGCCAGATATAGCTCATGCAGTTGGAGTTGTCAATCGATTTCTCTCTAATCTTGGAAAGGAACATTGGGCAGTAGTAAAATGGATATTAAGATATCTAAGAGATACTTCCAGGTTATGTTTATGTTTTGGTAGTGATGAACCTGTGTTAGAAGGGTACACAGATGCATACATGGCAGGTGATATTGATTCCAAGAAGTCCACTTCGGGATTCTTAATGACATTTGCAGGAGGAGCAGTCTCTTCGTAGTCTAAGTTACAGAAGTGTGTTACTCTATCAACCACAGAAGCAGAATACATAGCAATTACTGAAGCCTACAAGGAAGCTTTATTGATGAAAAAGTTTCTACAGGAATTGAGCTTGAAATAGGAAGGATATACTGTTTACTGTGATTGTTAGAGTATCATTCACCTCTCCAATAATTCAACATACCATTCTAGATCCAAGCATATTGATGTGAGATATCACTAGATTCGTGATGTGCTTGAGTTGAAAGAATTACAGTTGAAAAAAGTGCATACCAATGAGAATGGTTCATATATGTTAACAAAGTCTTTGTCTAAGGAGAAGCTTGAAGCATGTAGACGAAGAGCAGGCTTGGTACAGCCCACCATATGAGCTGGAGGGGGAGAATTATTGGGTCCAGCCCATATGTGGGCTTGGACAATTTGGGCCATAAGCCCCAATCACTAATTGAAAGAAAGGGCAAAAGGTGAGAAAATAGAGATGGCAGCGTGCGTGTGTGCAGATTAGAGCGTGCAGTGTGCGGCGACGTGTAGATAAAAGAGGAGAGAGAAAGATTAGGTTTCTGAGTTTTTTGCTTGAGGATCGGTAGCCAAACATTGTCAGTTTCGACCCAAATTTTATGTGAAGAATCCTTACAGCAAACTCTACAATCCTAACGTGTTGATCTGCAGTTTACCCTCTCTAAAGTACTTTCTTGCTATATCCACTTTGTGAGACCTAGAATTCTCTTACGAGGAGATCCACCCTATGTGATGAAGATATGCTATTCTTGAGCCAAGATCTATATTCTTGATGTTATTATGATCCTCTAGTTATTCTAGAGAAGACCTATTGTAAACCTGTTATCATTACTATTGATAGTGGAAGTTTGAGGTGGACTACAGTCCCGTGGTTTTTCCCACATTGGGTTTTCCACGTTAAAAGATTTGGTCTCACTGTATGATTAATTTTTGCTCTATTGTTTATGCTGTGCTGGTTGATATTTTCATTTGGATATCAAGTTGGTATTTTGATGAGGAACCTATTTTGATACACAAAGAGGAAAAAGAATATTCCGTTTAACAGGTTTTTCCCAACAAAAACTAGCTGCATCCATCATATGGATGGGTATACAGCATACTAGTTTGTCTGACAATTACAATATAAAGTGATAAAATATCAAATAATAATAATAAATAAAAAGATTGTGTATCAAGTTACATGTATTATCACTCAGCTTGCAAGGCATCTATGACTATCATAATTGTCATACATATCCTTTATAATATTAATATAATTAATGAATAGTTATTATTTTTTTAAAAAATATCATAAGGAACTCTATCATGCATTTTTTTTTTCTAAAACAATTAGAAACCAATATATAAATATATAACTTCTATTACCAATCTTCTTGATAGAAAATCAAGTTGATTCTCAAAATATTTATTAAATAAACTAATTAACTAAACCATTCTTTGATATTTTAAATCCTTCTAAACCTCAATAACAGCATTAGCTGTTATTTTATTTTCTCTAAAGCTTCTTTTACCTCATTCTAAATTTTCAAACAAAAAGATTATTAAACCAACCATTATAAATATCTTTTATGCTAAGTTATTTTGTTAAATGTTCATTAAACAATAATAAAAAAAAATATTTCATCTTTCCTTAATCTTCATATGATTAATAAATATTTTTATGTAATATTATCTAAATTCCTACTTTTTTTTTCTTTCCCTTGCTTTAGAAATTCAAATTATATTTTGTTTACCATCCTTAGTATTTGACTTATTATAAAAGTTATTATAAGCCTTGTATCTTAGTGTGCCGCTACTTTTACCTCTTTTTTAGCTACTATATATTTTTATATTTCTCTTCATATTTATAATTCTGTCAATCTTCCAATCAAGATATTAATTGTCTTTTGAACTTGCTATCACCACCACCTATAGATACAGGTTTTTCAGTTAAAAATATACCTTGAATGACTTCTTCAAAATTTTTTTTAAACAAAAGATAAACGGTCAAGATGGATTTAATGATTTCTTTTTCGAATGATTTGATCTAAAATTTTTTAAAGTTTTTTTTTTTTTTTGGGTTAGATCAGATCATCAAATTAAATTTGTTAGAATGTAATGGAGCTGACAAAGTTTAAATGTTTTTCCTCCTGCAATGATTTAATCTAATTTTTCTAAAGTTTCTTCTTACTGGGTTGATCATCCAATTGAATTGAATTCGGAAGGCATAAACATGGAAAACATTCAAAATCTCTTCTCCAAATAAAAATTTTAAGACTATACTTCTATCTTCAAGCCTTTATTATTATTATTATTATTATTATTATTATTATTATTATTATTATTATTATTATTATTATTATTATTATTATTATTATTATTATTATTTCTTTATTTAACTTTCTCGGCATGTTAAATTTTAAATACAATATTATCAATTTCTTTTCTTAAGATTCTTATTTTTTTTTAATCAGACTCTCCTTATAAATAAAGTATATTAATTTTTCATCTAACCTTTTTCTTGAAATTGTTCATCTATCTATTCCCAGTAGTTAGGTGGGTTCCCTTGGAATCATCATCATTCATCGATCAGTTACGTAACAACCAGAACGGTTCAAATGATCAGCTGGGTTTGCTCACATGTAGCAACACCAGAAATCGAACCCACAAGATTCCTCCGGCTCAAAGTGCTATCGGCTGTTTTATAGTAATACTTGAATGATATTTATTATTTAATTAACAAATTTATTTAGTAATATTTTAAATAGTAATAATAGTATGAATAGATTTGCTTCTGATATTTCTTAAATATTTTCAACATTAATTTGTTTGCATGTCAGGACAAGTAAATAAATTACACGGAAATACGTTTTAAACATGGAAGACCAAACCCCCCATTTCCCAGACCGAGCACACGTCATTGCTCCAATAACAAGAGACGTATTTTGGGGTACATATTTGGAGTACCCGATAAAAAAAAATGCTCCTTCGCCAACAACACGAGGCGATCGATTGCTTTCCTTCTTTTTGTTTACCAAACTAAACTATAACAAAGAAGACAGGTAGACCAACCGAACAGCAAGCGCGACCACAGCCGCCGGCACGACGACTTCTCCTCCTCCTCCTCCTCCTCCTTTTCTTCCTCCGTCGCCAGGAGAACAAGACAATGATGAAGGAGAGCGGCCATTCGCTGAGGGGCGCGCCCTCCCGCCACCAGCAGCTGCGCAGATGGCCGAGCCCGATGCCGCTACTGGTTGCCCTGGTTGTCCTCGCCGAGATCGCCTTCTTGAGCCGCATCGACGTCGCCGAGAAGGCTGCTTCCGTGGTCGAGCAGTGGTCCACCTCCTTGTATTCTTCATCTTCTTCTTCTTCTTCTTCCTCTTCCTCGTCTTCGGTTGTGGAGGAGGAGGACAAGGTCCCGGAAGACATCAAGCGCTGCGAGGAGTGGTTGGAGAGGGAGGACGCCGTGCCCTACTCTCGTGATTTCCGGAAAGATCCGATTTTTGTCTTCGGCATGCACAAGGTTTTAGGATTTCTTGATGCCCCTTTTCTCCTTCGTTCTTTAGTAAATCAAATTCAGCGTACGACGGCTGCTAATTCTTGTTTTTTTTTTAATAGCAATGCTGCTTTATTTTCCTTCCTCTGAATGACGTTGCTTTTGTGAGGTTTTCCGTCGGTGGATTTAATAACAATTGTACATTTTAGGGAGAGTCTGGTCAGCGGTTACCAGCCTTGTTTTCTTGTACTGGTAAAGAGTGTGTTGCGTTGAGTGGAGATTGGATATCAGCCTACTTAAATAAGTTGATCGGTCACATTTAGACATGGGTTGAGATGCTGCAGCGCTGCTGCTTTATTGCAACAAATGGAAACCTGATGATTCAATACTATTTTATCTTTTTAGGTGTTTAACTTACACTTTCGAAAGTGCCTCCTCGTGCCACAAATTTGTCCTTTCCATTTGTATTAATAATGTAAAGCATTTCTGGTTCAGGACTGGAGTTCTTGTGATGTGGACTGTGATTTCGGGTCTGCCAATGACAAGGTACCGGATGCTGCGTTTGGATTGCCCCATGATCCAGCAATTGCTGGTGTCTTACGGTCAATGGAATCATCACACTATTATCCAGAAAATGATGTTGGTGTGGCACGACGGTGGGTAAGCACAGTTTATTCACTGCAATGACCAGTTCATCTGAAGAGTTGATGTTTTCAGTTTATGTTCTTGTGTTTTATAGGGTCTGTGCATTTTCTTAAAAATAATGTCCATTTGCTGTAGATTGACATTCATGAAAGCAACTTCTTGGCAGCATGTAAGCCAGTCTTCTAGAAATTTGGGCTGTCAGATGACATGTACTTGAGCAGGCAGTTATAGTATATAAAGAAGGAAAAGAGTGAGAGGGATATCACCATTAAGTCAAAATAATTACCAAAAATGATGTCCGAGGATAATCTTAACTAGCTGAGCATTGTATGTACTGTATTATCTTTCTTGTGTGAGCCAGTCACCAACTAATTTCACTTATTGATATCATGATCATCACATAATCTAATGTATGATTTCTTTCTTTTGCTTTTCTTATGGACACTATCATGTAATGCCCCTTCTTTGGAAATAGCAAGACCCACTATATTTTCTAGGTTCCGCTGTTTAATAACATCCAATCAGTTCATGTGCTTTATCTGAAGACGTTTTGATGCCATGAACTATGTACATGTATGCTAAAGCTGGGAACAAGATGCTTGAAAGCTATTATTTTTTCTGATCTTTTAAGTATTCTGGCTCTTTCATGGACCTCTGCACTTTCATGCATTATGCTTCAATTATGTGGAAAGATTGACTAGTATTCTTTTCGAACTATGAAGTAACACTTTATTAGAGTTTTTTTTCGAATTAGGTGGATTCTTTGGGAGCATCCATTGTAAATACAAAGTTGATCAGGAAATTTGTTATAGGGTTAGAATATATATCAAATAAGTCCCTATGATTAAATTATCAACCGTAGATGATTACATCCTTAATAAGTGACACCTTCTATTGAGTATTTGAAATTCATAACCCATCCTCCACAAAAAAAGAATTGTTTTTCTAGAGTTATATGAATATCTATTAATTATTTCATATGTATGTGTACAATAGAATCGTGTTTCATAAATGAAACATATTAACATAAGGAGCATAAGCTCCATTTCCGAAGGCAAGTTCTCAACTTGGTTAACAGTCTTGTGCATCAAAGTCACATGGTAGCTCATTGACTTGATGACCCAATAACTTGATAAGGTATAACATGATGATAAGTGGGTACTCAGATCTTAAAATATTTTTGCTAGTGTTGATATCATCTTCAAACATAGCATGCCATCCTGATCGAAGCAATGATGCTGTCATCCTTAACACACAAGTGAAAACTCCAAAGAAAAAAGGCTAATCCTTGGCTCTATGTTCTCGGACATCGCTTCTTTGCTTCATTTGAAATGTTGCACAATAAAAATCTCACCCTGGCTGATCACTTCAGCATCACCTCAACTTCCTTTCAAGAGAATTCTTGTTATGTACCCGACAATCAGTCTCATCTTGATTAAATTCAAAAAGGAGTGTGATCATATTGTTGTGCAGTCCAAATATTAGAAAAAGTTAGCTTTAGCTTCATCCTTGTTCTTCTTTGAGCAAAAATGAATATTCTTTATGAAATTTCTTGTATTGATGATATTATGTCTAACAATTAAATTGATCAATAATTTGATTGATTTTTTTAAATAAAATATACTTAAATCACTTTTGGCTTGATTTAGTTTCTTGTTGACCTGTGATGAATAAGGTGATGAATGGCGATGGCTAACTGAACCAAAGTAAATATATCAAGTTTAGTTGTAATAGCACACCGAACATACACTCTGTGAACAATTACACTTCTTTCTTTGTAAAGGTTTGTTGCATATTTAGGCAATATTTTATAACATCATTGGACATTGAACAGAATCAAGATTAGTCACCTAGATTATGAATGTCATGACCATGGCAACCGATCCAACTTCTAATGCAGTCTAAAAACTGAGAGCCTGGTTTTATGACCTTCAATCTCAGGTCATTGGACACATTTTATTACAGAAATCATAGCCAACAAATTCAAAAGGAAACTGTTCAAAATAACTGTTCTGTTGTAGTGGAAAAATCAAATTTAAATGGTTAGTTACAGTGATTTTGACTGCTCAAGCTTCTAGCTGTTAGATTAACTTTCAGTAGGTTGCTCTTTTAATGGAGAAAGAAAAAGTCTATTACCTGTTGTTTTGCCACCCCAAATTTTTTATGGGTTTCTCTCTTGTGATGTTGTTTTACTATACCATTATTAGACTATTACTTGTTGTTTTGCTATCCAAAGTTAACATGTAAGAATTCATTCTTCTGAAAGGAGTTAAAAATTTCACTGATGTTGTGGTTTTGCTATTGCATACTACTATGCATGGGACTGTCTCTTACGTTTCAAACATTTTTTTTTTCTTATTTGTGCTTGAATATTTACTTGGACATTGAAATTTTGTCCTGTTTGATAGGATAGGGTATAAAGTTGTGATGACAACCAGCCTGTCATCAGACGTACCAGTTGGCTATTTTTCATGGGCTGAATATGACATAATGTCACCTATTCAACAAAAAACTGAAGAAGCACTTGCAGCTGCTTTCATTTCCAACTGTGGGGCTCGTAATTTCCGTTTGCAGGCCCTTGATATGCTGGAAGAATTGGGCATTAGGATAGATTCTTATGGAAGTTGTCACCGAAACCGTGATGGCAATGGTGCGTATAATGCTTTACAATCATCTTATTATGTTTTGTTGTGAATTCATGTTTGGCATTTGATATTTTCAGCTATGTAATCACTTGGGTGAGAGGTCCACATGGTTGACTTGAACTATTCAGTCCCTTTTCATGGTTGTTCATGCTACATCTAATTGAATAAAATGATGGTGATAAATAGAATTGTGTACTAAAGTTCATATTTAATATTCTAATTGTTGATCATGATCTAGATACATGTGTAGAGAATTGATCTTATTTTGATTGTTTTAGATCATCGATTAAATCAAGAATTATACCATTTAATACATTAATTAAAGAATTATATGATGAATGAGTAAAAACTCATGAAAAGAACCAAACCTTTGCTATTAAGCTTTGGGTAAGATCCTGTTCAGTTGCACCAATTTAATTTTGAACAGAAGCATCAAAGGCTAGATAGTTTTGAGCATATGGAACTCTATCTACCATGTGCTTGCATGTTCATGCTTGTCCCTAGGAGAGTGTATCTGTATGTGCACACAAGTTCATATACATGTGTATGTTTAGGTGTACATATGTGAATGCATGTGCTTGGTTCTGCTCAAAGATTGGAAATGGCTCTTGATCTGAACTCAGTAAATCCAGAATTTGGCTTGTTATTAATGGTTTTTATTGCATTCTTCTTATGGAATTTTGAAATTTGCTGCTAAAATTAGTTCCTAATCATGTGCTTTTGCTGTTTATTGTCTGGATGCAGTGAACAAAGTAGAAACTTTAAAGCGCTATAAATTTAGCTTGGCTTTTGAGAATTCTAATGAGGTGGACTATGTCACGGAGAAATACTTTCAGTCACTTGTTGCAGGTATGCTGATTAAACTAAAAGGATTTGTCAGTTTCTTCAGCTGGAAAGTTTGCAAGTTTTTGTAGTTTGGTATTACAGCCATTCCTGTGCCCTTTTTTGGATATGAAGTCTGAAGTCATATTCATTTGTATATTCTCTTTATACCTAGCTTTTCTGTTTATTGAGGAATTATTTGCCTTCTTGTGAGGGTGTTTCAGCCTAAAAATTTTTTGTTGACCATGATCTAGCTCACTATTTGTCATCCAACTAATCTCAGTCTGTAGATCTGTTCTTAGCACTTGCTTTGCACAAGTTAGATTGCAATATCAGAAAAGACGTGTTAATCTTGCCTGAATTTTTTAATGTTAACTCAACTTTGCATTTGCAAAATGTATGTCAGCTATGGTATCACATTGCAGGAACAATTCCTGTTGTCGTTGGTGCTCCAAATATCCAAGACTTTGCTCCTTCTCCTGGTTCTGTTTTACATATCAAAGAGCTTCATGATGTTGCTTCAGTTGCAAAAACCATGAGAGACCTTGCGGCAAATCCTGATGCTTATAACCATACACTGAGGTAAGTTCTTATTTTTGTTAATCATCTAGCAAAAAGCTCATAATCATTCAGGTTTCATGCTTTTGTGATCAATGTTATCATCAAAAGAACTTGAACTATAATGACAGGTTTTTGTCATTGATGTCCCGTTTTCCTTTTTTTTTTTGGGTGCAAAAAGCTGATCCCAAATAGTTGGGACACTGTGGCATGTTGTTGTTGTTGTATGACTATTTTATATTTTTCCCTATAAAGCATTTCCTTGGGTGGACATTGTCATGGCAGTATAGTCAAAGTACACTTTTATTGTATCGTGTTGCTCTCTTTTTAAGTATGTTTTCTAATGTTGGAGTCTTCTACAGTCCTGTTACAGAATGAAAGTTGCATTTATTCCATATATGCAACCTTATAAATGACACTTGGTTTGGAAAGATAGTGTTTAGGATCATGTTTGTAAAACTACAAGACTGCTTTTTCATTCACAGCTTTTGTTTTTTTTTGGTTATTTAAATTGATTTTTTACCTTCTGTTCTTCGCCAAAGATGGCCCTTGTCACTTATTTCTAGTGATTTTGAATCGCCTTAGGCTCTTAGCCACATTGGTCAAGGGTCATTTTCATCATATTATGGAGATTACTCAGGGCGGGCGAGTCTTGGTACAAATTAATATTGCTCCTTTGACATCTAGTTGATCAGGGTTTTAGTTGCATTAACAACCTCTCTATCTGTAAGGATAGTGCACAAAAAGGTTATTGACAAGGCCATAAATCTTTCTGAAACAAATTTAGGTGCCTGATCTTTGAGCATCTAAGAATTTTGTTTTTTGGTCTCAAGTCTTATCTATATATTTTACATGCCTTCTATATCATTTCTGGTTATCTTTTTGGAGAAGATTTGAATTATCAAATTTGTCTTTAGTGAGTGCCTGTGCTGAACAGGTATAACATTTTAACATTCATCATATATGAAACTAAAATAGATATCCATTTTCGAGTGCAGAAACCTGTGCCCCAAAGAGTGATCTTTCTGATCTTTATATGTTTCCATCCAAGGTTGCGCCCATAGTTTCCTAAATGTGATGGACATTTTTAAGAAGAGAGAGCTAATCACCTTAATAGACTTCCTGCCATTGCATCATTCGACATCTCTTTTAGGACTCTTATGTCTTCAAGGACTTCGTACATGAGTAGTATGAATAAGGGAATTTCATATATTTCCAAGCTTCATCTGTGAATCCTCTATGCACAAGGTGCCCTCGTAATTATCAAAATCTTGTACTAAGTAAACATGGGAGGTGATTCTTGTCTGAGAAAGAGTTGAATTTTTCACAAGAATAGATTCAATCATATCAATCATTGTTACCCCTGAGCTTCATCTTGAATCTCCAGTATGCAAGGCACTGACTTACATCTCATGATCTTGTGCTCACGTATGCTTGGGTGGTGATCCCTTGTCCATGAAAGAATTGAGTTTTCCACTAGAAGAGATTTGATCATGATAATCTTTGTTTATTATTTCGCTTAGTGAACTGATGTAAAGAGATCTCAGAGCATGGAAATTGGAGATGAATTAGATCCTAAGAATAGCAGCAGCACCCTTCTTAAAACACATCGATTGATTCTGGTCATATTTGCTTTCAATGAAACTCTTGCTGACTCTGACCAATGCAAGTCAAGTCTAAAGTGTTTGTATATTTAATATGTTTTGTCTCAACAGGCCACTTTTTTATTGTCTGAAGCTTTTCATTGGATGAATGCACTTATTTTATCTATCTACTTTTGTCTTTTTCATGTTTGCCGTATTGTGTTGACTAGATGTATTGGTCCCTGGTCGGTCTGGTACGTATTGGTCTGTTCCGGTGTAGTGTGTGTTATGTGCAAACTGAAAAAAAATCTAAAAATTCAGCTGAAATTAAAACACAAAAACATATTTCAGGATTCTTTATCCTGATATATTATTATATAAATTACATTTAGTACCTAACCATGCATAAATAAGCCTCTCATTATCCACTAAACTACCTCTAATTTATCCACTAAACATAGTAGATTAAACTCGTTAATCATGCAAGAAGTTAATACATGATCAACCAAAGCTTATTCTTATTAAATACCTCTAAGTCTTAAGCAATCATTAGTCACTAATCAGTCAAGAATTTCCAATACTTTTAATCCTAATTATATGATATGATAAAGAAACATAAAGAAAAGCTAAATACCTTCAATTGGAAAAAATTCCACTTTACCTCAAGATCGAATCCTCCTTTTATCCAAATCAAGAGAATGATTTTCACTAATTGCCTATTAGAGAGATTAAACAAGTTTAATAAGAGAGAAAGAATGAGAAATAGTGAGGTGGAGAGTGAGTGTGAGTGAGTGAAAGAGGGGGGAGGGAGGGGCTTTTATAATCCCAAAACAGTCTCCAATGGTCAATTTGACCATTGGGGACTGGTACCAATTGAAATGACACTTGTAGGTTTAAAATTCGACCATTACCAGTCAGCAATGGGTTAAAATTCGACCATTACCAGCCAGCATCCATATTTAGTTACTGGACGAAGAGGATCTCTAATTCTAGGTAGCATGCAGTGGGTACTCCTCCACTTGGTTCCTGTTTCTTGTTTTGCCAATAAGAAGATTTTGGATTTTATTTTCTGAAGTATTTTTTTGTTAAAATAAGAGCCCATTTTAATGGTAACTATCACTAGGGTGTGGGAGAAAGGGGTCTAGAATTACATGGAAGAATCAAAACTTGCCATTTATAGCATAGGATCCTAGCAGGAAATATTATTTTCTTATAATTTTTCAAACAGAAGTACTTCCACATAATACATATTTTGATCAAATCATGTTGATGCTGGCTGTTGTTCCACCACCCCATGTCATTCAGTAGGTTAAGAGCTGCCAGCTCACTGCATCCAACACTCTCCCATGTCATCCTAGTGCAAACTTTGTGTGTATCAATTCTTGCTTCTGATACCCGTGTGCTGGTGTTTAGAATGATAAGAGTGGCATACTATGCATCACAAGATGGCATGCACCAGCATCTGAGAGCGATGATATGATCTAGCATGTGTTGGTGTTAGAGTGACATCCTGTGCCTGCCTGTGATGCGCCCAACATTTCAAGTGGAATCTTCATTCTCAGGAAACATGAAAAACCATGCATTATCGAGTTGGTTATAGCGTGTTTTCTTAACCCTACTAAGTTGATAATACTGTAAGGAGTTCTATAGAGTTTGTTAATTGTTGTAGGCAAGTAAATATTAAATTAGTGTATCTGTGTTATAATGCCATCATCATCTTCTCATTTTTACAAATTCTCAACCCTTAATGTATGATCCAATGAGTATTATCTTCTTGTAGGTGGAAGTATGAAGGTCCATCTGACTCATTCAAGGCCCTCATGGACATGGCAGCTGTACATTCATCTTGTCGGCTTTGCATACATCTAGCGACAAAGATCCACGATGAAGAGGAAAAGAGTGCTGCATTTCAGAATCGTCCCTGCCATTGCACCAGTAGTTCAGGAACAGTCTACCACCTGTTTGTCAGAGAAAGAGGCCGATTCAAGATGGAGAGTATCTACCTGAGGTACATGTTTATTTGACTGATTATTCTAAGCTATCGTTCATTGTTATGATATGGTGGTGCTGGTCCTGGTCTCTTTTCTTCGATTGGTTATTTTAAGCTATTGTTTCATTGTTATGATATGGTGTGCTGGTCTCTTTTGTCTTTCACTTTTTGCATAACATATTATACCGAGTGCAAATATTGTTGTTGTTGCATGTCTGGAACCTCAAATATTTGGTTGTGGCTATTAATTTTAACAACCCCGACACCTATATCTGTTTTAACTTCTATGTGATTCATGTGTCTCGGTTAAATGATGATTCTGAAAATGTGGCAGATCTGGGAAGCTGACTTTAGAAGCACTAAAATCTGCAGTTCTAACCAAGTTCAGATCACTAAACCACACGTCCATCTGGAAGAAGGAAAGACCAGCAATGATAAGAGGTGGAAATGATTTGAAAATCTATCGAATATACCCGGTGGGCATCACCCAGCAAAAAGCACTGTACACATTCCAATTTGATGACGATGCCGAACTTGAAAAGTATATCGAGAGCAATTCTTGTGCTAAGCTTGAAGTTATTTTTGTGTAGCATCGCCCGCTGCTTGAAGTTTTTTACGCAACACATATGATTTGTTTCAGCTTCTGATGTATCCATCATGTATTTCCTTGTTAGATGGCCTGTTCATTTGCAACAGAAGCTCTATTGCTGGTATGCACAACAGGGCAATGTGTAGTTATTTGGCCATCTGTTCCTTGTATGTTTATGAGATTTTTGCTGATCTTAACTACACGAAGGAGCTTAGCAACTTTATATACTAAGATGCTACTAGTAAATTTGTGTTTGCTTCGAACGGTATTAATGTCGTTTAAAGTTTTGACATCACTATGCTAACATTACTCAACCAATGAAATGTTCTTGAGATATAGGGGAAATGATCAAATACCCTCAAACGTGGAGGGTAAATACGAAAATCGGCAAGTTTCGAGGGGTATGTGTGTATTCTAGTCGAAAACCTTAATGCCTCCGAGTTCATCTTCGCACTGCCTAACATACTGCCTGGCCGCAGCCGTTTCGCCGGCGTCGCCATGATCCTTGGAGCAATGGGTGGAAGGGTAAGGGGGAGGCATGAGATAGCATGGCTCCGACGACATAGCCTGGCGGCATGGGAGGTCCGACTGCGTGTGCCGGAGCAGAATCCACGGCTGCAGGCCCCCGAGCCCCTGCGCCACGTACCCGAACGTCGACCACGCGCTGGTGATCAGGGCGTCGCTGAAACTCAGAAGCTCCACCTCTGCCAACGCCTTGATGTTATGGCCTTGCTGTTCCGTGTGCTGCTGCTCCTCGTGGCTCGGCTGGTGCACCCTGACCAACTCGCCGGTCGTCGTGGGATGCTTGGCGTACATGTCTCGGATCCTCTCGGCGTATCCGGAAAACAAGCTAGCGACCAGGACGGCCTTCACTTTCATGTCGGTCTTCGAAGCTGGTGCCGCCCACTCCTGAAGGTTCACCGCCGGCAGAATGCCTTCACTGAGCGAGCAGTTAATGACCTGACGCAGCATCGACTCGAACGGAACGGGGAAGTTGTGGAAGACTCGGATCTGGATGCCCAACGTCTCGTCAGCCGCAGCAAGATGAGCACGGTAATACTTGGTGACGTAGTCCCACACGACGTTGGTCGGGTGCACAAGATACCGAACGAGGTGGTGGAACGTGGTCGCTCTCTCCAGGAAAAGCTGCCGCAACTCCTCCTCGTACTCTTGCAGTAGAAACAGGGACGGCACGAAGTAGTGGTCTGATTTCAGCAGCAGCCAAGGGATCCTCCGAAGCATCAGCTGCGCGTCGCCGCAGAAGAACAGCTTATCCCATTGGTCGTAGTACCAGGGCAGGTGGAGGTAGACGTAAGCCGGCAATGTAGCATTGGAAGAACCTGAGAGCATCTCGTCGTCGATGACCTTATTGCGGAGCATGTTGCCGTAGCTCTGAGGAGTCCCTTTGTCGAAGTCGAGGAAGTTGTGGACGGGGAAGTCGGAAGGCAGAACCCACGAAGTCCCCGGAAAGGGCTCGCAGAGAAGGTCGGTGAAGTCGCTGGGGATGTGGAGCAGCAGAACCTTGTTGTTGAGGAGAGCGTAGAGGAAGGAGGAGACGATGGTGAGCACCCTGTTGCCGAGGCCATTGTGAGGGATCCAAACCACGTAGTTGCACTCCATGGGGCCGTTGCTGCGGCCGGACTTCAACTGCTCTATGGACTTGTTGTAGAGATGGGTGTTCGGAGCGCATTTCTTGTGGAGAGCTTCGTACTCTCGCAGCCTTCGGATGAGATAAGGCGAAGGAGCGTGAGGTGATGCCTTGCGGTAGAGCATAGACTGGTATCGACTGAGGCAGGACTCTCCGTCGAAGTCAGGAGACAAGAGGCCGCCAAGGAGTCTGTCATTGGGTGCCTCGGAGGAGCTATTTTTCCGACCTAGATAGATGTTCCACCAAATGCACAAGTGAATCTATGATGATTAACTAACTGCAAGAAAAAAGATTAAGATAGATTCTCTTGGTTTTATTACCGAAAGGATTAAAGATTTGTTTAGCCATATACTATTTGGATGATCAAGTAGAGCCACAACGATGTTGGGCTGATTCCATATGGATAGTGGTCAAAGATTCCATAACTTGAAATCCTTGTCTTCTACCTCATTAGGAACCAGCAAATGTAAGCTGTCCTCACTTTTCTTTTATTACTCTAAATCATGATGATCACAAGCTCCAAAGTCAAAGAAGGCTCGCTCCATTTGTGACGTCAAGAGAGTGGCCGGCCATTGGAAGTGCCCAATGCTTGACCAAGCTTGACGGAAACAACGAGGTCAGTTGTGTGTATATATACACACACACTAACATCTCGATTTGTTCTTTGATAGTTCTTATTGACTGACGTAAAGGGTGGGTCCCTCGTCAATGTCATAAGCAGCTGCCATATGGGCAGCAGCATCTTCTATGGCTTTACAACAATTATTCGTTATTACGATTGTCCAAACAAAATATAAAAATAAATACAACAAAACAAAAAAAAGAAGAAGACTAATTTTATGTAATTTTTATATTTAAAAAAAATACACTTGAATTTACATACGGTGGTTCATAGAAGCCTATCAAAAGTTAAAAAGGATAGCTAAGCTAAAAGATACTAACATTAGTGGAATCAACAAAGAAAGACAAAACGTTAATAACAAGAAAAGCCATATGAGGACATATTCTCAAGATTTCAGGCCTCCTCGTCAAACAACAAATTAAAGCTCGTCTTGCAGATTATTCCAACTCCAAAAACTAGAGAGAAACCTACAATCTCCTCCGGTATGGTATACCATCCTGCTAGAGAACCGGAAAACTAGAGAGAAACCTACACTATAAGGTTGTTGGTTTCTTTTGCAGACTAATTTCAAAGCCAGCTGATGATGCTTAATGGGTAGCTGATCACATCAAAACACCATTATAACTTGTTTGAGATATGATGAAACGGATAAATCTAGTTCGACCATATGCCGAGTTGATCAAATACATTTTATTTATCTGTTCCTAAGTGTATTTGATCCTATATTTTATCTCTCAAGAAGAAGAAGAAGTGAACATGGCGATGGAGAGTTACCTATTCCGGCTCCTGCACCAACTGGCCGCAGCAGTTCCCAAGATGGCGTCCTATGGGTTCCGACGAGGAACACCAACAGCACCGATACCAAGCAGGTGACTAGGAGCACGCATGGCTTCAGAATACGGGAGCTGTGCCTCTCCGGCTGCGCTTCCGAATTATCCCCGGACATGTCCAAGCTTTGGTAGCTCTTGCTGCCTCTCGCTTCCATTTTATGTCGCCAAAACCCTCCTCAGATCTCTTAACCTTGGTTTGATGCGATCTCGCACTAAAATATGAGGTTATAAGGTCCTGCCACGCTCGTCCAACTCAAGAGAATGTGGTTCGACGAGGCCCGAGACAGATCCGACCTTTGCTGCTCCAATCGTCAACCTGTGTCTGCTCAGATCGAGAGAGTGTCTTTATTAGTAGTCTACCATGATTGAAGAAGGCACTTACAGAAGCCTAGCCAGCAACGCAAGCGGCTCAACGTGTGATCCAATCACTTACACGTCGAATGGGCCAACTACAGAAATCTTACAAGTATTATATTAAAAGGTCAACACTTACGAGGGATCTAATCGTAAAGTAGCCGCCGATGTCCCTTGCGAGTTCTTCTCCAAAGAGAGGGAGAAGATGCGTCTTCCGTAGTTTTCCAACTTTCTCTTATTGGCATGTGCTATGCAGTCAAAGCATCTGTGCCGTGCCCTATTCAATCGTCCGTGAACATGATTGCAGAGAGAGAGAGAAGATAGTGACTTTAGGCCAAAGCCGGTGTTAGCAGTCACTCACCGGAGATGTCCGCCGGCACTGGGAAGGACTGTGATCATCGAATGGAATAGGAGTGGCAGCGGCGACTGAGAAATAGAGATATGGGAACACCATGGGATTTAGATAGGGAGTGTTGATCCCTTGAAACTTGGAAAGCTTTGTGGGGAGGTGGAAATATAGTATTTGGCAACAGGTCCATATATAGATGGATGACAGCATTAGATTTACGTTACAGTGCATATGGTAACCGTCGGAACAATACTTAGGTGGAGTGAAGGGTGCAGATGTGTCCGTGGTGGGTTGAGAACTCATATTTCTTCTTCTTCCTCGAAACCAGACAAGTCAAAAGGCCGAGAGGATCCTTCGTGGATTGCCATGCCACACAGGTCAACTCATACGCAGATGCCGATGTTTTGGCTGGAGGAAGCACATGCTTTCTTCTCGGTGTTGATTCAATGGCTAATGTTTAATGTTCTCCAACCATAACAATGGCTAATGTTTAAACTGTTGAACAGTATTTCACATGCTGAAACTTCACACAAACCAAAAAGAAAGTATAAAATAATATTCTCTACATGTTATGATTTAGGCCAGTTCGAAGAGATACATCTAAAGATCTTCTTCTCAGATTTTTCTTAGTTGTGTACTTGTTGTTTTGTTAATTTCTCTTAAGGAAAATGATGGCAAAAATATTTTTTTGTATGAAAATTTAATTTTATTGGCTGATTTTTTAATTAACTTTGGGTAGTAGTAAAAGAAAGAAATAAAAGTTTCATTATAATGTATGAAAATTTAGATTAATTTTTTTGATATAAGTTTAATTGACATTAATACCTTTCTAAAATGTTATGAAGATAATGGTTTGAAAAGTTCAGATAATATTAATTATAAATATTTTTTTTAATCAAACTATTTAATTGTAGATAAATCTATAAAAATTCTTAACAATATTATCATGTTATCCAAACAATCTTAAATACTGACACTATCTTTCCCGTTTAAATTTGACAACTTACGGAAAGGAGAGTATTATCGACATTTTAGCTTATCAACTTACGATGGAGGATGAACTCTCTTCACCTGGTGGCTACGCGGATGGTGACAGCTGACACGGTGGGGAGACGTTGATGAGCTACAATGGTGGAAGACTCTTGTATGGGGGCGGGCTCGTGGTGGTGTTGTTGTCGGGCGGAGGAGAGAGTTCGTGCAACGACGGTTGGCCTGCAGTATAAGCTGAGAACAATGTTGGTGGGAAGAATAAAAGGGAGAAAAAGGGTGAGAACGTGGAGGGAGAACCTGTTGTGAAACCAAAACAGGTTGTGGAGGTGCAGTATAGGGAGGGAAGATAGAACAGGAGGTTGAGGAAGAAAGAGAGAAGAGAAGATTATTTCTCCTCTACTGTTGGCTATGGTGACGAGCGGTGAGGTTGTGGATATCAGTCGAGGTGGAGAGACGATGATGACCTACAACAATGGAATTATGTGGGGGGAGCAGCGGGAAGCTTGCAGTTTTGGTGAGAAGAATAAAAGGGAGAAAGAGGTGAGAACAAGGAGGGAAAGGATGTGGAGGCTACTGGTGCACCATTTAGGCGAAGGAATATATAGCAGGAGGATGAGGAAGATGGGGAGAAAATTAAGGATGGGAGAGAGAAGAGGGAAGAAATAAAAAAAGGAAAGGAGGCTGTGTACAGATCTATGAATTTTCTATGTATATATCAACATTTTAGCATTCATCTCATTTATAATTAATTAAAGTATTCTTTTTATGAGATATGAGGAGTCAGTGGTATGAATATCCGAATGGTTGGTATGTCATCACTTAGTTGGCTGATGATTTCGATATATTAGCCAAATGGATCATATGGTTAGCAAGATAGAATAACTATTTTTCTTGTATCCAAGTAAACACTTTAGACGATTCCACAAAATCAACCGTTCCTGTGAATTAACTTCCTCACTTAATACCGGTAGACGATGCCAAAGTCATAAAATTGGAAAGAGCACAAAAAGTCTATCTCGTCTTCCTCATGTATTTTCTACATCTCTCTCCTCTTTCCTTTGGTGCCTATTCATTTTTCTATCTGAGCTTTAAGGAGTCCAGGGGGGCCTTTTGTGTTGGGATTAACAGCTACTGCACATTTTCTTTATCAGATCTCAGGGACATAGGCTCATCATGATGGTTATCAAATCTCAGAGACATGGATGGCGCCACATCACGGACTTATTTGTTGTGTTTAGTATTAGTTACAAGTGTGTGATTAGACTTAACACGCAAAATTGAACCTATGTTTATGATGCAATCTAATTAAGGAGCCCCGTGCAGTAACACTTGTATGCCTTGAACCCGGGCCTGCCACCATGCTTAGCGTGGCCCAGCGATTGAGGCCAACCTGCAGCGAACGTGTCATGTTGACCCACTATTGTCGTTCAGGTCCGGCCCACTATGGGCTGATGCCGGCTCGAGCCCATTTTAGCCTTTGTGCAGTCAGTTTAGGGCGTGGCGCCTCGCGGCCGAGGTGTCGTGACCCAGCCTTATGAGCCCTTTAACAGCTTAGCTTAACCCATGGCCTTTTTGTGACCTGACCGGTGGCTTAAATTGATTCGTGCAAACCGGTTTGAACGAATTAGGCCGATTCAGGAGTGTTATAAATCAATTGTAATCGGTTCAAAATCATTTGGCTCCAATTGGACACAACTAAGTATAAATTAGATTAATTTAAAGTGATTTCAGACTAAATCTATGAGGATTTCAAGTTTATTCAATTATGTTTTAGTTTAATTGATTCCAAGTCAGATTAATTGGATCAATTCAGTAGGGCTCATGTTAATTGAGAGTCAGATCATGATATATTTAATAAATTTACATAGTAGCATTATATTTTGAGATTAATATGTCATAATATAATATATGGTTAAGGTTCATTTTAGCCTTTGTAATTTTGACCATGCACTACTTAAGTTCTTACAGTTTACTCATGTATAAAATAATCCCTATATTTTTTAAAACGTAGAATATAAGTCTCTCTCGTCAAGTCTGATTTAATAAATGTGATAATCTACTTACGTGACATGTTGACTTCTAATAAAATATTAATATAATAATATATATAATTTAATTTTTTTTAATTTCTATCTTATTAAGAAAGAGGAAGTGGTGGAGGTCGTAACGATAGACGAAAATAGAGAGGTAGAGGTAGGAGAGGTCGGAGGTGGAGGTGATGGAGAGTTGGACCACCATGTCATAAGTGCGATGAGTGAGAACATAGGAGAGGACGAAGTGAGAGGCGGTAGGGACGAAGATGCCCAAGAGAAGGAAAAGGGATTAGGAGACCATTGTATGCCTAACATTGGACTGGTCGATGCACATCCACCTGAGGTAGGACCGGAAGGTCTTGAGCTTATCGTTAGCATGGGAGAGGTAACATGCATACGACGCCCTACTAAGCAGTAGTAGCTCGGTGCTACTATTGGTGGTTGGTTCCACAATGACACCTTCTTTAACCATTGATGGTGGTTTCATTTTTTTTAATTTAAATTATATATATTATTATATTAATGGTTCATTATGAGTCAGTATGTCACGTAAGCAGACTATAATATTTGTTAACTCAGACTTGATAAGAGGGGCTTATATGTTATGTTTTTAAAATTGTATGGATTATTTTAGATACGAGCAAAGCCATTCTGGCTTAAGTGGTTTGTGATCAAAACTATAGGGGCCAAAATGGATTTTTTTAAAAATTTAAATTATATATGTTATTATACTGATAGTTTATTATAAGTTAGCATGTCATGTAAGCAGACTTTAATATCTGTTAACTCAGAATTGATAAGAGCGACTTATTATTGAGAAATTTGATAGAGCATCATATGCACAGTGTAAGATAGAAAACATAAAAACCCAAATTTCTCAAAAAAATCTTGTCGCCGTGCAACGTTTGGTGCATAAAAATATGAAACTGAAAAACCGTGCGTATCACATGAGATGTATTACTTAGAGAGATCGTATATCCCTAAAAAATCCTAAATCTATAGGAGAGGATGAAGAATGTCAATTATCCTCCTCTCTAGGGTTGATTCACGTAATAGATGGGGCAATGATGATCCTCAATCGCTGCACAATCTTTCTTTCCATGCGCACCACAAAGCTGCACCGTGATCAAGAAGGGGCTGGCCCTTCTTGTTGTCTACACTATCACAGACAAAACTATAAACAGTGTTTATGTAACCGTTATTATTAAATATTTAATTTAATAATAATATAACTGTTATCATTAAGATTCATAATTCATTATCATGAATTTCTTCATTAATTATGGTTTAAATGATTTCAGTTTTTTTATTCTTTAAATATGAAACCGTTATTATTAAATTAAATATTTAATATCATTAAAGTTCTTCATTAGGGTCCAAACGTTACAAATCTGAATTAATTCTTGAACGTTATGATTTGGTGATAATAAATGTTCTTGATGGGAGAACATCTATATATATGAGGATTTTGGTCCTTGGGCTCAATCATCTCTTTGAAGCGAAAGACTTTCCTACACCATCTAAGCGAGGGTTCTGAGCCGAGAAGTACCAAAGTTCAATAAGAAACCTCTGCAGAAATTCTTGACGACAATGACTGGAGGTATGCTATTTCGTTTCCGCATTAGTTTTATTGTGTTTCTATTATAATGATTTAGAAACATAAGTTGGCTTCATTGATTTCTAACATTTGGTATCAGAGCCTTTTGACCTCTGCCTTGATACGAAAGAGTTTTCATTTTTTATGCCATGAAAATGATTTGATTTTGGTTTCTTCTTAGAAACTTCTTGATATATTTTATTGAAAATCATGAGGAAATATCATTTTCAACATTTTTCTTGGTAAAATGCTCATATATGATATTTAGTTCTATTAAATTATGCTTATGAGCAAATTTTTTATGTTTAAAATGTCTAGTGATCCATATAATCTTAATTAATTAAGAATTAGCCACAACATCCTTAATTAATTAAAATTATATATAAAGTTAAAATAAGGATCACATAAGTAATTAGACATCATATTGTGATTGATTATATTTCGTATAATAATTGTTATCCCACATGATCTTTTATTATATTTAATATAATTAATCAGGATAAAATATCATATTATTTTCATAATTTACCCATAGGGATTATGAATTGGAATATAATTTGATAGTTTTATCATAAAAACCATATGAATCTATTTGAATTAAGAATTTAGCTCACAGGCAATTTTTATGTCATGAGATTCATATTTTTGATATGTTTCACATTGGTAAAACATATAATTTAGTCTATTAAGCTTCAAATTTTGACATAAGCATGTTTGATTTTATGTAGTTTCTCAAACTGTTAATTTCTCTGATATTCAATGTGATATTCCCGAACTTAATGGTGATAACTATAAGATATGGAAGGAGAGGGTTCTCCTCCATTTAGGGTAGATGGATATCGATTATACTATCAGGAAAGATGAACCACCTATAGTCACAAATACCAGCACTCCAATTGAGATCACATTATATGAGCGATGGGAGCGATCCAATCGGCTCAGCGTGATGTTTATCAAAACTAAGATGACTGCTGGCATACGTGGTTCTGTTGACCAGCATGAAAATGTCCGAGACTTGCTAAAAGCTATTGATGAACAATTCGTCACTTCGGATAAGGCACTAGCAAGTACCCTTATTATGAAATTTTCATCCCTTAGACTCACCAACATAAAGGGTGTGCGTGAGCACATAATGCAAATGCGAGATATTACGGCTCAACTTAAGAAACTTGAGGTTAATATGTTAGAATCCTTCCTGGTGCACTATATTATGAACACCCTTCCACCTCAATATAGCCCTTTTAAAATTTCATACAATACACATAAGGATAAATGGTCAATTAATGAATTAATGACCATGTGTGTTCAAGAAGAAGAGAGGCTAGTGATGGAATTGGGTGAGAGTGTATTGGTAGTAACCACTCGAGGGAAAAATAAAACTGACAAATATCAAGCCAATCAGAAAACTCATCAGTAGGGAAAAGGTAAAATACCACCCCAAGCTGATATCAAGAAAGAAGTAAGGTATTTCTTTTGTAAAAGAAAGGGACACATGAAGAAGGAATGCACGAAATTCCAACAATGGCTTGAAAAGAAAGGTAAACCAACCTCATATGTATGTTATGAATCTAATATGATCAATATTAATATTAACACCTGGTGGATTGACTCTGGATCAATAATCCATATTGCAAACTCTTTGCAGGGTATGCAAAACCTAAGGAAGCCAGTGGGAAGTGAGCAAAGCATCTTATCAGGAAATAAGATGGGCTCACATGTGGAAGCAATTGGAACATGCAATTTAACTTTAAGTAGTGGTTTTGTTTTAAAATTGGAAAAAACCTTTTATGTACCAAGTTTCTCACGAAACTTAATTTCTGTTTCTAGACTCGTACCATTTGGGTATTCCTTTAATTTTAAAGACACATCATTTCATTTATTACATAAATCTGATTGTGTTGGGAATGATATTTTGTCTGATGGTCTTTACCGTATTTTATTACAAAATGATAATACTCAAAGTTCAATGCATGTTCACGCTGGCATTAAGAGGTGTAATATTAATGAGGACTTCTCTATATTATGGCATCGGAGATTAGGACATATCTCCATAGAGATAATTAAAAGATTAGTTAAAGATGGGGTACTTAGTACTCTTGATTTTACTAATTTTAAGACTTGTGTGGACTGTATTAAGGGAAAGCAGACTAAGTCCAAAAAGGGTGCTAATAGGAGTTCAGACTTATTAGAGATAATTCATACTGATATATGTTGTCCAGACATGGATATACATGGTCAGAAATACTTCATCTCTTTTATAGATGATTACTCACGATATATGTATATACATTTGCTTTATAATAAAAATGAAGCATTGGATACCTTCAAAGTCTTTAAGGCTGAAGTTGAGAACCAATGTGGTAAACAAATTAAAATTGTGAGATCAGATAGGGGTGGAGAATATTATGGTAGATATATTGAAAATGGACAAGCACCTGGTCCTTTTGCTAAGTTTCTTCAAGAACATGGGATTATTGCCCAATACACTATGCCTGGTTCTCCAGACCAGAATGGTGTTGCAGAAAGAAGAAACCGAACCTTATTAGACATGGTGCGGAGTATGCTTAGCAACTCCAGTCTTCCTAAGTTCTTGTGGACTGAAGCACTAAAGACGACTGTGTATATATTAAACCGAGTTCCAACTAAGGCTGTCCAAAAGACACCATTTGAATTATGGAAAGGTTGGAAACCGAGTTTGCGACATATGCACATTTGGGGATGTCCATCTGAAGTCAGGATATATAATCCACAAGAGAAGAAACTGGACCCGAGGACTATTAGTGGATATTTCATTGGATATGCCGAAAAGTCCAAAGGTTACAGATTCTATTGTCCATCTCACACAACTAGGATTGTGGAATCAAGAAACGCTAAATTTCTTGAGGATGATGTGATTAGTGGGAGCGATCATTTCAGGAACATAGTTTCCGCACATGATCATATAGAATCTCAACCTTCCACATCAAATGATAGATTTGTTATAGTTCATAGCACCCCTCAAGTACAAACTAGTGCTGAACAACCAATCGTTGAAATTCCACAAGTTGTTGATAGTATTCTAATAGATCAAGCAGTTCAGGAATTACAACAAGCTCCTGAACAACTAGTTGAACCACAAGTTCCTCAAGGAACTATTGGTACAACATTAAGAAGATCTACTAGAAATAAAAGATCAGCAATTCTTAGTGATTATGTTGTATATCTACAAGAATCTGATTATAATATTGGAGCCAAAAATGATCCTAAAACATTTTCACAAGCCATGAGTTGCAAAGAGTCAAATTTGTGGCATGATGCCATGAAAGAAGAGATGAATTCCATGATGAGCAATGAAGTCTGGGATCTTGTAGAGTTGCCTAATGAAGCAAAGGCCATTGGTTGCAAATGGGTCTTTAAAACTAAGAAAGATTCGTTAGGCAACAATAAGAGATACAAGGCAAGACTTGTTGCAAAGGGATTTACTCAAAAAGAGGGAATCGATTACACGGAGACATTTTCTCCTATATCTAAGAAAGATTCTCTACGTATAATTTTGGCATTAGTTGCTCATTTTGACCTTGAATTGCAACAAATGGATGTGAAAACGACATTTCTTAATGGAGATCTAGAGGAAGAGGTTTATATGAAACAACCTGAAGGTTTCTCCTCTAGTGTTGGTGAGCACTTGGTTTGCAAACTTAGGAAGTCTATATACGGCTTAAAACAAGCCTCCCGCCAATGGTATTTTAAATTTCATGAAGTGATTTCTTCATTTGGATTTGTTGAAAATCCCATGGATCAATGCATAAACCATAAGGTTAGTGGGAGTAAAATATGTTTCCTTGTTTTATACGTAGATGATATTTTGCTTGCAACCAACAATAAGGATTTGTTGCATGAGGTGAAACAATTTCTTTCTAAAAATTTTGACATGAAGGATATGGGTGAAGCATCTTATGTCATTGGCATTAAGATCCATAGAGATAGACCTCGAGGTATTTTAGGTCTATCACAAGAAACCTATATTGATAAACTTTTAGAAAGATTTCAGATGAAGGATTGTTCACCAAGTGTTGCTCCCATTGTGAAAGGTGATAGGTTCAATTTGAACCAATGCCCAAAGAACAACTTTGAAAGGGAATCAATGAAAAACATCCCATATGCTTCTGTCATAGGAAGCCTTATGTATGCTCAGGTCTGTACTAGACCTGATATTGCATTTATTGTGGGGATGCTAGGTCGATATCAGAGTAATCCAAGTATGGACCACTGGAGAGCTGCAAAGAAAGTGATGAGGTATCTACAGAGAACCAAAGATTACATGCTTATGTATAGACATACAGACAATCTGGATGTGATTGGTTACTCAGATTCAGACTTCGCCGGTTGTGTTGATTCTCGTAAATCAACATCAGGATATATTTTTATGATGGCCGGTGGAGCTATTTCTTGGAGAAGCGCTAAGCAGACCTTGATTGCTACTTCTACCATGGAAGCTGAGTTTGTCTCCTGTTTTGAGGCTACTTCACATGGTGTATGGATTAAGAGTTTCATTTCTGGGCTTAGAATCATGGATTCTATTTCTAAGCCATTAAGAATTTTCTGTGACAATTCAGCTGCTGAATTTATGGCTAAAAATAATAAAAGCGGAAGTCGAAGTAAACATATCGACATTAAGTATTTAGTCATAAGAGAACGTGTAAAGGAAAAGAAAGTGGTCATTGAGCATATTAGCACTGAATTGATGATTGTTGATCCTTTGACTAAAGACATGCCACCTCTGAAATTCAAGGATCATGTAGAGAAAATGGGACTTGGTTCCACTTTGTAATGATATTAAAACTCTTATATATTGTGAAATTTTCTCATTCATGTGCACATTATTTTGAGAAAATATATTGTTACTGGGCCAAGAATAAACATAAGGTTTATTCATTAAGTAATATTGCCATATTAAGATTAAGAAACTAAATACATCGTGATACATGGATGATAATACTCGCTTTTAAAGGACTTATCGCTATGATTCGTGTATTTATTTCTTAAGAAAGTTGTTCAAGAAAAATTAATTCAAATTATTAAGATAAACGTATGGACTAAGTGGGAGAATGTAACCGTTATTATTAAATATTTAATTTAATAATAATATAACTGTTATCATTAAGATTCATAATTCATTATCATGAATTTCTTCATTAATTATGGTTTAAATGATTTCAATTTTTTTATTCTTTAAACATGAAACCGTTATTATTAAATTAAATATTTAATATCATTAAAGTTCTTCATTATGGTCCAAACGTTACAAATCTGAATTAATTCTTGAACGTTATGATTTAGTGATAATAAATGTTCTTGATGGGATAACATCTATATATATGAGGATTTTGGTCCTTGGGCTCAATCATCTCTTTGAAGCGAAAGACTTTCCTACACCATCTAAGGTGAGAGTTCTGAGCCGAGAAGTACCAAAGTTCAAGAAGAAACCTCTACAGAAATTCTTGACGACAATGACTGGAGGTATGCTATTTCGTTTCCGCATTAGTTTTATTGTGTTTCTATTACAATGATTTAGAAACACAAGTTGGTTTCAGTAATTTCTAACAGTTTAATGTAATGCTCATGTATGTTTGTATCTTTCGATTTGTTCATGCTTTGCACAGTATGTAGAGGGACGGTTGAAGGCTTAACAACCTCAATTTAGTTGGGTTTAGTGACCATTTTAAGCTTGTAAATAAAGGTTGTCATATGGACATTTATGGGAGATTTCGATCTATAGTGGACTATTTGGACCCTTTGTTGTTGCAACCATTTAGAGTTTGTAAAGTCTGTTTGTAATTTGCATTGACTATGAAGTGTTTTATAAAATGATTGCTTGTAGATCCCGAGCGAGGCATTTTCTCTAACCCATTTTTTCTTTTGTAGGTCTTAAGGGACCATAGGAGGTTTCGGGGAGGCTGACCTTTGCGGACGGACATGCAAGAGTGCCGCATGACTTAGGCAAAACAAGCTAAGTTCATGATAGATGGTATCAGAGTAGGACAAGCACTCATAGAAATACTTGACATGCAAACGTAAGGGACCTAGCAGGGCTATGTTGAGGGCAACTAATAGGTATGATCGTTTGGGGGAAAGTGAGCATGGAGATGTAGGGAAAAAGCATCACTCAAATGAGCAGACATCTGAGATTAGCATTCAGAGGAATGGCCAACCCTTCACGTAAGAGGCACCACGAGGACAAGCAAGCTATGAAGAATGTGTAGCACACAAAGGTTGAGATGGCTGAGTTTAAGCTACAGCTCAACATTGGCAACCATACTTGATGGTGCTCAAGGCAAGCGAGGTGCTTGGCAAAGGATGAGACCATGTAAGGTGGAATGAGTTATCCAACGATTGAAAGAGTTGTACAAAGCTCATAGAGGTGAGAGGAATTACTAACTCGAAGAATTCAGTACTCATGCAAAGGATTGTATGTGAACAATGAAGTGTTCGTGGCCATCTTCACTTCAGCATGAGAAGGATACGTCCGTAGGAGGCTGAAGTGTGCAGCAAGTTCAGCACGTTGCTAGGCCTTAAGGGGTGCAGCGGGGGGCTATATTGACGTGAAGTCGTAATCTAGCAAGTGCGTTTGTAGAAGACAAAATAATGCATAGTTTATTTATCAAGGCGGAGTAGTCCAAGGAGATGGTGGTCTCCGAAACTTTCACATAGAAGGAAGCGAAGAGAAAAGTTACTCCAATGGGATAGATATCCAAGAGGGATAAGCCCCAGCTCTCTAGAGGGAGAACCATATACAACGGACCACACATGTTGAGGAGGAGTACCTTAAAATAACTTCACAAAGCTCAGTTGACCGAGCTGTTGAATCTCAGATTTTGATGATGAAACCAATTGATAGTGTTTATGATTTGATATGTGTTTTGAGTGATGCATGTAGCTTCAATCAGGGAGAGACAATTAAAGTGGGAATAATCATGTTGGGCCGGAGAGAAACATGTCAGAAGATTGGACGTCGAATTGAAGGATCGGTCGATGTATCGACAAAAAGCTTCAAGCTATGAGTTTGGGCATCAAGCCAAGAAGAGTTAAAATTATATCAAGGAAATCAGAGTTGTAGAGGTCAATTGGCCGATTGGGCAATAGGCCGTAAGAGAGGACGATGCGCCGAAAAATCGGACAAAGCATCGAAGAACCAATGACATGACGGACAACATGATTCAAGCTTTGTAATAATTTTCTAGATTGAAGTGGGATTTTATGTGTACAGGATTAACTACAATAGCAAGGCATAAAGTAAAATGAAGTCTCGGAGTCAAGAACGTGATTTCGTTGGGAGTTCGAGAGTTCGTCGGAAGTCCGGACATTCGTCAGAAGTTCTACCGGAATTGATCGAGAAGTCTAGGAGCTTGCCAAAGAAGCTCATCGAAACTCGCTAAGAAGATCATCATGAAGTCTAGGAGCTTACCAGGAGTCTACTGGAACATTGCCGAGAGATCATCGAAAGTTCACTGGAAGAAACCTAGACTTACGGACTTTGTTTAGCTTAGTAAATGTTTTAAAATTCATAGTTAGCACATAATTGGGATTAGAATTGGGCCAACCCAATTAGGGGACAGTTGGGCCCAAGTTTGGGCTATGTTGGACTAAGAGAAAAGCCCAAACAATGATCAAACAGGTGAAACCATCATGACACAATCTTCGAGATTATGTCAGGCGATGGTACCGCCAGTCTGGGTAGTGGTACTACCCAAACACAGTTTTCTAGGCTATGGTACTACCAAAATGGCTGTGGTATTGTCCAATGTTAGGCTGCAGGCGGTGGTACCGCCTAGTGTAGGCGGTGGTACCGCCCATACCCTGAAATTTCGAGGGATTTAAATTTTTGCTCTATTTTGAAGCCATTTGGGGTCTATAAATACCCTGGCTATTCCTGCATAGAGAAGTAAGAAAAGTGAACGAAAACTCTATGTTTCTAGAGTTGAAAATCCTTATAAAGTATAGAGTCCCTCCTCCTAAAGTTCAGAGACCATTCTAAGGGAGAGTGTGAGGGAAGCTTTGTAAAAAGGGGGTGTAAAGGTTTTCTCCTTAGCCTACAAAAGGAGAATAGAGTTGTAAGAAGAAGGTTGATCTTTGTCTATTAAAGAAAGATCGTTAGTGGATGCTGGTGGCCTCGATGGAAGGGGAATCAGTGAAGTGGATATAGGTCACGGCGACCAACCACTATAAAAACTTTATTTGCATTTCTATTCTTCCTATTTACCTTTATTGTAAACTACTTATTTGCTTTACTTCTATTATTCTTACGAATATAATTTCAAAGTTAACATCTCTCCGAAAAGGTTTTCATCGAAATCGATTTTAATCGAACGAAGATTTTTAAACCGACGTAATCTTTCCACTGCACTAATTCACCCCCCCCCCCCCCTCCCCCCCACTCGAAGAACTTATCGGGTGTTTAATGACCTACGAAATGACCAATATGACACAAAACAAACTTGAGGACAACCTTCTAAAGAACAGGAAGAATTTCGAACTTAGAACAATTGAAGACCACTCAAGCATAAGCTCAAGTGATGGTGAACTTGAACACCTCACTATAAAATTTAAAAAATTCATGAAACAAAATTTAAAGAACAAAAAGAATGCAACTACTTGGTATTAACACAAGAAGAAGGAAGCACTTTGGAATGAATCGAGCTCATCCGATGACAAGGAGGAAACCGATGAAGAACAAACCAATAAAGGCGAGGCTACAAACTACGCTTAACGGCTTTCGATGACAAGGTAATCAAGATTCCCTTAGTTTATTTCGAAATTACATGATGCTTTTCATGAGTTACTTTTAATTTAGTTTAGAAAAATTATTTTTTCTTGAAAATTACATGTTTAATAATGTAATGAAAATGCTAAAAAAATTAGGAATCATGTTTTTCTTCTTCTAGCTAATTTTGAAAATATTAATGACTATTGTCTGTTTTATGAAAATATAATAAAATGTTAGATATAAATCTAATACTTGTACACCTAATAAGAATAATCGTATGTATGTTTTTAAGAAGCAATAATATGTAATCATGTTGATTTTTGTATTGTTTTTCAATTTTGATTGAAGATGCTTTATGTTCAATGAAACCATGCTTGATGTTTTTGTTAAAAATTAAACGAAGAAGATAGAAAGATAGAAATTATAAAAGAAACTATGAAATGTATAAGATGTAATTTCCTAGTTCATTTTGATAGTGAGCTCTTGATAGCTATTTATACACACTCAGGGAAGTTATACACATTTAGCATGGAGGATTTTTCTCAACTTCTTAGAGATTTCCTCAACTGCCTTGAGGAAATCTTATCTTATCATGCCCCTGCAAGATTGAGCTTCTATCAAGGATACCGATCTTGGACCGATGAGATGAAAAAAGTTTGCGGGCGAGAGGCTTTGTGAGTGAGTTTGCTAGTTGATCAGCTGTATGTACGTGAGAAACACGGAGTTGATGTCTGACAAGTTGATCTTGCACGAAGTGGAAGTCGTTGGCAATGTGTTTCATGTGGGAATGGAACACTGGATTAGCACATACGTAGATAGCTCCAATATTATCACAATATATTGTAGGAATAACTGTGGAGTTGACGTTGAGTTTCTTGAGCAGATTTCTGACCCAATTGAGTTCAGCAGCGGCGGTGGCGATGACATGGTATTCAGCTTTAGTTGTAGATCGTGCAACCGTCTTTTATTTTTTAGAACTCCAACTGATTGGAGTAGCTCCAAGGAAGACAATGTATCTTGACGTAGATGTTCTATCATCAAAGTTCCCTGTCCAATCAGCATTAGCAAAGGCATGGAGATGGAGTGAAGTATTTTTGTGAAGAAAAATGCCATAATTAAGAGTCCCTTTAAGATACCGCAAAATTCGTTTGACCGTAAACCAATGCGTAGTAGATGGTCGATGCATAAATTGAGATAATTTATTAACGGCAAATGAAATATCTGGATGGGTGAGAGCCAAGTACTGTAAGGAGCCAAGGACTTATCGATATTGAGTCGAATCTGTAGTAGGACTTCCATTACATAATTTAAGTGATTCACTGGTAGAAAGAGGAGTTGTAACCTCTTTCGCATCCTGCATGTTTGTCTTTAATAATAAATCTTGAATATACTTTCTTTGTGATAGGAAGAGACCTAAAAATGTAAATGTTGCTTCCACTCCCAAAAAGTAGCTTAAAGTTCCTAGATCTTTGAGGGAGAATCGATCGAAGTGCTTTAAAAATGCCTAAGTCTTCAAAGGATCATTTCCTATAATAATAATATCATCCATATATACTAAAAGATATGAAACTCCTTAAAAACATGAGTACCTGGTCTTTGGATTTTAAAGCAAAAGCCCACACTTTTCTAGAATAGTCATCAATAAAAGTAACAAAATAAAGAGCACCTCCAAGAGTTCTAGTTTGCATAGTACAAACATCAGTATGAACTAAATTAATAACATCTGATCTTCTAGATGATGGATATGTATGAAATGTAACTCTCTGTGGTTTTCCAGCTAAGCAATGATCACAAGATTTAAGAGATGTACCTTGCAACTCTAGTAAGAACTATTTTCTAGCAAGAGTTTGAAGTCCCTTCTCGCTGATATGTCCAAGCCTCTTATGCCAAAGATCTATACTTTCACCTTTTTGAATTGTTATAATCTCTCCTTTGTGTAGCTTAGCTTCCATATAAAAAGAGTTAAGTTTCTTTCCTTTTGCCACAATCAGAGAACCTTTAGTGAGTTTCCATTTGCTTTCACCAAAATAGTGTGCAAAGCCCTTATCATCAAGTCTACCTGTAGATATCAAGTTAAGACGAATATCTAGAATATGCCTTACATCTTTAAGTATCAATTTGCTCCCAATATTGGTCTTCAAGCAAATATCTCCAATACCCACAATCTTAGATGTACCATTATTTCTCATTCTGACATTACCAAAATCACTAGCAGTGTAAGATCTAAAGAAATCACCATGAGAAGTAACATGAAATGAAGTACCAGAGTCAATTACCCAGTTACTGTCCTGAGCTACAAGACTGACACAACCGTCATCACAAACAATAGTGATATTACTTTCAGCAGCAAATGTACTGGTCTCTTTCTCATTTTTCTTCATTTCATTTTGTTCTCGCTTCCAAAACCTACACTCTTTCTTCATGTGACCTAGCATATTATAGTGAAAATATTTGATATCTCTTCTAGACTTGGATCTTCCTCTATAACCATATGGATTTCTACTATGACTTCTTCCATATCTTTCTTGTTTTTCAGTAACAAATGCACCAGAAGAAGAGTCACCCTGTTCTTTCCTTCTAGCATCTTCATTTAGAAAACTGTCTTTAACCATATCTATAGTTATAGTTCCCTCTGGCGTGGAGTTGTAAATAGTCACCACATACGTTTCCCAACTTTCTGGTAAAGAGCTGAGAAGTAATAATCCTTACGTCTCATCATCTAAATTCATTTTCATAGCAACCAACTTGTTTGCAAGACTCTGAAATAGGCTTATGTGCTCAATAGTATTACCACCATCTTTATACTTTAAATTTACAAGTCTTCTGAGGAGAGAAATTCTATTTCCCACTATCTTTTTCGTAAAGAGGTTTTCTAACCTTTGCCAAACAACATCAGCTATGGTTTCATTAGAAATATACTCATGTAAGTTTATATCCATCCATCTTCTAATATATGCAATATCTTTTCTATGTTGAACTTCCCATTCTTCATTGTCCATAGTAGAAGGTTTATCTTTAATCTTGATGGGCTTATACAAATCTTTGCAATAAAGCAAATCTTCCATTAGACGCCTCCAAGTGGAATAATTTGATGAGTTCAATTTAATCATACCATCTGACTGCTCCATTTCAATCACACAAGAAAAACTAGTACCAAACAACCTATTGCTCTGATACCACTTGTTGGGAAAAAACTTGTTAAAGCGGAATATTCTTTTCCCTCTTTGTGTATCAAAATGAGTTCTTCATCAAAATACCAACTTGATATCCAAATGAAAATATCAACCAGCACAGCATAAATAATAGAGCAAAAAATCAATCACATAGTGAGACTAAATCTTTTAACGTGAAAAACCCAATGTGGGAAAAACCACGGGACCGTAGTCCACCTCAAACTTCCATTATCAATAGTAATAATAACAGGTTTATAATAAGTCTTCTCTAGAATAATCAGAGGATCACAATAACATCAAAAACATCGATCTTGGCTCTAGCATATCATCATATAGGATGAATCTCCTTAAAAGAGAATTCTAGGTCTCATAGAGTGGATATAATAGGAAAGTACCTTAGAGAGGGTAAACTGTAGATCAACACTATTAGGATTGTAGAGTTTGCTGCAAGGATTCTCCACATAAAATTTGGGCTAAAACTAACAACGTTTGGC